>NW_024081846.1:117839-426088 GCF_003009895.1 Hyaena hyaena
GAAATAAGTCAGGCAGAGAAGGACAAATACCATATGTTTGCACGTATAGGAGGATTAGGAGGAACTTGACGGAGGAACAAGGGGGAGAAGAAGGGCGGAAATGGTGGGGGAAAGGGAGAGAGGCAAACCATGAGAGACTCTTGAATGCTGACAAAAACTGAGGACTGATGGATGTGGGGGGGAGGGGGGATGGGCATGGAGGAGGACACTTGTGGGGATGAGCACTGAGTGTTATATGGAAACTAATTTGACAATAAACTATTTGTAAAAAAAAAAAAAAAAAAAGATAGAGCTGTTTAACAGCCCCCTCACCTCTCCCCTCTGTTATATGAGGCCCCGTTCCCTGAAATGTAAGTCAGAGGAAGAATTCATCCTGTTTTCTTTGGTTTTGTTACTTTTAGCCTTCTACCTCCAAGCAGGTTTTTTTCAGAAAGAATGCCTCTTCAACATCTCCTCCACTTCCTGTATTTGATAATATTTATATAACACTGACATTTCCAGGAACTAGCAGGGAAAGGATTTTGATGCACCCTAAAGACATCATTCTAACGTGCTTCCAAAACCAGAAAGTCTCTAGTACTGACAAAAAGAACAAATCCCATTTTACCTTTTCCCGATTTTGACACTATGCCAGTACAGTCTTGAAATCACTGCACATCAAAGATGGTCCACAGAAGAACAATCAAAACAGGTGAGGGTATATAGCAGATTCCACACACTGAATACTCAAGGATCAAGAACCTTTTTTTTTTTTTTTTTTTTTTTAAGATTCTGTCCTTAAAGAGATTCTGTCACTTCAGTCTTCCAAAATAAGATCTTATCTTCTCCATGTCTGTCGTCTCCGAGCAGCACCTGAGCAAGTAAGTTTAGGTACTGAGAATTTCCCTATTACATTATTCTAACAGTCTTCTCTCACCTCCAGTTTTGTCCCCATTAAAAGGCATCTTCCACACAGCTGTTGTGCTAAACACAAACCTTATCAGATTATTTCCTTAGTGAAAACCCTTATAAGATTCTGGCTTTATCTTCAGGATAAAGTTCAAATCCCTTACCTTGCCTCCATACACAATCTGGCTTCTGCCTACCCTCCCAGCTTCATGCCTTACCATTCTTTTTCAACAATAGTAAAACTACAATAACAATATTAGTAACATTTGTAAAATATGTACCATATGGCAAGACTGTCCTAAAAACTTTTATTTCGGTAGAATATACATAAAATTTACCTTCACCATTTTTAGATGTACAGTTCTATGACTTTAAGTTCATTCACATATTGTACAACAATTGTCATCATCCATCTCTAGAACTTTTCATCTTCCCCAGCTGAATCTCTAAAACCATTCAATTCCCTAATACCCCATTCCCTCTACCCAGGTCCTGGAAACCACCATTCTACTTTCTGCCTGTATGAGTTTGACTGTTCTAGGAATCTCATATAAACAAAATCATTTGTCCTTTTGTGACTGGCTCATTTCATTTAGCATAACATCTTCAAGCTTTTTCTATGTTGTGGCATGCATCAGGATTTCCTTTTTAAGGTTGAATAGTAATCTAAGTATACACTACATTTTGTTCATCCACTTATCTGTCAAGGCTACTTGGGTTGCTTCCACCTCTAGGCTATTGTGAATAAAGCTGCTATGAACATGGGTACACAAATATCTATTTAACACCTCACTATCAGTTTTTTGCATGTATACCTAGCAGTGAAATTGCTGGGTCATTTGGTAACTGTTCAGTTTTTTGAGGAATCATACAAGTTTCTAGTAGCGGCAGCATTGTACATTTCCATCAGAAATGTACAAGGGCTCTGTGATAATTGAGGTAATAGGTACCTATACTAGGTAATCAATTTGACTGGCTAGGGGGGTCTTGATTACATATTACTTCTGGGTGTGTCTGTTAGGGTGGTTTCTGGATGAGATTAGCATTTGAATCAGTGGATTTAATAAAGGTTGCTCTCCCCAACATGTGTGAGCATCTTCGAATCTATTGAAGGCCTGAATAGAACAAAAGGCAGAGGGCTGCCTGGGTGGCTCTGGTCATGATCTCCTGGTTCAGGAGTTCAGGTCCCACGTCAGGTGAGCAAGAGCCTCACTTTGGGTAAAACATAAGCCTTGCTTTGGGTAAGTCCCACTTCTCTCTGTCTGCCCCTTGTGGGATTCTCTCTCTCTCTCTCTCTCTGCCCTTTGTTCACTAGGGCCCTCTTTTGCTCTCTCTCTTTAAAAAAAAAAAAAAAAAAAAAAAAGGCAAAGGAAGGAAGAATTCACCCCTTTTACTTCCTGCTTCACTAACTGATTTGGGACACTTCATATCAGCTTCTCTGGCCCTTAAGCTGTGATTTACACCATGTGCTTCCTTGGTTCTCAAGCCTTAATTAAGACTTGGACTGTACCATTAGCTTCTGTACTCCCAGCTTACAACATCATTCTGGAGAAAGCCATATATTAACAACCCAAGCACATTCATTTTAGGGAATATTCATAAACATCCACTTTCCTGGGTCTTGAGCCAAGCCCAGCAATGACAAAGTCACATGTTCATGCCCAGGAAGAAAGTAAAGTCAGATATGAAGCAATATTTTGGCCGTTTCTCCCCCATTTCAACCTTTGGGTCTAACTTAATATTCTTATTGAAATATTCAGGTAGAGTTTGGTTGAGGACCACAACCACAATATGCTTCTCCACATAAATACGCTTCCTTATTTTTTCCAGGATAGCTGTAATTATTTTATTCATATATCGATTTTATTTTTTCATGCTCAAGTCAATATAATGCTAAACTGAAGAATGGGACCAATCAGATATTTTGGGGGGTAAACTTTAATTTTTTTAAATAAAAAGTAAATATTTTTGTAAGAAATCCTTCAAATAAATATGAGTTTTTAAAAATAAAATTGTCTAGAGTTCCTGATGAAGTATTAAGCATGTATTAGAGTTTTTAAGCATATTTAATTTTTAAAGTGAAACTGTACATACACACTTATCACAAAATTCTTAAGTCAGGCATTTTAATATAAAGTTTTAGGAAAGTACATATCAGGCATTGAATTAAACTGAAGACATAGTTTTACTCTTTGATCATCAGTGAAAGACTATTCTAGAAAAAAGCTAACTCAAAAAGAGGATGTTACATAGATTGCTGCTTCTTTTCCAAACACTTCTCAATATCACCAAGCACTTGAACGGCAGCCTTTGGAATTCGAGTCCCAGGACCAAATACATTGGAAACTCCGACTTCAAACAGAAATTCATAATCCTGTTGAAAGAATTTGTTTAATTAATAGAAGAGACAATATTTAATTTCAAGGAAATGAAACAAAAGGACAATAAATGCTGCCCTTTCTTCTTTGTCCCTGATGCCCCCGACTGTTTCAACTGGTATACTACTGGCATCTGGGGTTGAAACATTCTTCTTTCACTGGGATTGCTAACAACAGCCACTAGCATGCCTTTTACTCTAAGTCATTAAAAGAATAAAGCACACTCCACCCCTTTTCCAAATACCCCAGTGTGTAGTATGTGGTAGGAAGTTGTATGGCCCACTGATTGAGAACTTCTGAGCCCTAAGCCATATAATTTTCTCTTAAATTTTTACTACTTGTCATTATTTGTGTTAAATTTAGTATCACATTATACGCTTGAGTTTACAAGGCTATTTATTTACTCTAAGGTATTTTGTCTGCAGCTAGTGAACGGTGATACTTTTCTTTTGGAGAGTGTTTTGTTAAGTTGACACACAATTTATATTAGTTTCAGGTGTACAACATAGTGATTCAAGTTTATACATTATGCTATGCTCACCACAAATGTAGCTACCATCTGTCCTGTTAGATCGCTATTATCATATTATTGCCTATATTCCTTATGCTGTGTCTTTTATTATGCTGACTTATTCATTCCATAACTGGAAGCCTGTATTTCCCATTCCCTTTCACTCATTTCACCCAACCCCTACATCCTCCCCTCTGGCAACTACCAGTTGGTTCTCTATATTTAGAGAGAATCTCATTTTGCTCTTTATTCATTCACCATATTTTCTTAGATTTCATATAAAAGTGAAATCATATGGTACTTGCCCTTCTCAGTCTGACTTATTCCACTTAGCATAACACCCTCTAGGTCCATCTATGTTGTCATAAATGGCACAATCTCATCCTTTTTATGACTCTGTAATATTCTGTTTTTAATAACACACACACATATTCAATATAGTTTGAATCTTTTTCAGTGACTGCAGCCATATATTTCTCTCGTAACATATTTGCATATAAAAATATTTAGGTGTCATAATCATTTCTTTTGAAAATGAAGCCCTTCACAGCCCACACCTTCGTTATCATTTCATCAGTAGACTGACACTTATGTTGCTTGCATATCTTGGCTACTGTAAATAATGCTTTAAGAAACACAGAAGTGCATCTATCTTTTCTCATAAGTGTTTTTCTTTTCTTTGGGTGAAGGATGCTGCTTTGAATTTGGCTTTGTGAAGAAATCAGATTTCCTGGAAACAAAGATTAGCTAATTAAAAAAAAATTCTCCCATGTTGCTATTGCTATTGTTGGTTTATTTTACACAGTCTGAGTGAAAAGATTCTCAGGGCACAAATACTGCTCCAGGCTGTACTCTGTTTAAAAGCTGGAGTGTCTATAGCTATACTATTGAGTTTTAGGACATGCTCTAAATCCCTGACCCCCATCCACAAGGGTGATCACATGTCCTGGGACATTCTGGTTTGTGCTCACTGCTGCAGTACCCTCTCTGTCTTTAGAAGTCCTTTTTCTGTTGAGGTGTAACTGATGTAACATATTGGCACTAGGCGTACCACATGAAGATTCAGTATTTGTGTCCATACTGAAAAGTGATCAGCACAGTAAGTCCGGTTAGAAAACTGTGCATGTATATTTGTGCTGAGAATTTTTAAGATTTACTCTTAGTAAGTTTTAAGCATACCCTACAGCATTAGTAACTATAGTCATCACGGTTTATATTACATCCCCGTGACTTAATTATTTTTATAACTAGAAGTCTGTAGGTGTTGACTACCTTCGCTCATTTTGCAACTCCCTTCCCCTTGCCTCTGGTAACAGCCAATCTGTTCTCTGTATGTATGAGCCTCAGGTTTTGCATTTTTTAAAGATCTGCATGTAAGTGAGATCATATGGTATTTATTGTTGTCTAACTTATTTCACTTAGCATAATGTCCTCTAGTTCCATCCATGATGTCACAAAGATAAGCTATCATTCTTTCTTATGGCCAAATAATATTCCATGCTGTATATATACCATATCTTCTTTATCCATTCATCAGTGTAGATGGACACTTAGGTTTTTTCCATATGTTGGCTATTGTAAATAATGCAGGAAAAAACAGAGGGGTATATATCTCTGAGTTAGCATTTTCTTTCTTTTAAAAAAATTTAATATTTTTGAGAGAGAGAGAAAGAGACAGAGTATGAGCGAGGAGGGGCAGAGGGAGACACAGAATCTGAAGCAGGCTCCAGGCTCTGAACTGTCAGCACAGAGCCCGAGACGGGGCTCTAACTCACAAACTGAGAGATCATGACCTGAGCTGAAGTCTGATGCTTAACTGACTGAGCCACCCAGGCGCCCTGAATCAGTGTTTTTATATTCTTTGGATAAATACCCAGAAGTAGAATTGCTGGATGCCATGACAGTTCTATTTTTCATTTAAGGAACCTCTGTACTGTTTTCCACAATGGCTACATCAGTTTAGATCCACACCAACAGTGTACAAGGGTGCCCTTTTTCCACATCTTCACCAATATTTCTTATTTTTTTCCTTTTTGATAATAGCCATTCTAACAGTTGTGAGGTGATATCTCATTGTGGTTTTGATTTGCATTTCCCGGATGCATCTTTTCACGTACCCACTGGCCACCTGTATGTCTTTGGAAAATGTCTATTCAGATCCTCTGCTCATTTTTTAATTAAACTGTTCTTGCAGCACCCTTTTTAAAGCACCCATATTCATTCTCAAAAGTGGTCACATTTAGGTGATAAATTACATGGTCATGCGAATTATCCCCCAACAACTTTTTTTGCTGTCTCTATTATTTCCTTATAATATTCTTATAATACTATAATTCTGCAATGGCACTTAACACATCATATCAAACTTTTCTTAAGTCTGAACTGCTATGGGCAGAGAACATTTCTAATGATTTTTTTTAAATTTTTTTTTTAATGTTTTATCCATTTCTAGGAGAGAGAGAGAGAGACAGCGTGAGCAGGAGAGGGTCAGAGAGAGAGGGAGTCACAGACTCTGAAACAGGCTCCAGGCTCTGAGCTGGCAGTCAGCACAGAGCCCGACGCGGGGCTCGAACCCACGAACCGCGAGATCATGACCTAAGCGAAAGTCGGACGCTTAACCGACTAAGCCACGCAGGCGACCCTCTAATCATTTTTATAACCTTAATATTTGACACATTAAAGTCACCTCAAACATGTCATTATTCTTGGGCAGAAGCTATAGACTTAAGCGTTATAAGAGAATTTGATGAAACAATAACAATTATCTCCAAATTGATAAGTTATTTCATTCTATCTTTCCTAGTAATGCCACGCACCACTTGTTATCTCACCTGACTTGTGGTTTTGGAAGGTGAACTCACCGGGAAGAGGACTGTGAAATGTTGCAAATGGAAAAGGGCTTTTTGACTTACCTCAGCCTTAACATAAGCCTTGTAAAATACGCTTTAGTGAGGGGATAAAATGTGAGAAACAAGTAAATCTGAGTAAAGGGTATACAGGTGTTCTTTGTACTATTTTCATTATGTACCTTATCTATTAGTTTGAAATTATTTTCAAATAAAAAGCTGTTATTTTAGGGGCGCCTGGGTGGCTCAGTCAGTTAAGTGTTGGACTTCAGCTCAGGTCATGATCTCACAGTTCCTGAGTTCAAGCCCAGCGTCAGGCTCTGTGCTGACAGCTCAGAGCCTGGAGCCTGTTTCAGATTCTTTATCTCCCTCTCTCTCTCTGCCCCTCCCCTACTCTCTCTCTCTCTCTCAAAAAATTTTTAACAATTAAAAAAAAAATGTTACTTTAAAACATCCTCTACTGAGCTGGCCGGGCATATCGTATTGCCTTCATTATGAAAGAAGTAGGCAAGACGAGGCTGTTAACCTTGCTGAGAATATCTGGAAGCCACTGCTTTTAAGAAGATTAGAAGATACAGTCTATAGTAATACACACTGGTGAGGATAGGCCATACCTATTTAATCAGGCTGCAGAAACTGTGAGTTCCACAATGGCAGTGGCTCAGTCTGTTTGATTAACCACTATATATTAATGCTTCCTAATTTTAAATATAAATGACTTTCAACTGAGTAATAGCACTATTTTATGTATTTACTGCAAACAATGAAAAAAACGTAAAAATGTGGACTGCTACAATTATATTAAAAGGATACTAATGAACATACAGGTGTGTCATTATAGAAAATAATCTTTAGTCTTTAAACTGATAGGGATAAAGGTATGTAAAACACCTACAAATGTTCTGAGTAATTCAAATATCCAGAGAATTAATACAACTCGTGTGAAATATATTTCTTGAAAATGTCAGCTCACTTAGATAACAGGCTATTTTTTTTTTTCTCAACTCATATTTCATTCCAGTATTTTGTGTACCTTAATTATTTTGGTTCTTAAGTTTTAATATCATGTCTAAGAGCTCAGATATTATAGACTCTAAAACTGCAATATAGATAGAAGTTTCCATACGTAGACAATAAAGAATAAAAGTCCTTTATAGTCCCAAATAGTCAACTATATTTGTTAAAATAATAGGTAATTATGTTAACAAAAACAGTTTTGTGTTGGCTATATCACCTTATGTAAAGTGTTGTTAGAAAGAATAATATAGAGTTTGCTTACTAGTCCTACATTATCAATCTCACAACTTCATACATACAGTTTCTGATTTTAAGAGTAGTATATAAGTAACTATTTCATATTCTGAGTGGTATGGAGGAAAAAAATAGTAGACCTCGACATAAGATCATATTTCACCAACAGATTTTTGCTATCGTCTTTGTAGCACCTATCAATTATTTACTTAGAGCAATCGCATATATCTTCTAACTCTGTATTTTTTTCTGCTCTCAATAAAAAAAGAAAACTTGACATAATTAAAAAATGGATTGGAAACAGACCAAATTTAGATCTTAACTAATTATTTTAACCGACAGATAAGGTAATATGTGTAAAGTATCCTCCCACCCCATTAATAAATTAATTGACATCACTGATTGTTACCTAGCATTCATTTCTCCTTTTCTAAGAGGATCCACATTTTTGTTCAAGAATCCACTCCTTCTCCATCAGGGGAATTCAGAATAGGCTGACTCCATTTATTTCTGAATTAGGATATTTTTGGATCTAAGAAAATTATACCCCAATCAAATTAGCCTTAATGAGAAAGAGGTTTTATAAGACCATATAACTGATGCAGCTCTGAGTTAGGGCAACATGCATGGATGGAAACATGCTACTCTAAGACAACAAAAGCAAGTGCTGTTGATCTGTTAACCAAAGGACTCACTTCATAACCAGGACAAAGAGTGCTGACTCTATCTGTGGCTAGGGGTTGAGTATATGCACTGTGTTTACTATTCTTCTCAACACTGTCACTTCTGGACTCTTACTACAATGTACTTAATAAAATCACCAGGAAGTAATTGAGATCAATATCTACGACAAATTTATCTTTAGCAAAAGTATACAGTAAATGGGAACTACATATAAAATATTATTACTCAGGATTCCCATCATAGCACTAGAAAAATATAGGAGGTGAAAAATACCTGTGGTGGTATCACCCCTCCACATATGACAAGAATATCTGGCCGTCCAAGGACATTAAGTTCTCTGATGAGCTCAGGAACTAGGGTTTTATGACCAGCAGCGAGTGTGCTCACACCCACGGCATGCACGTCTGCATCCACAGCCTGCTGGGCCACTTCTCGGGGAGTCTAAATAATCAGAAAGTAAAGAAACAAATCATCACTTGGTCCAAAAAGTATTTTAAAACTGTGATCTACTTAATTAGCACTCCAAGGTTTTCCACTTCCTTGAAGTGACTATAACTTCATATTTCATCGTTCTCAAAGCATAAATACCAGTTCATCTAATTGATGCAATAAACACCAGTGTTGTATTGCTTCTAGCCCTAGAATTTATCAATCAGATTTAAGTTACATCAAAATATAGTTCCCCACAAAAAACTTTTAAGATAAAGAATATAGGAAAAATACATTATCGCTTCATTACAATTTTTGAAAAATACATCTGTTGTCTTCATTATCAACATTTCTTGAGTCGGTATGCAGTACAAGACAACATGTTATAGTCTCTATGAGGAAGTAAGAGACTAAACATACAATTCAATGTGAAAAGTGAATCTCCGGCTTTAAACTAGAATGAGAAAGAGGGAAGTTAGCAAGATGGCACACTTGGAAGCTCCAGGACCTCGGTTTCCCATGGAGACACTGAACCGACAGCAACATACGAATCGAAACAACATAAGAACTCTAGAAACTAGTTAAGGGGCTATAGTACCCAGGCAAATGCATAAGCAAGAGAAGGGATGATGCCAAGAAGACCGTTTTTCATGTATTAACTGGATTTAACCAGTGTGGCATACAGAATCATAAAGGATATTTTCATGTATTCGATTATGAATTGAGTTACCCAAGATCATATTCATTCTCTGCAATGAGTCTGTGCCATTTGCTTTTGATAATTTACATGTATTTAAATCACTTAGTATAAAAGATACATATAAGTTCCTCATTGTAAATATACTGTAAACTGAGAAACTGGTGAAGGATAAGGTTATCTCAGAAACCACCTGCACAATCCTAAGTTCCAAAAAATTACCAGAATCTGAGAATTTCTTAGTTTGGCAATAATTTAAGCCTCATAATTTCAGTGTGAAAACAAAAGACTCTATACTTTTGGTAATGAAGCCACATTCAAGAGGGACTCTAAGTAAATCACACAGCAGATTGGTAAAACCTAGACTGTGAAAAATATAACATATGAAATTAAGACCATTAAAAAATGTGCCTATTCTTGATATTGATTTGTTAAAAGAAATCTAATTGACTTACACATGATTGACCATTTATATCATCCATGTTACCAAAATGTATTAGATTAAAATTCCACTTAATTTGGTTCCATGTTTTATGCTTATATACATTAAACTGTATTTTACGTCAATAAATATTCAACATTTTAAAACTTCAAATCTAATTTTTAAAAAATTTTTAAAACGTTTTATTTATTTCTGAGAGACAGAGAAAGGGAGGGGGGGAGAGAGAGAGAGAGAGAGAGAGAGAGAGAGTGTGAGCAGGGAGAGTTTCAGAGAGAGGGAGACAACAGAATCTGAAACAGGCTCCAGGCTCTGAGCTGTCAGCACAGAGCCTGATGCGAGGCTCAAACTCACGAACCATGATATCACGACCTGAGCCAAAGTCGGATGCTTAAGCGACTGAGCCACCCAGGTGCCTCACTCCAAATCTAATTTTAATGAAATCAGACACGGAACTGCAGGATTGTACCTTCATCCACAAATAAGTCTTTCTTTCTTTTTAAATAGTATAGGATCATGTTAACGAATTTGTGGTACTAAAAGGCATACTTTATTTTTATATGTGGCATGCAATAGGGAAATGAACTTTCAGCTCTTTGAAAAATTCTTTTAAGTACCAATGGATGATCATTGTTTTTAATTACTTTTATTTTATAAAAAAATTATTTCCCCAAAGCTCACTATTAAATATTGGAAATGTATTATATTTGGTTAATATTTAAAGCAAACAAACAGAAATGTAAAGTAAAAGGGAAGCAGAATATAAATAAAAAACTAGAATGGGAAAGTCGTCAACTTAAAGGAAGAATGAAAGCAATCTCAATATATATATTTATTTAATCTAAAATATATTTGAGATTCTTAACAAAACCTACCTTAAACATATTTATCAATTTACCTACAAACACGGTTTAAGGACATAGCTCCACAAGTCCACGCCAACTCTTTACAGTAAAAATTTCTTCTACACACTCTAGAGTACGGGAGATCCTACAAAGGGCGGGCGTCTTCAGGAAGGTTACTTCTTTACTTGTAAAAACGTAATCAATACTTTTTAGTCTTCATCTTAGCTGACTCATCCACAGCATGGAATAACAGCACTTTCTTCTCCTTGAAATTCTTCTTCCTCCTTCCCACTACCTCCCACTACTCACGCCATTTCCTTTTCCTCCTTTGCTGCCTCCTTCTCTTTTTCCTTTTAATGTTCAAGTTCTCATATTGCTACATATACTCTTTATGGGAAGTTAAATCAGTTCTCATGGTTTCAAGTACCATTTACATACTGAGAAGTCTCAAAATCTTATTTATAACAGAGGCCTCTCTTCTATGCTCCAGCCATGTATATCCAATTTACATGGCTGTCTTCATCTGAATGTTCCATAAGCTGATTTTCTTAAGCCTACCTCCATTATCTGTAAATAGCCCCTTCATTACATTTTTTTCAATCTGAGCTGACTTCAACTAAGACCCTGACACTGTCCTTGGGTAAGGCCTGCATTGCGTCTCACTCATTACTGAACATCTTAACTGGACTCCCTACATCTAGGAAGCTTCTCTCAATCTGTTTCAGAAAGTGACTTTCTTGGAAAGTGAGCTTTCTAAAGTATAAATTTGATTGTCACTCTACCTAAACACCTTTGGGATAATGTTCACACTCTGTAGAATGGCATACAAGGCTGTATTCATTGTAATATACACACCATCCGAAGCACTGTATTCTAATGTTACTGAATGTCCTAGAGTTACCTGAAGGCATCGTGCCTTCTCATGGCTCTGCACCTCTGCTCAGGCCAATCCTTTTTCCTAGCATGCCCTTCCCTGCCTTGTTCTCTAAGCTTCCAAAAGGCACAGCTCAAACATAAGTTCCTAGGATACTTGGACAAGTTCTTTGTCCAAACTTTAATTATAGTAATTATTACTCTACTGCGTTTGCTGATAAGTAAATCTTTCTCTGTTAGGAGTTTATAACCTCCCTGATGACAAAAAGTGTCTTATTCAACTCAGAACCTAGCATCTGGTAGATGACCAATAAGCATGTAGTGGGTAAGGCCTTTACTATGAAAATTATTACAATGTATTCAACCAAAGATATGTTATAGAGAAAATTAATGTTCTATCATTCTATTGAGAATTCCAGCTTCATTTGCTTCCAACAAATTATTATCCTATTGAGTCAAATATTCTGACTAAATAAAATACTGTTAGAGAGTAACAAAAAAGAAAATCTAAATTTGAATCAAGCTCTCACTCTGATAGGTGATTTCCCTTTCAAAACATTTTCCGTCAATCTATGTGGGCTACCTTTCCCACACATTATCAGACAAATCTCAATAAACA
Source organism: Hyaena hyaena (assembly GCF_003009895.1). Taxonomy (NCBI): domain Eukaryota; kingdom Metazoa; phylum Chordata; class Mammalia; order Carnivora; family Hyaenidae; genus Hyaena; species Hyaena hyaena. The sequence goes on from NW_024081846.1 coordinate 130,300, forward strand.
GTACTATGAGATCTTCGAAAGTAATCTTCAGTTTTAGAACCCAATTAACAATTTAGTTACAGACACTGATTTTTACAAAGTGTGAGAAACAAGTACATTAACATAAATTCTATTTCTTTCTTATTTCTATCATAATTAACTGGATTACAAGCATTCAAAAATAAATTAAGGAATTTGTTCAATTCATTTTCTTCTTTTACACCTTGAAAAACATCATCATGGTTTATCATCTTTTTACTATTTTTTCTAAATATAAGTGATTTACTTCATTCTTTTTGAAGTTACTCCAACATTTTCAGTACCTGAAAAAGAGGACCTATGTCCACATCAAAACCAAGATCAGCAAATCCTGTAGCAATAACTTTTGCTCCTCTGTCATGTCCATCTTGTCCCATTTTTGCCACAAGAAGACGAGGTCTGCGACCTTCACGTTCCATGAATTTATGAACCCTGAGAATATTTTAAAATATAATCATCATTTAAAAAATAAAATAAAACAGTTATATATTAATTGTCCAAAACTAAGATATAAAATCTATAATTTATTCATAGTAAATCAAGTTTATTTAAAAATACCTATTTTATATATGTTACTCACATTTTATGAATATCTCTATTTTACATTGAGAATTCCATTAAAACCTGGATATGCTTACCACCTTCCCCACAGAGGAAGGTCCGAAAGATGGCCCAGCCTGTAAGCCCATAACACTTGAGAACATGAGAGTGAAGCAAGATGAGACAATGGCAATTTTCGGCCTTCCTAAACCAGTCTCTAGCATATAATATGCATAAATATTTAAATATAAACTTAAAAGTGCTTTCACAGTTATTTATACAAATGTAACTCACTGGCTGCTTTGGGCTGTCCATATCTCACCTACCCATCACAAGTGTGAACTCCTCTAAGCCGACTACAATGTGGTGATTTCTAATGACATATAATCAAAATACCTGTCAGCTTATGAGCGAAATAAGTCAGGCAGAGAAGGACAAATATCATATGTGTGCACGTATAGGAGGACTAGGAGGAACTTAACAGAGGACCAATCGGGAGAAGAAGGGGGGAAATGGTGGGGGAAAGGGAGAGAGGCAAACCATGAGAGACTCTTGAATGCTGACAAAAACTGAGGACTGATGGATGTGGGGGGGAGGGAGGGATGGGCATGGAGGAGGGCACTTGTGGGGATGAGCACTGGGTGTTATGTGGAAACTAATTTGACAATAAACTATTTGTAAAAAAAAAAAAAAAAAAAAAAAAATACCTGTCAGCTTAAACCAATAAATTTATAGCTGAGATGAAAAAATACTATATTTGTTTTTGTTAAGAGAAAAAAAAATTCCATTTTGATGACTTTCACCTTGGATGTTTTGGTATTTATCTCATCTATAAGTAGTGACATAAAAAGTGGAAAATTTGTTATAAAAGTTGAGAAAAACTATCATCAGGAAGCTAGATTTACACATGGAAAGCATGATCAATTTGTATTAATTTATAGTTCATAATCATGTTTGACAATGCTATTTACTGTCTGTTCAGTGAGACTGATTTTTAACTTACGCATAGATGGCAACCAAATATTTATTTTCAAACATGAAAATTATTTTACAACTATTTGACAATTAAACAATTCGAACAAACTTATGAATGTAAGTATACTGTAGTAAGGAGACTGAAATTTAAGCACCTGGGAGATATGAAGGAGTATCAATGTTAGTTCAACAAACATTTGTTTTAATTAGAAGCTCCTAAAGGGAACTATGGTGAAAAATCAAAATATTATTTTAGTAAACCTATAGACTAATGGGAAAATCAATTTAAATGCTTTCCAAATGTTATGTGAGAAAATTAAGCCCACGACTGATTCATAGGGATTATGTTAACAGAAAAGATGACATTCTGGTTTAAGAAATCTCAATATTACCTTTTGATAGCAAATGAGATCTCTTTACTTTCTCCAAATTCCTGGCGATAGGCTCCACTCACCATACGATCATTAGCTTTATGTTCACCAAATACCTTTTTCATAGCATCTGTGATTTCTCCAACTGTACATCTAAAATATTAAAATAATAAAATAGAGGTTGTGTTAACATCATTGAGATAAAAATATTTACTTCTTTAATGTTCAATAAAATTAGACACATTTTATCACCTAAGTAAAAATATCTTATGGTATTTGTCTTTCTCTGACTTATCTCACTTAATAAGAATGTTTTTTACTGCACTGATGAAAGCATCTTTCCTCAGAATACTTATGAAAAATGATTCTGGATGCCTCTATACATAGTAATCTCTCTCTCTCTCTTTTTTTTTGGGGGGGGGGTACAAAAAGATGATTTTATTAAAGCACAAGGACAGGACCTCTGGACAGGAAGAGCTGCCCTGGGATAATAAGGAAAGACTGAGTATATACTTGGGAGTTGGGGAGGTAAAGTCAAGGGGAAGTTTCCAAAGGGATTTTCATACGCTAAAGAAGAAATAGAGGGTACTGGAGGCCTGCTTCTGGTTCTGTGACTCCTTCTCTGTCTGCCGTTCCCCCCTCACCTCTTCTCCAAATAAGTAAACATTAAAAATTTTAAAAAAATAACAACTGGACAAAGAACAAGATTCCCACTGATACTTTTTGATTAAAAGTAAGTCTTTTAGCATATTCCATTCATTTGTTTATCAATTCATTCAACATTTATTGAATGTCTAATATGGGGCAAGCATGTTAAATGCCAGACACATGGTGATAAATAAGACCGGGGTGGATGGGGGGCGAGGAAGGAACCTACTCTCATAGAGCTTACCATCTAGTCATGGAATACAGACAATACATATGCACACAAATCAATGAATAAGAATTTCATATGATAGTAAGTACTATGAACACATGTGAAATAGGGTGTCTTGGAAAACTGTTCTGATGATAATGAAGATAAAACTTCTGAACCAAGACCTAAATAATGAGAAGGAGACACTCAAGGGAATATAAAGGAGAATGGAAAAGTGTTTGAAAAAGAATATTAAATGCAAAGTTTCTGAGAGATAAAAAACAAAACAAAACATGTTCTATTTTTAAAAATAGAAAGAAAGACACTGGGGACACAGCATAATGAAGGAAGTAGAATAAGGTTAGGTCAGAGAGAGAGGCCGGAGTCACATCTCACACAGTCTTGCAGACCACTGTTAGGTTAGATTTTAATTTAAAAGTGATGGGAAGCCACTGGAAGATTTTAAGCACAGAAGTTATCTTAATTTTTTTAAGAAGTTAGAACTGAAAAACAAAAATAAAAACAAAAACCCAACCCACATACTATTTATTCTACCTCTTAAGCACTTAAAACACGTTAAAAAAAATAGTTCATTATATTAAGGAATAAATAACAAAAGCAAAAATAATTCATTAGTGACATCATGTACTGAGAGAAGACTTTCTGTGGTTCACTTGCTTTTCCACAAGTCCTATGATGCAAAGCAATGACTGCCCTTTATTTTGGGAGATCTATTCAAAGATATCCATGAATAGCTTTGGAAGATAGAAGCATTGCCTACCTCTGGACAAAGGATAGTTTTGTGTGGTCAAAAATAAAAATGTCTATACTTGAAAATATGTTAAACCTTTCAACCTGCAAATGAGTGACATGGATTCTCTACAATAGCTTCAAATGTCCTGGGCCAGGGGAAATCCACAGTATTACTATATTCCACCCATCCTGCTGGGGGTGGTAAAGGAGGCTTAGCTGCCTCTAAAGGGTGTCAGTGGGTTTTTCTGTAATCACTTGCTGTAATTCTTGAAAGGCTGGTTCACCTTTTCTCATCTATGAATACTTTTGACCCTTTCCCAAACCTTGTTAGAAAGATTTAGTAACCAGAGCACCTGGTTGGCTCAGTCAGTTGCGCATCCGACTTTGGCTCGGGTCATGATCTCACAGTTTGTGGGTTCCAGCCCCGCATCAGGCTCTGTGTGAAGGCTTGGAGCCTGGAGCCTGCTTCAGATTCTGTGTCTCTACCCCTTCCCCACTCACACTGTCTTTCTCTCTCTCTCAAAAAATAAACATTAAAAAAATTTTTTAAGAAAGCTTTAGTAACCAGTTGCTAAACAGAAAACTAAGGACTTATGCGTTAATGAACTCTAAATCAAAATCTGCTTGTTGATTTTTAATACACCTTTAATAGCTCCACATGCTTCCAGAATAGGCAGGTGGGACACGACTGGACCCAGGAGTATCATGAATCAGGCTCTATCTGCTTAAACCCTGGTGCTGTCCGAGTATTGTGAATGAATAAAATGTCTTCAGAGGCCCCGCTGTTGGGCCAGCCAGCCGCCCAGCTGCATGGTGACCTGTACCACATTGTGGCACATGGGTTCCTGGGGTGGTGAGCCCACCACCTTCCATCCCATGAAGGAAAGGAGAGGGCTTACGCATGTCTGCTGCTCAGAGGTTTCATGATGCTCTTGGTGAAGAACATATATGAATCTATTCATAATTTGTTACCATCTAACTGCTGAGATGACCGACCTCACCTTTACTCTGGAGAGGAGAAATGAGCACACGCACCTCGACAGTTCTACCTTATTTTGCCAGTAACTGAATTTGACAAAAATCGATCACTTCTGCCCTGTTTTGCTCATCTATTTATAGTTTTGTTTAGATCTATATTAGCTAGTTACTAGTAAGATGGACTTTATCAACACCTGACATCTGTGTGCTTGCTATATTTTAAGTGTTAATGTTTCATTTTTAAAATTTTACTTAGAAGGATAAAAGCCTCTTAATGTTTACATGTTTAAAAAACATATGAATGCTGCAAGTGCACAGATACTTAAGAAAAACAAAAATTAACTTCATTTGGATTTCCAATATTTTCTTTTAGGCTCACATGGTTTATAGAAGCAACCTTTTATTTAAGTACACTTTGAAAATCTCTACTGGTCAACTTTTTAAAAATTTTCTTTATTTCAGAAAAAGAGAATGAGAGAGAGAGAGAGAGAGAGAGAGAGAGAATCTTAAACAGGCTTCACGCTCAGCACAGAGCACAATGAGGTCAATCCCACCACCCTGAGATCATGATCTGAGCCTAAATCAAGAGTTAGATGCTTAACCAACTGAGTCACCCTGGCACCCCTAAACTGGTCAACTTCCAGTATTTGGAAGTCTCCAAACTTAAGTATCCTCACCTTGCACGAGCTGCATCCACTGCAAGAGCCAAAATATTCCCATCTCCACTGGCAGCACATGCAGTCAATGCAGCAAGACATCGTTCAGCCAAGTCTTGATCCCTGCAGGATTTGACCTTAAGAAAAGGTCAAGAAAAGGGTCAATTTATATGAAAAAAGAAAAAAACAGAGATCAGAAATTAGACACTGATACATATGTAAATTGTTCCATATTCTTAACCTCAAAAACAAAATAAAAAAAGTAGAGAAAAATATGTATGCTAGGTCTGATATTCATTCAATTTATTCATTTACTCATTCAATAAACATTTAAAATAATACTGAATTCTGCATAACCCTGACAAATCAGAAATACACAGGGCAATGATTAATAACAGATTACAACACAGAGAATATTTGTTTTACATTGTTTTCCTTAGCTAACTAACAATATATTGGTAATAATATGTATGTATATTGTTTTTCTTCATTTAAGAATAATCCAAAGAGAAAGAGACAGAGATGATGAGAAATACTGCAATGGACACAGAAAGACAATAAAAAACACTGTCAAAACCTTTCCCCCTCAGATCCTAGCTCTACTCTGCTCTGCCAACAACCTGCCTAAACAAAATTACCTAAAATCCAATTTTTTACAAGTTTGCACCACCTATAAAACAGTCTAAATATGATACTACTCAAGATGCTACTAAAATCATATCTATAAGCAGAAATTGATCAGAAATCTTATATTAAAGGCAAGGAAAAACCCAACATCATTAACATTACTGAGTTTCTCTCTTGCCTGAAATAAAGTTTAACATCATTTATGGTAAATGGAATGCCTCAAGCTGTAAGGGTACAGAGTTAATAAAAGTGTAACATATAAGAGAGAAGAAAATGGCTTTTCCAAATATAATATATGTTGAGACTTTGGCAGTGACTCAAAATAAAATGCTATATCCTAAGGAGGACCTTTTAAAAAAGGTGATAAAAATGTGTGAGAGGAGTCATTATCTTTTGATTGGGGGTGAAAATGGAAATAATGCCATTAACTGTAATAGGAAAAAATAGAAGATGATAGTGGTACATTCAGTCTAACTGAAAAAAATCTTATATTCTTTTTTTCTTTTTTTTAAAGAGAGTATACTTGAGCGGGGGAGAAAGGCAGAGGGAGAGAAAGAGGGATAGAAAGAAAAAGAGAGAGAGAAAACCAATCTTAAGAAGCTCCACGCTCAGTGTGGAGCTGGATGCAGGGTTCATTCCCACATTTAGACTTGAGTCAAAATCAAGAGTTGGATGCTCAACCGACCTAAGCCACCAAGGTACCCACAGTTCTTAAAGAACATCTAAACTGAAGAGGAAAAAAAGTCATACCTTAAAATTTCACAAGCAAGTAAGCAGAGAAAAAGCATTAAGGATAACTAAAGAATTTTAAGTTCTTGTGGACTACTTTCTTTTACCATACACAAAAATAAATTCAAAATGGATAAAAGACCTAAATGTGAGACAGGAAGCCATCAAAATCCTAGAGGGGAACACAGGCAGCAAACTTGATCATGGCCATACTAACTTCTTACCAGACATGTCTCTTGAGGCAAGGAAAACAAAAGCAAAAATGAACTATTGGGACTCCATCAAGATAAAAAGTTTCTGCAGAGCAAAGGAAACAATCAAGAAAACTAAAAGGCAACCTAAGAACTGGAGAAGATATTTGCAAATGACATATTGGATAAAGGACTAGTATTCATAGCTTATAAAGAACTTATTAAACTCAAGAACCAAAAAATAAATAATCGAGTTAAGAAATGAGCAGACAACACGGACATTTCTCCAAAGAAAACATTCTCCAAAGACACATGACAACATGCTCAATATCACTCAACATCAGGGAAATACAAATCAAAACCACAATGAAGTACATCACACCTGTCAGAATGGCTAAAATTAACAACTTGTGAAACAACAGATGTTGATGAGGATGGAGAGAAAGGGGAACCCTCTTATTCTATTGGTAGGAATGCAAACTGGTGCAGACACTCTGGAAAACAGTATGGAGGTTCCTTTAAAAAGCTAAAAAGAGAATTATCCTACAACCCAGCAATTGCACTACTAGCTATTGATGCAAAGGATACAAAATTGCTGACTCAAAGGGGCACATGCACCCCAATGTTTATAGCAGCACTATCAGCAATAGCCAAATTATGGACAGAGCTGAAATGTCCATTGATTGATGAAAGGATGAAGAAGATAAGGTATATATTTACACACACACACACACACAAACAGAATATTATTCAGCCATCAAACAGAATAAAATCTTGCCACCTGCAATGATGTGGATGGAACTAGAGTGTATTATGCTAAGCAAAATAAATTAGAGAAAGACAAACACCATATGATTTCACTCATATGTGGAATTTAAGAAATAAAAGAGATGAATACAGGGGAAGGGAAGGAAAAATAAAATAAGATAAAAACAGAGAGGGAGGCACAAAATAGGAGATTCTTAACTATATAGAATAAACTGAGGGTACTGGTAGAGTGGTGGGTTGGGGATGGGCTAAATGGGTAATAGGCATTAAGGAGGGCACTTGTTGGGATGAGCACTGGGTGTTACATGTAACTGGTGAATCACTAAATTCTACTCCTGAAATGAATGTTACACTATATGTTAACTAATTTTAATTTAAATAAAAATTAAATAGGGGCACCTGGGTGGCTCAGTCAGTTAAGCGTCCAAATTTGGCTCAAGTCATGATCTCATGGGTTTTGAGTTCAAGCCCCACTTTGGACTCTGTGCTGACAGCTATGAGCCTGGAGCCTTGGGATTCTGTGTCTCCCTCTCTCTCTACCCCTCCCCTGCTCATGCTGTCTCTCTCTCTCAAAAATAAACATTAAAAATTTTTAAATAAAATCTAAAAAAAAAAAAAGAATTTCAATTTCTTGCTTTAGAAATAAAAATAATTATAAAAGCCAGAGATTAAAAGATCACAGTAGCTTCATACGAGAGAAATATATAGATTATAACTAATGTTTTATCTATTTTAGTATTTCTTATACTTTGATTCATCTCAGTAAGAAATTGGCAATAAAGCTAAGACAATAATCTAGTTTCAATCAAAATAAATATATTTCATTTACAAATGGTATCTTACTAAAGCACTTTTAAGATATATTTGAATTAAAAAAAAAAAACAGAAAGCAACTGATTCTTTCATAGTGGCATCAGAAACCATGGGCCAGTGGAAACAAATTAGTGAGAAGCCCTAGGTTCAGATATTCTAAACTTAATTTTGTTTTTAATTTTGAGTGAGTTACATAATCATTTCAGCCTTTGCTTTAATCTATGATTTATAGGAAGTATTATTATTACAGTGAGGTTTTTAATAACATAAATTTCACAGAGGCAGTTGTGTTGGTTTAAAATGAATTTGAGTCTTGGCTGTTCAATTATTTATTCTAGGCTAAATATTTATTTAGTTTTCTTGACTTTAAAATAATACCCACCTCATGGGGAAATAATAGCCACCTCATGTGGTTGTTGTAAGGATTAAATAAGACAATGTAAGAGCTTACACAATGCCCAGAAAGCACTCAAAAAACGATAGCTATTATTACCTTCTTGAGTTTTTCAATCTGCTTGTTACGCACTGAAGTATTATCAATCGCCAGAACATCCACAGATTCTTCTTTTTCCAATTGGTACTTATTTACTCCAACAATTACTTCAGAACCTATCAATTTCCCAGAGGAAAATAATATGTAGATTCTATTCACAAATACCTCCTTAATAGTAATGCTCTGATCATCACATACTTTGCTCACAAGCTTAATATTTTTAAATAGTATTCTTTAATCTTAGTGAAACTTCAATATAGATCAGCAAATACCAATAAAATGGGAGTGAGAGGGGGAAAAAACTGGTATATATCAGATCTCTTTAAGGGAGGATTTTTATTATTCTCTCAAACTATACACTTTCCCAGAGATTCTGATAAATTCTCTTCTAACACTACAAAATTGAAATAATAATAGCAATAAGTCAGGATTTATAAGGGAGAGAATTAACATCCTCTAATGTTTCCAATATCATCTTGAATTCTCTTATAGCCTATGGCTTTTAACAAAATGACTTTTAAAATCTATAAGTAATAATCCAGAATTATAAAGACATTTCCTTAACATAATAAGAATATATTTTACCTCAAACTACCAGATTATTACTATCTAAAGACATCCTGCCACCCATTTCTTTCCCCTATTTCCCTAGACCTCATCATAATCTCTAATTATTTTGTTTGTTATGTGTTCACTTGCTCATTTTCTGTCTCTTTCTTACCAAAAAATAAACTCTAGGGTCAAGAGATCACCTCTGTCCTGTTCACAGTTGTATCACAGACATAGTACAGTGGCCCCGAATGCTAATAGTAAAACAAAGTGTTCACTGACTGAATGAATAAATAAATACTCCAATGCAGAGCACAATCACCAATAATAATATCTTCAACACGCTGGAAATACCCACCTACACATGTACATATATACACATAGGCATACCTCCACACATACTCTGTACATATGCTTGCCCACGTGCATCCAAGCATACAAATTACAAACAGGGAGACAGACACACAGACAGACAGGTAGATAGATAAGAAACATCCAAGTTTCATTTTTTCCATTATTTTTGTTTTATTAACTATATGTGTTATCTTTAAATAGAAATTAATATTTCTTTTTAAATACAGTACTAGATTTCACATGTGAACATTTTCATTTTATCTTACCAGAATCTATCCTTGCTTGCCTTCGGGCAGCACATTCTTCAATTCGTAGTTTAGGTATTCCTTCTGCTACAGCTTTGGCCATTCCACCCATTTCTTCAATTTCATGAATAAGCTATTAAGAAAAATAGATTAATAAAATTGGAAAAGAATATAGTGATATTTTTATAAACTATACAAATTTGTTACATTACATAATTACCAGTATTAATAAAGTCTTAAACTATTTTAGTGGTAAGTTTAATGTTTCGTAAGAAAAGAAGTAAGGGAACATCAAGGTTTTTCATTAGAAATTCTATAGTCAGGAGTGCCTGGCTGGCTCAGTCAGGGGGCACATGCAACTCTCGATCTCAGGGTGAGTTTGAACTCCATGTTGGGTGTAGACATAACTTAAATGAATAAGTAAAAAAAAATTTTTAAAGGAAAAATGGGGCGCCTGGGTGGCTCAGTGGGTTAAGCGTCCAATTTCAGCTCAGGTCATGATCTTGCAAATCCTGAGTTCGAGTCCTGTGTCGGGTTCTGTGTTGAGAGCTCAGAGTCTGGAGCTTGCTTCCAATTCTGGGTCTCCCTCTCTCTCTGTCCCTCCCCTGTTTGTGTTCTGTCTCTTTCTCTCTCTCTCAAAAATGAAATAAACATTAAAAAAAATTTTTAAAGAAAAAATTCTACAGAGTTAACAATATTGTACTGTATATTTGAAAGTTGCTAAGACAGTAGATCTTAAAAGTTCCTATCACAAGAAAAAAGAAATTGTGTAACTGTGTGGCATGGAAAGTTACTAAACTTACTCTCTTAATCACTTTACAATTCACACATATATCAAATCATCATGTTGTATATCTTACACTAATACAATGTTATATGTCCATTATATCTCAAAAAAGAAAGAAATTATATATTTAAAGTAACTTCAAAAGACAACAGAAAAACTAAGATGTATATTTTGGAAAACACAAAACCTCTTACTCGAGTCTTAGGAGAAAACTAAAGAAATTTCAATTGCCTTTATAAAAATAAAGTTACATAAAGTTACATAAGTAAAGTTTTCATGGATACATAAATAAATACTCGTTAAGAAATATATTTCAAAATTCAATTTCATTTTTGATTTGACCAGCATAATAATAACATAACTCTACTGTTATTGACACTAGGATACATCTAAACCTTCAATCGCAGCCTTACTTATACATGATATAGTGGGAAAATGGTATATGGTGGAATGGTATATGACTTAGCAGAAAGGAACAAAGTAAAACTTGAGTTTGTATTCCTTGAATTCCAGGAATTTGTATTTCTTGAATTCCTTTGGATTCAAAGGAAGCCAAAGCTAAGATAGAAAGCTAAAAAAGGGAAGTACTACTTGAGAATTTGCAACTATCCCTCTTCCATTCTGTCAGGAAAACCAAAACTTACATCTGCAAATAATGGACCAAAATTTATTTCTTTAGAGATGCAATGGGCTATCAAACACCAAGTACAGAGAGAGGCAATAGTAAGATATCTTGTTGATATAAAAATGTGCATTCTGAATAATAAGACTAAAGATAAAAGCACATAGAGGAAACAGACAATATAAGATATAGAAGGAAACTTCAAAAAATATAATATCCTCAGAAAAAAAGATTATATTCTATATTAATGAAACAAGTACTATAACATATAAGGGAGAAAATTAGAAAACAAAAATGAGCTTTTGGACATTATAAATACAATATATGAATTTTAAAGTAAGTAGAAATTTAAAGTTGATGACTCTCCAAGAAAACAAAACAGAATCTCAAAGATAAGTTGTAGAACAAATAAGAACATCAGAGTATCATTCAAGGAGGTCCTTATCTAATAATTAAGAGTTCCAGCAAGAAAAACCACAGAAAAAATGGCAGGGAGGAAACTATAAAAAAAAAATAATAACACAGAACAATTTCCAGAGTTATGAAAACATCAAAAATAGGTCAGATAAAAATTGTTCACCAAAGGTCTAGTCCAATATAGGAAAAATATGCACATCAAAGTCTCCCAACTCAAAAATAGAGATCCTAAAACTGTTAGAAAGGTCCTGAGAGTGGAAACAGCATTAGATTTCTAAACAGAAATATTGGACATTGGAATAAAAAGCTAGAATAAAAAGCAGATCAATGTTTACAAACTCCCAAATGAAAATAATTTCAAACACAGTCAGACTATCAACCAAATACCAGAGTAGAATAAAGATATTTTCAAACATCCAAAGTTTCATATAATTCACCCCCATGTACCACTTCTAAGAGGCTCCTATCAGATATCGTTCAAAATAACAAGGGATAAATCAGCAGAGGTAGACATAGCATTCAGGATAAGGTTCAACATTACAGAGGTGAAAAGAATTCCCAGGATAATGACAAAAGGAAGTCAAAGGACTGCAACGGTCAGCAGGTGTAGAGAGAAAATAGTCTAAATCGGATGACAGCATTGGAGGACTTCAGAAAGATACATACTATTGAGATGTAATTATATTGGCAGTATTATGGGACAAAACAAAGAGGTAGGAATCAGCTAAACTACTAAACTACCATACTACAAAGCAACAGATAATGCCTAAAATTGATGGAATTAGAACTAGCATATATGTGTAATTTTTAAACATGGAGATAAAAACAAACAAAAAAGATGTATTTGATTCAAGGAAGCAGGAAAAAAGTAAGTAGAAGACAAAGGATGGCTTTTTTACATTACAACCTTTTAACACTAGTATTCTTTTAACACTAGTACTCTTTTTGACTCTGAATAAAATACTTTAATACAAATGCAATTATATTTTTAAATTATGTTTCAGTTTTATATACTATAAGGTCAAATATAAAACTCTTTTTTCTCGAACATTTTATAAATCTTGATATAAATCTATGATTTGATTTATAAATCAAAATACCTATAAACCTTTGTAAATCCATAAATATTAAAACCAAAATTTCAAAGCAGAGAAACTGACCTTCAAGGCAGCATCATAAACATCATTTGTGAGAGACTCCATCATATAGGAACCTCCCCAAGGATCAGCCACTTTGGGAATCCCAGATTCTTCTTGAATAATGATTTGTGTATTCCTGGCAATTCGGGCACTTTTCACTGTTGGCAAACCCAAGGCTTCATCAAAAGAATTTGTGTGCAAAGACTGAGTCCCTCCAAATACTGCTGCCATGGCTTCTACTGTAGTACGAATGATGTTATTATAAGGATCCTAAAACATTTAGAGGAAAGTAAAAAGTCAAAACAAGGGGACAGTTGATAAAGGACACTATGATTAAGCAGTGGCTGCTGCATATTTACTTGCCAATGCCTATATTAGGCTTCAGAATATCCAATAAATTCAGACAAATTAGTAAACAAGCCATACTTAATAGGCACTCAACAAATGATTTATTAATAAGTGATTAATAAAACAAATGAACAATGAATCCAGATTTCTTATCTGTTCCTGATTATGATTGAGGCAAGGCATTGGGCCTTTCTGAACTTTGGCTTCCTCAGCTGTAAAAACGAGGAGGTTAAGACAAAAATGATTACTAAAGTTCCTTCCAACCCTGAAATCTGTACTTCTCCATTTATAAGGAACTGAAGCCATATTTAGTCAGGATAAATTAGTATTTACTTTTAGATTTTTAAAAGAAGTATAGCTTTAAAGTTATGAGTTATTTTTAATATATCAAAATAATTTAATATGTAAAGAAAATGCATGAAAAAAGATCACACAATTTTTTAATAGAATGAAATTAAATTCTATAAATGAAAATAGTTATTTAGATCATCTGTTTGCATGCATATTTATTTAAACTAAAATAAATAATATAACTAAAATAAATAATATAGATGGACAAAATTTTAATGAGGTGATTTTATGTTCAGAATTTTAACTCTTGGGTTGTCTGGGTGGCTCAGTCTATTGAGCATCCGACTCTTGATTTCGGCTCAGGTCATGATTTCACGGTTCGTGAGATCAAGTCTCACACTGAGTTCTGTGCTGTCAGTGGGGAGCCTGCTTGGGATGCTCTCTCTCCGTTTCTGACCTTCCTTGCTTACACCTGCTCTTTCTTTGTCTCTCTGTCTCTCTCTCTCTCAGAATGAATAAACATTAAAAGAATTTAAACTGTTAAAATTATTTAAGACAATATTAACTAAGTTGTGGTTTTTACTTCTTCCTCATCATCAACATTTTTTCTTTACTTTTAAAAAGGTAAAACAGCACTGCATATAAACTAAGGTTTAACTGATTTTATATTATTAACCACTAGAGGGAGCCAACTTCGTTTATTATAATACACATGTAAAAATCATCAATGTGCATTACGCTTTAGAATAATTATAATTTTCAAATATTAGTAGATATGTTCTTAAATCTACTTCCTGACTATGCTATGTTTCTTGTAAGACAATATATGACTTAACTAAAATTCTACACTTTAAATCATACATATACCTGCTCAGTAAGTGACCATCCTGATGTTTGACAATGTGCCCTTAGTAGAAGAGATTTAGAGTTTTTAGGCTGAAACATTTTCTCTATTAAGTGAGCCCAGAGTCTTCTCCCAGCTCTCATTTTTGCTATTTCCATATAAAAGTTCATCCCAATTCCCCAGAAGAAAGACAACCTAAAATAGTAATATTAAGTCCATTATTTGATTATACTTAACAATATAAAATGGAAAATAAAATTAGTTGTATCGCACACTAAAGAAAACAGTATCCAGATTTTAATTTCACACAATGTAACTTGAATTCAAATCAAAGCATAAAACATAAGTAATTTTAAACTTAACAGATAAAAGTACAGTTTTAGGCACACAGAAGAAATAGCTGTGAATATCTGCTTCAGGTAGAAATTATTCACTTTACAGTTAGTTTTCTATAGAAAAGAAGTTCCTCTTACGTCTTTAAATATAGAATGAATCACTATCCAAAAATAAATGCTTCAAGAATACCCAATATGTAAGTCAGAGGTAAACCCATGAAGGGAATAGAACCACAAACTTACGGTTTGGGATGGCAAGAAAGTTTTCCTGTTTGTTTGTTTTGTTTTGTTTTGCTTTTAAGGAATAATAGTATATTTGGTCTAGGAATATATTTCTCCAATTGTCCCCAAATCCACTACTCCTTTTTATCTTATATTTTGTTGCTGATTTACACATTTAGTTTACTTGCCTGTGCCTAAAGGTAGAAGGGCTGTGTTTAAATAAAACAAGGTGAGCCTTAAGTAAACCAAAACTAATAAAATGTTTTGAAATGCTCTTGGAAGAAATTCTTAACACTACAGCCCTCAAAGATTTGTCCCAGGATACTTTTTCACTCTTAAAAATGACTAAAGATCCCAAGGAATCTTTATTTGGAAAATATCTATCATCATTTAGAAACAATAAACATACAACATGTTAACAGAACTAACACTTTTTAATGAAAAATAATTATATTTTGCTAAAATAAAAATATCGTAATAAAAGAGTCACTGTTTTACATTTTTGCAAATCTAATGTGCGGCTTAAGGGAAGACTTTTGTAATAAGTATCTGCTTCTACATTCAGTCTGTTGCAACATCACGTATCATGTAGCTTTTGGAAAACAATGTACACTCTTGAAATAATGAAAGTGGGAAAGGCACATAAAGCCTTAATACAAATGTGAAAACAACTTGACCTGAAAGTTCCTAGGAAGGGTTAGCGACCCTGACGAGCCCTTGGACCGCATGTTGAGAACCGCTGTCATATTATGTATGCAACAACCTCTGGTATAGAGTCCATGAACTCGCTAAGGGCAGAAGTTATGTTTTTTACAAAACTCATTCCCAGCATACATGTTTGTGCTTGACTTAGCAAAGCTTAGCAATTAATTACTCATCTGACCAATTTTTAATCACCAAATTTAAACATTTCTTAAACTTCAATGAAGCTTCTCCATATTTGTCATATAACTTTATTAACAAGCTATTTTGAAACAGAAATGGTTTTTAATAGCACTGTGAATTCCAAAATATTTATATTACAAGTGCAACAGAAAAAAATGTAATAGATAACTTCTTTTTAAAATGGAAAAATAAAGAATAAAAGTCAATATGACTTAAACATCATGTTTACATTTTAATTGACAAAACATGCCAGTTAATTGTGTTTTGTGAATAGCTGAAGACAAGATTCCTCTAACTTACCAAGAAGTAGAGTAAAATTTAATTCTAATTTTTCATTATCAATAGTATAGGTTTATTCTCTTAGCATTATTCCAATAAAACATAAGAGAATCTAGTGTGACATTTATATACACAAATGCATTTTATCAATATATTTACTATATACTCATAAATTGGTCCTAAAATTTTTCCTAATATTGAAACAATCTCTGAGGTTAATTCACTCACCTTGGTGCAAATTCATCAATTGTCAGACCAGCTTGCAGTCCAGTTCTACAGTATTCCAACCCATCTGCTATAGTATAGGCCAGTTCCAGAATGGCATCCGCCCCTGCTTCCTGCATATGGTATCCACTGATTGAAATTGAATTAAATTTTGGCATGTGCTGCATAAAATAATAAAAAATGTAACAGTGAATAAAAATTTTTAAAGGTTCTCTATTAAACCCATTTTCTAAAAGACTATTATTTTTAAATGATGTTCAACTCACATACACTAAATAGTCTTTAACATTAACTGAACATAGTTAATGCTTACTTTGTTCTATTTAATTCACTCCTCAATTTAAGTGGTGATTCAATGAACCATCATAAAAACTGCACCTATTTTATTTTCCTAATGAAAAAGAATTTGGACTAGACATTTTTTAGAGTTAAAGTTTAAACTCTGAAATTAGTTAGCTGAAGTTAAAAATGAACCTTCAGTCTGAATACTGAATAAACATCTTTAATTCTAAACCACTGAGTATAACCTCTTAAGAGGTCATAAGATCTCATAACCTTGGGCTCACATGCTAAGGAAAAATACACTTAAGGTTTACTAGTTATCAGTTTTCTTATTTGAAGTCTTTTTTGAAGTCACTGAAAATGACTATATACTGAAATAAAAAAGGATAAAATACATGACTTAGAAATCAAAGATTTCAATTGGAATTACTGTGATATTTAATGCTAAGCATATCCCAGACAGGTTTATACCAAAATCACTAAAAAAATGGCATTTCTACCACTCTCCTAAAATTTATTAGGGAAGGGTACATAGCACAAATATTCTGCCAAGCCCCAAAATCATCATCCTTCCCAGGAGTTGGCCAAATAAAATAATAAAAAGTAAATCACAGAAACTGAATACAGTAGTTAAGAGCACAGGCTCTAGAGTCAGAGTGCTCAAAGTCTAGTTGATGGCTAGTGTCACTTAACTAGCCATACGATTATAGGCAAATTTCTCAACCTAGTTATTTCCTGGTTTCCTAAAGTATAAAATAGAAGTAATAATTATATCTTCCTCATGGAGTTGTTGTAGGATTAAACAAAATGATTCACCTAAACCACTTAGCATTATTCCCATATGCATTCAAAAAATGTTACTTGCTTTTGCTAATGTATGCTATGGATTATCTGTAATTTACATTTTTGAATATTTATAATGAACCAAAAGCTCTTGAAAAATGTTCCATCGCAAAAACAGTAAGGGGATTAAATTACATAGAATTGAGAGACTACTTGAGTGCATTTAGAGTTTATAAATAAGAAGCAATGAAAGAAGGAGGTGCTTCTCTACAAAGAGGATTTTAGTAGCAGAATTTCTTTTTTTTTTTTTTTTACAAATGGTTTATTGTCAAATTATTTTCCACATAACACTCAGTGCTCATCCCCAAAGTGCCCTCCTCCGTGCCCATCCCCCCCTCCCCCCCACATCCATCAGTCCTCAGTTTTTGTCAGAATTCAAGAGTCTCTCATGGTTTGTCTCTCTCCTTTTCCCCCACCATTTCCGCCCTTCTTCTCCCCCTTGTTCCTCTGTCAAGTTCCTCCTAATCCTCCTATACGTGCAAACATATGATATTTGTCCTTCTCTGCCTGACTTATTTCGCTCAGCATCACACCCTCAAGGTCCATCCATGTTGCTACACATGGCCAGATTTCATTCTTTCTCATTGCCATGTAGTATTCCATGGTATAGATAAACCACATCTTCTTGATCCATTCATCTGTTGATGGACACTTAGGCTCTTTCCATGTTATAGCTATTGTGGAGAGTGCTGCTATGAACATTGGGGTACATGTGCTCCAATGCCTCAGCATTTCTGTATCCCTTGGGTAAATTCCTAGCAGTGCTATTGCTGGGTCATAGGGGAGTTCTGTTGTTAGTTTCCTGAGGAACCTCCACACTGTTTTCCAGAGGGGCTGTAAGTAGCAGAATTTCTTTAAAAAAATAATAGAAATATTGGAATATTAGAATATTATTTGGCCTTAGAAAGAGGCTAATTTTGATACATGCTACAACATGGATGAGCCTTGAGGACATTATGCTAAGTGAAATAACCCAGTCACAAAAAAGACAAATAGTTTATGTTTCCACTTATATGGGGTACCTAGAGTAGTCAAGTTCATAGAGATAGAAAGTGGAAAGATAGTTTCCAGGGGCTGGAGGGAGAGGAGGATGGGGATTTAGTATTTAATAGGCACAGAGCTTTACTCTTGTAAGATGAAAAGGGTTCTGGAGATGGATGGTGGTGATGGTTCCACAACAGTGTGAATGTACTTAATGCCATTGAACTGTACACTTCTAAACAGTGAAGATGGTAAATTTTACACTGTGTATTTTGCTACAATTAAATAAATTAAAAAAAAATTTTTTTAAGGTTTATTTATTTTGAGAAAGAGAGACAGAGTGTGAGCAGGCGAGGGACAGAGAGAGAGGGAGATACAGAATCCAAAGCAAGCTCCAGGCTCTCAGCTGTCAACACAGAGGCTGATGTGGGGCTCGAACCCATGAGCGAGATCATGACCTGAGCTGAAGTTGGACGCTCAACCGAATGAGCCACCCAGGCTCCCCAATTAAAAATTTTTAAAAATATAAAAGTTTGCAGTTTACAAAGTACTTCAATGTAACATTATTTGATCAGTATGTGAAACCAAAACTTTTACACTTATGTGAAGGATTATATCAAATAATTTTGAATTTGCAAAGGACATTTGAACCCTCCAAAAGGTGAAATGTCCAAGTACACAATAGCGCAAACTAAATAACCTGCTACTAACTGTTCAATTCTCTACTCTCTTCCTGTACTACGTGGGCCATAAATGCAGAGTGCTGATGTGCAAGGACTATACTTCCAATTTCTTCTCACTACTGTGTGTGTCCACTAAGATACAAGTAAAACTTTTGTTTGTTCCTTCTGGAAATTCACCTTAAATCAGAGGAACTGACCTGCTCATCCCAAACACACCCAGCCCACCCATTTTCAGCCATAAGTTAGCACAAGATAAAAGGAACCCTAATGATTGGAGCAACCCTACAACCAAGCTCTTGACAACCTACTTTCCAACTTCTTTCAGATGAAAGAGAATCAGTTCCTGTTTAGTTAAAGCTACTGCTATTTGTGTACATGTGCTTGTCATATAAATCAGTCAGAGAAATACAGATATCATGTTTTCACTCTTATGTGGATCTTGAGAAACTTAACAGAAGACTATGAGGGAAGGGAAGGGGAAAATTAGTTACA
The DNA here is from genome assembly GCF_003009895.1 of Hyaena hyaena. Classification (NCBI taxonomy): domain Eukaryota; kingdom Metazoa; phylum Chordata; class Mammalia; order Carnivora; family Hyaenidae; genus Hyaena; species Hyaena hyaena. The sequence goes on from NW_024081846.1 coordinate 149,891, forward strand.
AACAGAGAGGAAGGTGAACCCATAAGAGAATCTTAAATACAGAGAACAAACTGAGGGTTGATGCAGGGGGGCGGAGGAGAGGGGAAAATGTGTGATGGGCATTGAGGAGGGCACTTGTCGGGATGAGCACTGGGTATTGTATGCAAGAGATGAATCACGGGAATCTACCCCCGAAACCAAAAGCACATATGCTACATATATACCAAGAGCATACAACTGTATGTTAGCCAACTTGACAATAAATTATATTAGATAAATAAATAATAAAACACACACACACACACAAATATTCTTCTAAGTTTTCTGTAAGGTTTAAAGGTTTAAAGTATTCAAAATAAAAAGTTCTGTGAAAAAATAAAAATAAATTTAACAAAAAAATGTAATCCTGCACATATGTTCTTGAAATTGGAAAGGGTGATAAAAATATATAGTTCTATACAATACAATGCACAGGGACAAATGAGATCTATGAAAAGACATAAAACTGCAAAGTGTAAAAGCAGAATATCAAATGAGGAGAGTAGGCAATGCTTGCAAGAGTTCTGAGATAATGGCAATTACAAGAAGTAAAAGATTTTTTTCAAAAAGGTTTCATGGTAGAGGAGATACTGGCCTTTTGCCATGAAATAATAGTCTAACTTTAAGGTAGGTAAAGAAAAGGAGAGCTTTATCATCAAGAAGCAAAATGTGAATGATGAGGGAAACTATATATTAATTTCTCAGAGGAAAATGAGATTTTATGTTTCCCAGTAGACGGATTGTTGCCAACATAGGAACACTATATGAACCTTCTTTTTCCACCACTCTGATTGGGGAAGATGAACCTAATTAAGGGGTAAAATATCAAGGACCTCATTGTAGATGCAGATATAAGTGATATCTTCTAATCTAATTTCTTGCAGAAATAAAGTTGACATTTTGATCTCCAACTGTCAGACACCCAGTGTGCACTTCAAAACTGAATCTGAACTCTGGCAAGAAATAAAGTGTAAATTAGGAGCCCTCCCTGATTCTAACAATTACCAGAGGATAAAAATTTTAACAATAAAGAAAATAAAGTAAATGTCTAATGCCGAGATTCCAATAGGTAATGAGAGACTGTAAAATGAGTACATTGAAAGCAAAAAAATACAACCTAACAACACACATACACATAAAATCCACACTCAAACTATATACTAAAACTATTATTCAGACTCACTTATCAAATTCAAACTAGGTTATGATATTTTATAAAAATTCCTGCATCCAAAGAATGAAAGCAAAACCTCTAATCAGCAGAAAATACCTTTGCTGTATACTGGAAGATGTCAGCGATAATTTTCATGGATGGTTCTGGAGGAAAAATATAAGTATTTCTGACCATAAACTCCTTTAGTATATCATTTTGGATTGTACCAGTGAGTTTCTCTTTAGGTACACCTTGCTCTTCTCCAGTTATTATAAAAGTCGCAAGTACTGGAATAACTGCTCCATTCATGGTCATGGAAACTGACATTTTTTCTAAAGGAATTCCATCAAAAAGAATTTTTGTATCTTCCACAGTGTCAATAGCAACACCAGCCATTCCAACATCACCGCGAACTCGAGGATTATCTGAATCGTATCCACGATGTGTTGCCAGATCAAAGGCAACTGATAATCCCTGCTGGCCAGCTAAACACACAAAGAAAAAGAAGGCTGAATTAAAGAGTCTGGCTTCAAAGTAAACTGATTTATGTTAACACTACTAAAGATGTCGACTCATCTCATCATAGAATACTTTTATAACAAACATTATTTTTATGCTCATACGTGTCAAAACAAATTTAAATAAAGACACTTCATCTCCTAAGCTGTTTTCCCATATGGCAAAATGTACAAACTGGGTTCCAGAACAAAAAGATTAAAACATCATTCTCATGTCTATTTGAGGATTTTTTTAACTTAGCTTTTTTTTAATAACATCAAGTTTGTACCTCTTAATCCCCTTCACCTATTTTGCCCTTATCTTAACAATTTTAGGTAAAAATGTATTTTTTAAGTTTATTTATTTATTTTTAGAGAGAGCACACACGTGCATGCAAGCAGGGGAAGAGCAGAGAGGGACAAAATCCCAAAGACTCTGAGCTGTGAGCATAGAGCTGGATGCAGGGCTCAACCTCACCAATCTGAGATCATGACCTGAACTAAAATCAGAGTTGGATGCTTAACCAACTGAGTCACTAAGGCACCACGCGGTAAAAATACTTTTTAAGATTCATGAAAAGATCTGGCTGTTCACAAATTGTTAACATAACATAGTATTTATATGCGCACTTATTTTTGTTCTTGTGTTTAATATGGTCGTAATAAGATGTCTTGGCTATGCAAATACTCTGGGAAACTGAACTATGAACACCAGGCAAAAAAAATAATAAAACAGTCTACACTAAATATAAGATCATCCTCCATGTGAAATACAGACAGATCCTCAAATCAGATCCTCAAATTTAGCATTCAAAGATAATTTTAATATAGATCAGAGAGTTAATATAATTTTTCGAGATATAAATGCCAGAATGCACTAAATATATTTGTACATTATCATTTGTGTGTTATTTTATTTGGGCTTTATTTAAGCTATTTCCTCTTCAATTCCTATCCTGACAATGTTAATTAAAAACTCAAAAAGGTGCATCTTGATGGTTCAGTTCATTGGGCATCTGACTCTTGATTTGGGCTCACGTCATGTTCTCATGGATTGTGAGTTCAAGCCCTGTGTCAAGCTCTGCACTGGCACTGAGTGTGGAGCCTGCTTGGGATTCTCTCTCCCCCTTCCTCTGCCCCTCCCCCTTCGCTTACAAACATTTTCTCTTTCTCTGAAAAAAAAAAAATTAAAAAAAGCTTCTCAAAGAAAAAGCCAATGTCTCTTTTTGTCATACAAGTTTAAATTCCTTTTATATGACATGAATGGAACTGTTGTTGGCATTCAAGAATTTAGCACCCTATTTTGGATCACTCATCTTTTTGACCATGGAAGTTGAAAAACATTCATATTTTTCAGCATATAGTCTTAACTACAAAATTATAAAGTGACTGTCAGTTTTAGAGATCAACTAATCTCCCTTCAAAAGAAGCCAAGAACAAGAAATGTATGGTTGATCACAAATATCATGTTTTGCATGAAAATCTCACCCTTAATATTGTCCTTATAGAACTTATTGCTTTCTTCCACAGTACTAAAACCAGCATACTGGCGGATGGTCCAGGGCCTAAAGGTATACATGGTGGGATATGGTCCACGTGTGAATGGCTTCACTCCTGGAAGTTCTTCAGGTAAGTCCTTGGTATCCCTTCTAGAATATAAGGGTTTTATGGAGATCCCTTCTGGAGTATGCCATATCAGGTCTTCTGGGTTTTTGCCTTTCAACTGCTTTTTGGCCAGGGCAGCCCATTCTGGGTGCAGGGGTTGCTGCTGGTGCAGAAGTCTCCGCCATATGAGTCTGGATCCTGATGACCCTTTGAGCTGCTTCAGGTGATGAGATGAAAACAAAAGAAGCTGAGTCTTAGCCCTCAACATGATGCAGCATGGAAAACATCCAAAAAGAACAAGATCTGGCCTAGAAAAAGAAGTACAGTATACATGTATTTACAAAAGGCAAAATGGGGATTATTGGTGAGAACGGAAAAATCAAGGCATTTTAGTATGATTTTATCACTTCTCCTTTTCTGCTTCCTACATCTCATATTTCATCTTTGGCCCTTCTTCTCCACAACTACTATCAGTGTTCTAGTCTTCTTCTTCAATACTTTGTTAGCTGGTTTTACTGGCCAATCTTAGAGCCTCTAGTCCATTCTAAACACTGACACTGAGGCAAATATGTCATGTCACACTTCACTTAGGATTTTTCAAACATTCTGCATTATGTAGAGTCTTCTAATTTCTTCATTGAAAATATTTTGAACATCTACTTTATGATAGGCATTGTGTTGGGTGCTGGAGAAAATAGTGGAGAACAAGAGAAATAGGCATTCAAGGTCTCTATGATTTGATCAATGCTTAGCTCAGACTCATCACTGTTCTAGAAATACTAAATAACCTATAGCTCCCTGCATATATCAAAGTTCTGTGATTTGCTCTAGCTCTTCCATCTTCCTAGAATATTCTTTGGCTAACCTGGCTAAGGCATCATCTCCAATACACACAGCTTTCTACATGCCAGGCACTGCTGCACTTTACACTGCTGCACTGGACTTTCTTTACACAGAACAGCAATTTTAATCCTCACAACATCACCAAGATAGGTACTAATATTACCCCCATTTTACAGATGAGGAAACTGAGACACAGAAGAGCCAGCATTTAAACCTAGGCAGCACTAGGTTTCAAAGTCCTAGCATCTAAATAATACACTCAAAGGTTTTCCCTGAACTCACGTAATGGGATAAATGGCCTCTTCAGTAGTCCATACCACAGCACTGTTTCTCTGTTTAGACATCTGTCATCTCTCACACTACTACATATTAGAACACTGTTTTGTACATTTCTATAGAATATATTTATTTATATAAGATGTATAAAATTATACACATATACGTATATATATATTTCTCTGCTAGTTTATTAACTGACCCAACATTAGGGCTGTATATTCCTAATAACTAGCACAGTCTTACACTAAATGACTAAGTGTGATTTCACCATTTTACACATAGAAATGAAGATCCAGAGAAATAAATGAGTAAAGAAGCTTGATCGAAATTCCACTGTTCATCTGAATTAAGTAAATACTTGCTATAGTCATACAGCTTCAACATATAGAGACTAGTATTTTAACATGTTTTGAGATGCAAATTTTATTAATATAAATTGTGCTCTATAATGTATAAGGTAACAAGAAAAGTGAGCTTAAAATTCTATTTTCCATACCATTTCTTACCTATCAATTTAATGAAGCTTAAAGGAAAATAAGAATACTCAACATTTGTTAGAGGGTTGTGAAACAAAAGACAAACCACTGGTGGGAATACTAACTGCTTTAATTACTTTGGAAAGCAAATTAGCAATATGCACAAAAAGTGTCAGGGCTGATTATGCCATTCCACTGAGGAACAACACTGCTAGGAAAGTTACTAAATAAAAATACATGTTTCCTATAGTTTTACTTGTAATAAAGAAAATTTAGAAACATCAATGTCTAACAATGTAGGAATAAGTGAATAATAGTATATACAAGTGATAGAATTTTACATAGCACTAAAATATATTTAGAAAATAGACAAAACCAATGTTTAATGTCAGAAGTCGGGAGAGTGGTTACTTATGGTGGCTAGGACAGAAAGGGAACAAGAGAGGTGCTTTGGGGTGATGGTCTTAATCTGAATGCTGATTATACAGATGTATTCGGTTTGTAGAAATTCGTCAAACTGCACAATTATGTGCACTTATAGATATGTAAATATATTATTATACATAAGTCAAATTTAAAATATATGTTACGCAGTTTCTTTAAAAAGGAGACAGGCTCAAAAAGTATTACGTGAAAGCATCAAGACAAAACACTGTGAATGTGATATGTTCAACTGGGTAAAAAGTACATAGTACAAAGTGTAAAAAGAAATAGAAAAGAAGAATTCCCTTTATTCTTTCAAAGCTATGATTTTTATTCTATTATATCCATGGGGTCCTTGTCATCCATCTTCTTGCAAGTATAAACTACATGTACTAGCTTAAAAATACGTGAGAAAAATAAATTATGACTGAACCTCTACGGAAATGATATAAAAGGTAATTTGAAAACTGCCTGATATGAGATTGTAGACAGAACATATCACACTCGTTTACATAAAATACTGGTTCCCCAAACCTGGACAAATGATAGGAAAGAGCCCTCTATTAAGTGACTTACAGAAAATCACATGGCAAATTGGTAAAGGCTGGAACTAGACATCATTTTTAGGTAAGAACACAACTACTACAACTACAACCGATGAAAAGAGGACTTCTGACTTTTCTCAGAAGAGCCGTGAAGAGGCTTCAAGCATCCAAAGAAGAGACATGTAAAGCAAATATGTTATTGATGATTACGATATGTTAAATAGTAATGATGAAGCTCATCCCTACAAACCCCCCCCCCCAATATGGGTAAAATACCTACCATTCTGAATCAAATAACTTTCAAGTTTTGATTGTTAGTATGTGGTTGCACATTAATACTTCAGGAAAGGCTAACCAACTCCAATGTTCAACCAATTTGTGTTGGAGATGACAATACACAGCATGCAAATTGTATTTAATATTAACATAAACATATGGGAGAAAATCAAGTGATTTAAAATACACATACACACATTATCCAAGGTTTCGAGCATCTCGAAGATTGCTATTTCAAGATAAAACTGAACAAGTTAGTAATTTGCAATTTTATGTCAATTTAGACCTGTCTTTCCTACTTCACCTCTTACTCTTAGATCCACAAGTATACACAAAGTCACTTTCGGTGCTCCACCTCATACAAACAACCTCACAGTAACAAGAGCTACAGCCTAGAAGAGAGACAGCTGTGGAGCCAGCGCGCCCCTCTGCAATCTTGAAAGCGCCCCCTGCCTAGCGGCATCTGGGGGTGTTGGGGGTGGCCAGGGAAGATGGCGACATAGCCCCCGAGGCGAACAAGCACCTTCTTTCCCGAAGTACCTCCGAATTCCCACTGATCACGCTTTAGAGAAGTCGGTGGAGACTTTAAACCCAAGGAGAAGTTAGAGGGGAGCGGGATGCCGTCATAGTGGGAAGGTAAATAAGGAAGTTGGGAGGAGGAAAAGGACAGGCTCAGAGGACATGGGTAAATGGGGAGAAAGGAGTCCGAGAATGGAGGGAAGTGAAAGGCTGACATCCCTAGGTACACAGTCTTACTCACTGGCCTGCCTGTCTCGGACCTCGGCTGTGAGGGAGGGCGGCTAGACTTCAGACACCAAAGCCCGGGAAGTCTGAGATCCACACACTTGAGCCCCTCAAGGAGCTTGCGCACAAGTCAGCTGAAGAAGTCAAGGGGCGTAGGCGGACACCGCCCTCCCTGCAGCCAATCTTGTCGCGCTCCCGCGGGCGCGCTTCTGATGACGTTAGTGCGGCTGGACGCCCGCCTCTCTACACCCGTGTTCCGGTTTCTACGCGTCCACTTCCGGGCCTCCTCGGCTTTCAGTGGTTTGGGCGCGAATTTCTCAGCGTTTGGCTCCTTGGAGTGTTCAAGAGGCACCTTTGGTGAGTAGTGAAAGCTTTTAGTCGGCCGGTGCGTCCAGCTTGCGGAATGAGTTTTGTGGCCAGTGCGATTATGGCAGTCTCCGCGGCTTCTATTTAGGGAGCGTGAGATGATTTTCCAGTGAGAGGGAAATCATTTTCGGGGCCCAGGATTGAACTATTGGTTTCGCGAGGCCGGAGTGAAGCCACGCCTGGTTCCTCCTTTCCTCCTTTCCTCAGTGCATCCTTCTCCTCGTTCGTTTTCCTTAACATCCTGCGGCCCGTCGTGGGGCGAAGTGCAGCTCTAGTGATGAGGGTCTTTTGGCATTGATGTAACTTGGGTCGGCAGCGCCGCTATCCCGATGCATTTGTCAGGAGGTAAACATAGCGTATTTTTGTGTTTTGCCAGACCGTGCTCACCCTGTGCGCCTCTGTAGAGCCCTAGACCGAGAGATTTCGTTTCCACGAATTTCAGCAAACCGGTGAGGAAAACAAGACAGCTGAGGATGCCTCCCTGTTTCCTACTAAGGGTAAATTCTTTACTGCAGTATAGAGTCTGGGCGCAAACTACAGTTCCAGCCCTATTTCTGTCCGTTACTCGAGTCTTATTTGTGCCCATTACGGCCATACACCTTAAAGTATCACTGAATTTTCCTTGTCCCCGACCAGTTTCTTTTAAACTGTTCTGCATCAGGCTTTTGCTGTTTTCTCTCATATACTTCATTCCTGGTCCTTCTGGCTAAATATTTCAAAATGTAATTAACATATTACTTTTTTTTCCGGCATACCATATAGCATTCTCCTCTCAACCCCCACCCCCCACCCCACACACATCAAATCAAGATAGTCATTCACTTGTCTTTTATAGTTTTTTCACGTGGTCTGTGATTTTATATAGCATTTGTTTTCATATCTGTCTCTACCCACTACCGCTAGGCTGTGGTTTCCTGTGGATTTAAAACAGGGCAAAAATTTTTTTTTCCATTTACATTAAAATTTCTATTTTAGTTCCTTTACAACTAGCCCAAAAGTGATAGAAAATTATGACTTTTCTTTATTGAATCTTACTATGTTCTACGCACTTTACGTGTTTTGTACAACCTTTTAGCTTCACAGAAGCCTTCAATGTTGGTGCTTTTAACTTTAACCCATTTTACCAGTGAGGAAATTGAACAAATTTACTTGCCTAAGATTGTACAACTAGTTAAATGGCAGAGTCTGAATTTGGAACTAGGCCATTTATCCTTATCCCTGACTTGCTCTTGGCAGTGGTTCTCAATCTGAAGTGCATTCATACCAGGGGACATTTGATAATGTCTGGGGACAGTTTTGGTTGTCACAACTTGGGGGGCCTGCAAAGAGAGGGTGCTGGCAACTAGAGACCAGAACTGCTGCTAAAGATCTTACAATGCCTCCTTCACAACAAAGAGTTACCCCATCCAAAATGATACAGCCGAGGTTGAGAAACTTTTTGTGCTATGGTTTAGTGCCTCAAATAGGTATCGATGAAAATGATGCATCTTCTCTTGCTAGTAATAAAGGACCAACTTTTTTTTTTTTTTAACTTTTAATCAGTCACAACTGATTCTTTTGTAGACTACAACGCATAATAAATTACTAGTCAAACCCATAGAGTATATAACACCAAGAATAAACCCCACCGTAAACTTTGGGTGATGGATATATCAGTGGAAGTTCATAAGTTGTAGCAAATGCACCACTTTGGAGTGGGATGTTGGTAGTGGAGAAGGCTGAGAGTGGGTATAGAGGGTGTATGGGTACTCTGTATGCTTGCTGCTTAATTTTGCAGTGAACCTTAAACGTCTCTAAAAAAAGAAAGTGATGGGTTTTTTTTTTTTTAAATAAATTACTGGGAAAATGACATTTAAAAAGAAAAAAACAAAGCCAATTATTTTATAATCCGGTTCAACACACATAAAATTGTTGCCAAATTGCGATAAAAGTTTCTAAATGTATATACTGTCAGTATGTATATTTAAAAGGACTGTCACAGTTTGTAAGTTAAATTTGGCATAACAGTAAATTACATGTTCTTGAATAAAGAATATCAGGAAAAACGGATTAGCAGAACCAAACTATAAATAAGTGCCAGCTGAGAGTTAGAGGCCACAGGATCCCACAGACTTTTAGAGTGGAGTGAAGTGGTTAGGAGTCATGGAAAGCAGGTGGCTCATGCTCTGGGAGGGTGGACAGAGACAGGAGACCAGCTCAGGTAGAGGGCATAGTGTGTTCAGGAAACCATCAAATCTAGCTAGAGAGAGAGAGTCTTATGAGGAGTAGTGGAAGAAAAGTATGGAAACCTAGGCAGAAATAGATTTGTTTTGTTTTTAATTTTTTTCTAATGTTTATTCATTTTTTTGAGAGAGACAGCATTAGCAGGGGAGGGGCAGAGAGAGAGAGAGGGAGACAGAATCCGAAGCAGGCTACAGGCCCTGAGCTATCAGCACAGAGCTCGACTAGGGGGTCGAACCCACAAATCTTGAGATAATGACTTGAGCTGAAGTCAGAAGCTTAATCCACTGAGCCATCCAGGCACCCCAGGGCTAGATTGTTAAGGACTGTAAATGGCATGGTAAAGAGTTTGGGTATTGGATGCTAGATATTAGGGAAGGATTTTTTTTTTTTAACTTAAGAAAATAATGTATTTTGTTCCGGAATTTGGTTGGGATCAGAAGCAACTTGGTAGGGCTGACTCCTGTCTTTTCCAGGCAGGGTCAGCTGCAGCATATTGATTGGCTCAGGTACATGCCATGCTGGCAAGTTGGTGGTGGATGTTCGTTGGGAGTTCATCTGGGGCTTTGGCCTGGGGCTTCCATTCCTCTCAATGTTAGCCTTCCTCATACCATGGTAGCTGGGTTCCTAGAGCAAATATTCCAAAAGTGATGAAGTTGCAGCTGCCATTCTTTTCATGTTTAGGCCAGTAAACTGGTACAGAATCATTTCCACCGTATATTGTATAAGGGCATGGATGTCAAGTTGAGAAAATTAGGCATCTCAAGAATATAACACAAGAGACTGGGTGTAAAGTACCACATTGTTCAAGAGCAGGGTAAAGCATATTTTAGCATCCACTGCTTTTTGTAAACGATCTTACAAGTAGTCCCCAAGTGTAGTTTGTGATCTTTTAATTAATTATGTCCCCCTATTTTTGTTAATTTTACTGAAAAAACTCTTGAAACTTTACCTTTTAAAATTTAAAGAAATAGATTTATCCGAAGTACCTCCTTTGTTATTTCTCAGTCTCCATATATATTTAAACTCTGAATTTTTAGAAAAGAAACGGTGACTGAAACATCTATATATGCCTAGAAAACATATATATGTAATTTACACACCACATGCATGTGTGTGTATACAAGCATACCTCATTTTATCACGCTTCACAGATACTGTGTGTTCTTTACAAATTGAAGGTTTGTGGCAATCCTGCATCAGCAAGTCTTTAGACTCCATTTTTCCAGTGGCATTTGCTCACTTCCTGTCTCTGTTACATTTTGGGAATTGTTGGATATTTCAGACTTTTCCATTAATATTGTATTTGTTATGGGGTTCAGTGATCAACTTGCTGAAAGCTCAGATGATGGTTAGCATTTTTCAGCCATTAAGTGTTTTAATTAGGTATGTACATTGAGGGTTTTTTAGACATAATACTATTGTACATCTAACATAACTTTTATGTGCAAATGAAACCAAAAATTTCATTTGACTCATTAATTGCAATAATCACTTTATTGCAGTGGTCTGGAACAGAACCTGCAATATCTCCCAGGTATGTCTACAAATACACACACACAAACACACATACCCCTCCATGTATACTGTACCTAACTTCCAAGTTATATACTCCTTATGGTCTAATGCAATTTCTCTTTCCTTTTAATAGTAATAAGTATGGTGATAAAGGACTATTAGATAGGGAAAAGGAGTCATTCTAAATGTCGTCACTGACATCTTCATCCACTCCTGTGTCTGTTTTGTAATTTGTGGGAGGATAATCCGTATACTTCTGTGCCTTTTTAAATTGCAAAATAGCCCAGGCAGTTATGGCTTAAATTCTTATAAGTGAATTTTCCACGTGAGTTTCCACAACATAGATTAATAGTATGATCCTAAAGATTATTTCCTTTCATTTTTGGCATAAGGTGAATGAGAACTCCATTGGGCTTAAAATAAGAAGACTTGAGTATTACTTTTCAAATTGATAATATCTGTGACCAGAGTAAGACAACTTATTACCTCATATTTCCATTTTCTTTTATCTAAACATGGAGATAATGTTATTGTATGGGGGAGTATAAAGTAAGAGATGCAAAAGCATTTTCAAGTAATTTTTTAAAGCCATAAAAATGGAAGATATTTTTAGGAATGAAATTGAATTAGGCACACTTATAATAATAACTGATGTTGTTTATTTTGAAATATGTTTAAATGTCTTCAAGCAAATTTACAACATTTATAGGTAGTTCTTCTTAACAAAATATATTATGCAAACTTAAGCTTGTTTTTCTGTGTCATTTTTATCTTTCCAGATTTTTTGAAGCACTGTTATGATTGTTCTGTTTAATCAAGATGTCTAACAAAGCAGGTGCTTCCAAGAAAAGATCTCAACAGTTAAAAAGAAACCCAAAAAGAAAAATTGATGATGAGGAAGTAGAGTTACCAAAGAAAAAGGTAATGAAAATATTGAGTTTATCATTCAGAACTTTGTGATTAAAAATATCATCTGTTCTATGTAAAGGAGTATGTGAAGACTAAAGTTCAGTTTTACTACAAATTGTAGTAATTCATATTATCGTGTGGGAACTGTTGCAATATGATTTGTAAAAGTTCTCAGATGAAAATTATTTATTTCAGTTTCTAAACATATCAGTCAGAGAATTATTTGTGGAGGAGGGGGTAATGGGGCATTGCTAGGTTTAAGTGTGAAGATAGAAATTAAGTGTATACAAATTCCATGTTAAAAGGTAGGAAAATCTGTGAGTTAGGAGATTTTTATTAACACAGAGAAAAAATTACTTTGGGAGGAATTAGCTTCTACCATAATTTTATTCCTCTCTTCCAAAATTTTTATTATAAAATAATTTTTAAAATGTGTTTACCCCTATATTGGACAGTGCCTGTGTTTTTCTGTAGGTGAAGTATATAACACTATTTCATAGGCAAAGTGACTAATGATTTCTTTAAAACATTGTTTGACACTGTGGAATTCTGTTATACGTTATCACCATTGTCCAGGAATTGCTTTAGTATAGCCATTGCCTGTGATAAATACACACTCCTGCTCTGTAGAAGTGGCAATATACTTTTTCTATCTAGCCAGAAGATATATGAATACTCTTCAACATACAGGGCAAATATATTGCAAAAGCAGTATCTTCTTATCTGATGTTTTATTATGTGTGCACGTGTTTTTTCCTCTAGGTTAGAAACACGGCAAAAAATAAAAATCCAAAGCATCTGCCTTTTGAAGGTATTTATTTTCTCTATCTTGTTTAACGTGTCTGTCTGTCTCAATACTATAGTTTCCATGAAAAAATTCTCAGCATCTTGTTGATAAGTTCTGCAGAAGATAGTGATAAACAGCTGCATTCTCATTTTTGCAAGAGTAAGTAGTACTAGTTAGTTATTTTCCTCAACTGAAATTTTACTTAACCACCTCTAGCAAAATATGGTGTAGGATTCTAAATTGAGAGGAACTAGAAAAAATCGAAGTCTCCCACAGTATGAATTACTGCTGATTTTTGACATGGAGACACGTCTACTGATTTCTCTTTAAAACAGATATGCAACAGTCCAATTTTGTTGAGAGTAAACTAGTTTGGAGCAGTCACCGTTACTTAAGCATCACTTCATCGAAGAATTCCTTCCCTCTTCTCACCAAGACCAAGCTAGGTCCTCTGGTTTTATATTACCACAACGCACATAGTGCATAGAACTTTTTCTTTTATAATGCTTTGCATTCTTCTAATTATAATTATTTAATCTCCCTTCTCTCCAAAACTAATCTTCAGAGGAGCTAGTAGCATATCTTTTGTTTATCCCTTATAAGCAGAACATCAACAACCTAGGAGACCTTGAATATTTTGTTGCAGTTGCCATTCAAAATTTGGTAAAAATAGCTTTCTAGTCTTCTCAATGAAGCTCTTTAATTCACATCATGTCTGGAAACCACACTTTTATATTGAATTGTAATAAGTGTAGCCTGGTTCTTTATTTAGTATTGTCATGGGTTTGTATCTGCAGTATCAGCTAGTAGTATTTTATGTAACATAATAGCATATTCATATTTGACACTTGGCATATTATGGCTGTGCAATAAAAAGGAAGTTAAACAGTTCCTGCAGTTTTATAATATTTTGCTTCTTGTAATTCTATTAGCTTGTTAAATTAAATTTATACTTGAAACTCTTCTTAAGTAAAAACATAAAACTGAGATTGACCAGAGTCTCTTCCTTTACCAATAACAGGACAAACCGAGTTTACTAATCTAAGACAGGTAAATATAGCATCCAACAAAAGAAAAACCTGGCAACCTCTTTCAAAAAGTAGCAGAGAGCATTTACAAACTATGATGGAATCAGTAATAATGTAAGTATGAAGTTTTTTCACTCCTGATTTCTACTCACCTTTCCTATAAACGGTATCCTATTAACTCATTATTTATTTTATGGTGATAGGGTATTATTCTCTTTTAGAAGAAGATATAAGTAATGTCCTCTGATGCTATCAGCCTTAAGCAAGAAGTCTTTTCTAATGTCAGAAGCTTAGTAATTCATCAAAGAAAGAAAAAGAAAGTCTATGTGGCATGATCTGCTATTTGTAAACTTTAAACTTGTTCTATCACTGGGGATATTTAGGAATAAGTTTAGTTGAATTGGCACTATATGTAAGCCACCATCATGCTAAAGGGGATACACAACAATGGATTCTACCATTAAGAAATTGAACTTGTTTAAATTAATTACAATGAAATATAATAAAAAGAACTTTGATTCTGTTTCTGCTTAAAATGTATTTAACATAAAAAGTGATTGATTCTTCCTGGCTAGTAAGAGACATATGAAAAAAATCAGGGAGAAAAAGTAAACAGATTGTATTAGTTGTGTTTCAAGCTATTATTTATTCAATATCTTTTTTCTTTTCCAGAGCAGTTTTGAGCAACAATATTAGAGAACATGAACAAGTTCAGTATCATCTTAACTATCTGAAGAAAAGGTAATACAGTTATACAATAGAAAATTGTTAAAATATAATTAGTCTGTTCCTATGTTACCAGAACAGATGTTTGTGGGATACAAAGTTTTTCTTTCATTTTGGGTGTTAGTTGTTGGTGTTGTTGTTTTTATTGTCTTAAGAAGATGAACAATTTGGAAATGTGTATTCCAAACGGCTGCTGCATGAGATTCTGAGGTTCAGAGAATTTATATAAATAGAGTCTGAAAATCACAAAATGCCTACTTCCATAGTTCATTATTTTGTATTGGGATTTGAAAAAATATTTTGTCAGTTTTAACTTCGTTGATCTTCATTTTGTCCAATTTGAAGTTAACAGTTTACCATTCTTATCTGATATTTATTTGGTGGCTATGTTTTTTCTTCACTTCATATGTTGCATTACATTGTTTTCATAAGCAGCAAATGTAATTCTCCTGGGCATTACTGCTCTCCATCTTGTGGCAAGTCACAAATGGAAGCTTCTTTTCAAGTGTTCTTAGTAGCCAGACCACTGCCAGTGATTTTCAGTGACTACTATTTGCACAACTTTTTCTTTTTGTACAGAAATGTTCTGCATCTTATTTTCACATTTGCCTGGAAATGATCTTGACCTCTTAGTTATTCTTGGGAAACTAAATACAAATTCTGCTCACTTGAAGTATAATATCAACAATAGTAGAAAAACAGAAAGCATGGGTGGGGGCTGGGAGTTTGTGGAGAGACTGGAGAGAGGAGAGAAGGACTGAGAGAAGCAGATCTGCCATCTGCTTGTGGGAACGACAGCCTAATATTAAAGGGGAAGGAAGTGTACTAAAAAGCCAGTATAAAAGCTGATATATAATAAAAGCATAGCCATTTATTGCCTTTTTAATATAGAACAAATAAGTCATGTCTGTGTGAATGAGAATATCACACTACATAAATGCTCTTCACAGTGATGGATCACCCTGGGTCTTCAGAAAAGATTAAATTCTGTTCAGCATTTAAGCTCTCTCTCTACCACGTAGCCCTATGGAGATACATATTTCAGAGACTGCCTGTTGTCTCATTTTTGCTTTCACAACTCAGTCCTTTGGTTTCCAAAGTAACAATCCTCAAGATACTTTTCCTTCTACTGATATATAGCAGAGTACTGCCATAGTCCATTGATTCTAGTTGGATCTCTGAATAAACTTCCTGTCGTGGCATTTTTCAAAGTCTATTTGGAATACTTGTTCTTAAAGGTACTCTGAATAAAACTGACATATAATGAATTATGTTTGGGTGCATTAGCATATTATAAAAACTCGATAGTGAATAAATATATTTCATTTTGTTTAACCTAGCACCTCCAGAATTGGTATTTACCACAGGAACTCTTTATTTCATGTGTTAGTCTCATCTCTGCTTCTGGCCACATGTTAGCTTCATTCTTTGAAAAAAAAATTTTTTTAATATTTATTTACTTTTGAGACAGAGACAGAGAGTCCAGAGTAGTCTCCAGGCTCTGTGCTGTCTGCACAGAGCCAGACGCAGAGCTCAAAACCATGAACCATGATATCATGACCTGAGCCAAAGTCGGACACTTAACCCTGGCTTCATTCTTTTAGATAAGTTGTCCTCGCTAACTTAGAACTGTAAACCTAGACAGGTCCCTATTTATTTCTTTAGCCTTGTGAAGAGGAGAAAGAACTTTTTTTTTTTTTTTTTTAATATTTTTTATTTATTTCTAGGAGAGAGAGAGAGAGACAGCGTGAGCAGGGGAGGGTCAGAGAGAGAGGGGGAGTCACAGACTGAAACAGGCTCCAGGCTCCGAGCTGGCAGTCAGCACAGAGCCCGACGCGGGGCTCGAACCCACGAACCGCGAGATCATGACCCAAGCGAAAGTCAGACGCTTAACCGACTAAGCCACCCAGGCGCCCCGAGGAGAAAGAACTTTTATCCTCTTAGCTTCAGCTAGAAAATTCTGGTAATGGGCTTTGATTGGCCCAGCTTAGGTGCTACACCTATCTTTAGAACTGATTTTGTGGCAAGAGCTATTAGGATTCATACAGACTGTATCATATACATATCCACCACCAGACAAGCGGGGTTGCTAGTCAAACAAAATGGCTTAGCTACTACAGTTTCTAGAGGAACATGCCCTATAGAAAAATGTTATAAATGGTAGTTAGGTGTTGTTGGCATAGTAGGTTGTATTCATGTTACACTATTATTTTAATGAGATTTTGTAAATATCCTGCAAATCTGACCACTATTTAGAACATTTAGAATAGTGAGTGACCCGGGGTACCTTGCTGACTCAGTGGGAAGAGCGTGTGATTCTTGGCCTCGAGGTTGTGAGTTCAAGCCCCACGTTGGATGTAGAGGTTACTTAAGTAAATAAAACATTTAAAAAAAAATAGTGACCCTTCCACAGAATTAACAATAAACTTTTAGAAGACATTGTTCATAAATGGATCTTTATTTTAGTTAAGAAATCAAGAACTTCCCCCTCTTAGAAAGACTTATACACATAGGTGTTTATTCTTGAAGATGATGGACTAATGATTGGATAACTGAAGTTTATCCTAACACTTTAATGAAAATTATATTTGCTGAGGTTTACATTGCCTACTTTTTTCTTTACAAAAATTATTATTTTGAATAAGATACCAGGAAGATGAGTTTTGGTTTTCACTGTTGTTTAAAAAGGGACAGAGGCAAACCATGAGAGACTCTTGAATGCTGAGAAACAAACTGAGGACTGATGGATGTGGGGGGGAGGGGGGAGATAGGCATGGAGGAGGGCACTTGTGGGGATGAGCACAGGGTGTTATATGGAAACCAACCTGACAATAAACTATTTGTAAGAAAAAGTAAAAAAATAAAAAGAGAAAAAAAAATGAATTGCCTGCAAATCTTAAGTTGTAGGGTTTTTGAGAATACCAAAATGCTGCTATTAGGTAGATGCAACCAAATTTGCTTTCCCTCCTTGATTTCTTCCTTGAATTCAGTAATCAAATCTAGGAAAGCTATATTGCTCCTGGCTACAAATGAAGGTAGTAATAGATTAGTTTCTATTGGTGATGTAATCAACCTGATTTGAAGGAGGATTTCTTAGCCTTGTTTTGTTGTGTTAACTTTATTATGTTTTTAATTTGTATTTTTTCTTTTTGTTTTTAAATTTTTTCCTTTATGTATTTAGAAAGGATTTAACTTTAATATTGAATATATTATATTTATATTTATAATATATTTAATAATATTGACTAAGCATTTATGTTGATAGTACTTTTGACAAAGCACTTTATTTTTTAAATATTTATTTATTTTTGATAGAGAGAGAGAGAGCATGAGTGGGAGAGGGGCAAAGAGAGAGGAGACACAGAATCCAGAACAGGCTCCAGGCCCTGAGCTGTCAGCACAGAGCATGACATTGGGCTCAAACTCACGAAACAAGATCATGACCTGAGCCAAAGTTGGACACTTAACCAGTTGAGCCACCCAGGCACCCCTGAACAAAGCACTTTAATCTTAATGTTTTATTTGCCTTAAACTCTATGGCACTCACTTATCTTTAAGGCCATTGTTAGAGTAACTCATATAGAAGTTCTTTTTCATTGGTCACATTGTCTGAGACAACTGGAATATAGAGTCCAGGGTCGTAATTATGACTTACAGAATAGTGTTCCATCTCTTATTCAATAATCACAATAAACTATAGAATTATGTGCCATAATAGTCCAGGAAACAATTTCAGAAGATACAAGGAAAGTTTTACTTTAAAATATGTATAAATGAAACTGTATAAAAATTCAATTGTATAAATAAATGTATATAATAAAATTAATTGTTAAACGTGTAAAATAGAATTTTTTCCTTTCATGAAACAGTTTAAGTGCTTTATGATTTCAGGTTATTGAAAGGTTTAAAGATGATGTGTCACGGGTTTTTATGGGTGCTTCACTGCTAATGTTAGTCACTGTTAATAAAAGAATATTATAGTGCTTGGGAATCTGAGGGCAGAGAAAAGATGGCAACAGTACTTCCAACACAACAGAACAAAAAAACAAAAAATAATGGTAAGAAAGGAAACATAATTATGTTTTTATTTTATCTCTAAGATTGCTACAACTGTGTGAAACTCTTAAAGTCCCTCCCAAAAAGCTGAAAGACTTAACCAGTGTGTCAAGTCTACTGAAAATGGAAAGGACACAGCACAGAGCTAATGAAGAAGGTCTGGCATTATTGCAGGTATGATATTTGAACAGAGTCCATAATTAGGGACATTGGAGAAAGGGGAAGAGAACAAGAAATTTTTTTTAATTATCATGATATTCTCTGAGTAATCAATACTAGATATTAGAACAAGTTTTTCATTAAATTATTATTATTAGTCAAAGCAAAACCTTTGCCTAAACTTTGGGCCTCTAAAGTTAAAAGTATTTCTAATATATTAATGATTAGCAATTCTGTTTTTTTCATCTGACTCTAACCAAACTACTGTTTTTGATTATCAAATTACAGGAGCTCATCACAAAATGCTATAGAATTTAAAAATATATTAGTTGTTCCATCCTGAATATGATACTTTATTGACAAGAAGAGCATGTTCTTTATTATTAATATTGCTTATTATCATTACAGCCAACATCTAATGAGGGCTTTCTATGTCCTCTCTAGTTACCACTCTAGGCTCTTCTAGTTCTCCCTTAATTCTTAAAGTGACTTAATTCAGAATTTAGGATTTATTCTGATTTTTCCACATGATCAACACTGGATGGGTTTGATTCTGAGCAACAAATTTACATATATTATAAATAATTTATATGTAAATGATACTGTGATTTTTATAATACTTGAAAGCATTTCTGTTTTACAGCAAAAACTGGACCTCCATATGCCAAAAGGGTAAATATAGTTAAATGGAAAAAAACAGTTTCTTCCAAAAATGTTTGAATATATGAGGTATTTAAAAAATATGTATATGTATATTAGTACCTATTTGTTCCAATTAAAAATATATTCAGTTTAAAATATTAACTTTCTTTTTTGGACTCAGGAAGAAATAGATAAAATACTAGAGACCATAGAGTCAATGACTGGGAATATTCACAGCCTAAAGAACAAAATTCAAATTCTGACAAGTGAGGTGGAAGAAGAGGAGGAGAAGATAAAACAGGTAATTGTTTAATAATACATTGCTAGAGTGTGGATAAAAGTTTTAATACTTACTTTCGACCAAGACAAATTTTGAATGTAAGTAGAGAGAAAGGGATCTTTTGAAATAATCTGTAGCTTTCTTTTTCAACTTCAGATGTTTCACATAGATAGTGGGGTACTCTGTCTTCCAGAACTTTCTCAGAAGAGTCTCAAAGCACCCACACTTCAGGTAAATGCCAATTTACCATTTCAACTATATCACCAGTTATGAATTGCATATATAAAACCATAATAACCTTTTCCTTTTTTTTAACAAATAAAATACATGATATAAGTTTTTAGTGAATGTTATTTTTCTCATTTGACAAAATGGTTTGAACATCTTTCTTTGTGAGCATCTTTCTGGTAGATCTGCCTCATTCTTGTCAATAGCTTTATAACTTCCCATTATATGAATAATTTGTGAATTATTCTATAATTTGTGAATTACTAAAATAAAGAATATATGCAATTATTTGCTCAGTACACCCTACATATGCATCTTTACATATTTGTGTGGTCATAAGTGTAGGCTAGATTTCTGGAAGTAAGTTCCAAAAGTTGAGTTTGTTTATGCTTCTAACAGTGGCCTATAACTCTTCATAAAATAGTGCTGTGTTATCTTTAGCTGACTGTATGCTGGTATCTCCCTTCACAGGTTCCCAGTAGGTATTATAGCATAAATGTTTATAACAGGGCACGTGGATGACTCAGTCGGTTAAGCATCCAGTTCTTGATTTTGGCCTAGGTCATGATCTCAATGATTTGTGACATCAAGCCTCCTGTTGGTGCAGAGCCTGCTTGGGATTCTTTTCTCTCCCCTGCTCTCTGCCCCCTCCCCCACTCATGCTCACCTCCCCACCTCTCTCTCTCAAAATAAATAAGCTTTAAAAAGTAATTTAAAGTAGTCTTATCTATAATTCATTTAGGGTGAAGGGAGAGGAAATGGACAGAGAGAAAACAGAATAATACAAATTTGAAAGAACAGGAATGAGTTGATGAGTACTGATGTTTGGGTGGTGGATATATGAGGTTTATTGTACCATTCCCTCTAAATAACATACATTTGACATTTATCATAATAGAAGGTTAAAAACTAATTATATGGGTGAATATGGTCAAAAGGTATAAACTTCCAGTTATAATATCACTGTCATGGGGATGTAATGTAGAACATAGTAACTAATCAATAATACTGTACTGTATATTTGTAAGTTGCTACGAGAGTAAATCTTAAAAAGTTTATAAGAATAATTTGTAGTTATATATAGTGATGAATGTTAACTAGACTCATTGTGGTGATGGTTTTGCAGTATATACAAATAGCACATTATTGTGTTGTATACCTGAAACTAATACAATGTTCCATGTCAATTATATCTCAACTATCAAAAATGTTAAACTAATTGTACTATTATACCCACAGAAAGAAATTCTGACGTTAATTCCAAACCATAACGCTCTTCTGAAGGACTTGGATGTTCTCCATAATTCATCCCAAATGAAGAATATGTTAACTTTCATTGAAGAAGCCTATAAGAGACTGGATGCCTCTTAAAGAGTTTCTTTTAGACTATTCCATATTAATTTAATGTTTATGAATTTATAAAACTGTTACCTGTGATGATATTGCAGAGGGTGAGTCTTCTTCAGGATTTATTTCCAATATGCACTTAAAATCAGCCTTACAGATCTCTTAGCATCTAATGTCCTAAAAACTGTGTTTGAGTAGTTGCCCAAACTAGGGACTCACATTTCTGTTGCTGTGTTTCTGGTTACTTGCCTGAAACCATGAAACAATGAACAGCCACAATCTGATGATTTATAGTGACTGAAGAGAACTCATTTATTGGTTAGTGCAGAGGAAATGTGATACTATCATATGTAAAGTGTGTGTAGTACCCGGTACATAGAAACATAATTGTTGGCTAGCATTATTATTCTTTACCTTATGACTTGCATTTTCTCTGTGGTTATCTGGAGGTTGAGAAATCCCCAAATGTCTTTATTCTTTTACATAACTCCCTCAACTTTTGTGGCATAATTAAGATTTGCCAGTTGTCTTTACCTTTGGAGGTAGCATGACCATTTTATTTCTTTAGTGGGGTTATTGACTAGATGTTGAATATTTTCCACTGTCATCAAAGGATACTTTTATTTAAAAGGAACCTAAGCACATTTATCCCTTAAAAGAAAAATCAAACAAAAAAACCTTTTTTATAAACCTTTTCTCATTGTAGCAATAAGTATATGTGTATATATATGTGAATAAATTATCATTTGAATATATTAAAAAACTTTTCTGGTCACTACAGTATGTTGTCCGATTTGATTTTATTTATTTGTAAAAGAAAATAACTGCAATTTCTCAGGCACCTGGTGGCTCAGTCAGTTAAGTGTCCAATTTCAACTCCGATCATGATCTCACAGCTCATGAGTTCAAGCCCCACATTGGGCTCTGTGCTGACAGCTCGGAGCCTGGAACCTGCCTCACATTCTGTGTCTCCCCTTCTCTGCCCCTCCCCCACTCCTGCTCTGTCTCTCTCTTTACCAAAAATAAATAAACATTTAAAATTTTAAAAAATAACTGCAATTTCTCATTAATTTTCTTTCTAGCCTAGACTGTCTTGTCAGTTAAGGTAGAAGGTGGCATATTTGTGTTGATAACCTCCAGACAGAAACATAGCCTTAGTTAAACAAGTTTGGTTTAAAGCTCATTGCAGTAAGGGAGACCACACTGTCATAGGAACCCTAGGGAGCTTTAGTAAAAGGGTCAAAAGCAACATCCTCTTAGGAAATAATGGTCAAGGAGAACATTAATGGATCTTAAAGGAAAAGCCTTTAAGAAAGGAAACCTGCAATGCAGCATTTAAAGAAATTTTGTTGTATTTTGGACTACCCACTACATGGTAGACAAAGCAACTAAAAGTAAAAAGTAATACAAAATCTCTCTAAAACCCCTCATTTGGAACTTGGAGCTTCTTGTTTTTAAAGTGACGAATAGAGAGCCCCAGCTCACAGATCTTTCATTAATCGTGACGTTTATAATAGCTTTTGATGGGAAAGGAGGAGTTAGTTAAAAGTCTGCTGTTTCTCTCAGAGCATCCATTCAAGGTTATTGTATGTCAACTGGAATTTTTATTCACCATTTTTACTGAGTAATCAATTCACCATGTGCATGAACTGGTCATATTACCCTCTTACAGCTTTGAAAAGTATGTGATGTATTTTGAGAGATCTACAGTAATCTGGCAAGTGGTAGGCAATCGAAAACATACACGATATTTTCTTCAAAGGCTAAATTTTGGTATACCCTTTGTGAAAATTCTAAGAGTTAATTACAGACTCAAATTAAGTAAAAATTAACTGCACAAGGTCCCAGTAATTCAGGTGACTGTCCTATAAAGTATCCTCACTCATTTAAGTGTTCATATGCACAGACCATGCCAGCTATGGCACACTTCCTCTACAGAAGTGTAGCATGCCACTTGCCACAAACTTTCAAGTCTAAAACATACACTTTGGAATGACAGATGGTGTAAATATATAGCATGAAAGAAGCAAGGTATCACTGAGTGTTATGTGGAAACTAATTTGACAATAAACTAATTGTAAAAAAAAAAAAAAAGAAAGAAAGAAGCAAGGTAAATTATGATTTGGGACGCGAACGGGGAGCCTGTACAGCTATGTGGCAGAACTTAGTGCACTGTCACTTAAAATTTCTATTTTATAAGAGCCCTTCCATTGCTCCGACTTTCAGTTGGGCATATGTTTAGCAAACAAGTTTTGTTTAATTATGAGACACCCGCACTGGAACCTAAAATTAAGGGATTTACTTTCTTTTATTTGGTTGGATAGAATTTCCTGGCATTCTCAACCAAAAATAAATGCAAGTGCACCTGTCAAAATTAGTATGTGAATCATTCAGGTTGGCTTAGTTTCCAAACATAAGTCTTCTAAATCCTCTCATGTTTCATTAATTGCCAAGAAATACTCAGCTTTGAGGAAGGGAGAGGAAAGAAGGAAAGCAAAAGCAGAGAGATTCAGATTTCCCATTTAGACTTCATCATGTCTAAAGTAACCCATTTTTATATTCTAACCAGCTTTTCTTAAAGAGTTGCTGCCACTGAATGTATTTCTTTGCTACTAAACCAACATAGAACCACTTTATCTTGGCTTAGATGTTTGCTCTCATTAAAATGACCTGCTGTTATCAAGGCTATGAAATTGTATAGCAACCATATCCAAAGATGGGTGATAGTTGTTAAAATTGTACAAAGAGGAAGATGAAGAGGCGACATTTTCAAAATTCAATAAAACTACTATAAACAATTTCATTTTTCTTCCTTCACAATTGAGTATTTATTGGTTGTTCTGAGGACCAGTACAGACAATTCAATTTGTACAGGATCCTGAACTTATGTACCGAAAATCTGAAAAATCATGTAGTTGTGATTCTTTTCTAAGTTATTCCAGTGACCTTCCAGATTAAAATTTGGAGTCAAATTTTTCTTAACAGTATATCAAATACCAATATCTTCAAATGTTGATATGCTGTTACATTGTTAAGTCCCATTAATTCACAATTTGATATCACATATACATGCTCAAATTTTTAATCTTGCACAGCACATTAACAAAGGTACTAGGAAACCGGACTACCACGTCCAACATGTTACAGAATTCACACAATTCTGACAGTGAGAGCCAAGACCAAGGAGTGGTTTTCCTTAGGAAACAACCCTACCAAAATCAACATGGTAATAGAAGTAATTTAAAATGTTCAAGACATATTAGATGCATGACTGGCTCCAAATTGCCATTTAGTATGCTTGGTATTATAGTATATAAAAACTATCCCATCTATGGAATGTTAAGCTGACAAGACAATCAAAGCCTCTCCCATATTCAATATCCCACTATTTACTGGTTGTACCAAAAAAAAATTCAGCAAATTATTTCACCTCTTAAAAAAAAAAAAGTACACTTAAAAAAATGGGCTAAGGTGGGATTCCCTCCTTCTTAAAAATGTTTCTAGAGCTACTAAAAAACTTGGATTTACAAAAGAGTTGATAGAATTATTCCTGTGAGCTGTACAAGAAGGGAGGCAGGGACCACGGATTAGACGTGGGATACGATATTAATCAGACATAGCTTCTTTTTCTCGGGCTTCATCAGAGGCTGGGCTCTCCTCATTTTTAGTTTTTCCGTTTTCTGCAGGTAAGTCTCTTCGTTTCTTGGTCAGCCAATTCAGCCTGTTTTCCCTTTGCTCCCCTTTCCCCTTTGCACTTTTTTCTCTGAAGATTTATCCTTTCCCACCGCCTCTTTTGGCTTCCCTTCCACTTTTGCAGCTGCAGGATTTGTACCTGACAGCCTCCCCTACCTCCTCTTGGGCTCCTCCTTATCTGCGCCCTCAGGGAAGCTGGAATAATTTAGCAAAGAATCACAACTACTGGAGATTTTAGATTTTCCTCCGGAGCTTCGCGGTGGGTGGGCCGGCGCGTGCAGGTGCCTGCAGGCTGCAGCGCCCAGAGCCTTCTCGAAGCTGGGCTGCCCAGCCGCTGCAGCTCTGCTCCTCCCGCCGCGCCTGCCACCTCCGGAGCTGCTGCGACCCATGGCCAACAATTTCATTTTTTAATAAAAGCAAATGTGCCTTAGTCAATTTCATCCAATTTCCATCCCTAAATAAGTCCTTAAAATTAAGGTAGGTTTTTCAAATGGGAAGACAGGGTTATATAACGATAATTACAACGATGAAAATGGCATTTATTGATGTGTGCTATGTGCTAGCCACTCTTCTAAGCCCATTGGATGTATACATGCATTTATACCAATGTTTAAGCCTAATAACAACACTAGGGATTAAACTCTATAACGGTCACGATTACCCCCATCCAACAGTAAGGAATCTAGGGCTCAGGGAGGCCAAGTACCTGCCTCAAATACTATTGCTCAAATAGTAAATGATGGCATTAAGAAGTGAAAAATAGTCATCGTAATTTTGACGTAGGTATTTTCTAATAAACTACAAATAGAAGAGTTACTGAGGCTGATGAGTGAATTCTGTTTACAACAATGTAAAAATCCATCTGTTTTTCTAGGTATAATGATATTATACATTGATAATATGTATGAATGTGGGTTTGCAGAAGAAAATCTCTTTAAATTTATCTTAGTCTCAGGGTTAACAGTTCACTTTAGCTTGATGGACATATATAAAATTTAATTGCTTTCAACCAATGTAGTTTTCCTGGAAAAATAATATGCTTTGGATATTTTTCCTTATGGCAAAAACTATTCTGCTTAGTTTTGATATTTTATAAAGAGCAAAGAACTCCGAAAAAAGAAAAGAAGTTTCTGTTTTGTATACATTTGGGAAAAGGATGAAGTCTAAATCTGGGAAGACTTTTATATGTCTCTCAGAGTCTATAAACTACTTGATTCCTTTTAAAAGGGTTTTTTTTTTTCTGACATTGTACATCATATCTAAAACAGTTCCTATTAGATAAATAACAATATCTGTTCACTTTTTAGTTGATTTTCCTCATAATATTTAGAACATACTAGATTTATATAGGATCCCTTAGTGCCATGCACAGGTATGTTGCCATCAGTAGTATCCTTAAATTAAAAAAAAAAAAAAAGTTATCCATATACCCAGGTCAAAAACAGTCTGATTTTTACATCCAGTAATTGTCATCTAATACAATTTTTCCAGTCACTTTCAAGTACCAGCTACCCATTGTGTTACTTAAATAAGCATCTTCAGTAAAGAACGCCCTGATTTTCCCCTTCATTTAATCTGGACTTTATGAGACATAAAGATGGTAAACAGTATCTCCCATGTGAACACATTCAGATTGAAGTGCTCTTCATATATCATTGAGACATTCGTACTGTTGACTATCCCAAAACTCAGGAATTATGTTGTGGGCACAGATGCCCAGGTAAGTATTTATATGTCACTTGAAATTGCAGCCATTTGAGGGAAGCGGGTAAACTCTGACTGACTTTTCATTTAAAAGAATAGGGTAAAAGAATTAAAATTTCCAAAAATACTCTCAATTCCACAAGTATCCTTTTTATAGATTACCCCTTTGTCAGACTTGAAAGTTTAGGGCAGCCAAATCATTTTCTTTTAGATAAAAATATATAAGGGGTCAGTGCCTCTCTGTCATTTACTTATTGTACCCCCTTCACCTGGGTCCCATTCCTTTTCATTCTGTTTTACAAATCTTAACAGATACATAGGTTTTGTGTCTAGAAGATGTCCATCTCTAAATCAAGATTAGTATCCACTGGCTTTTACACCGTAAGTCTAAATGTGATAGAAAAAAAGAGATGGAGTGAAAACACCTGTGCTGTATGCGTGATGATTTTCACCTGACACCGTAAACTCCTCCCCTTCTACAGGTGTGGACACTTTTTTCCTCTCCCTCCTCTTTCCACTAAGGATTAATTAGGGAAGTAGGCTTGAAGAATAACTCACCAATTACTGGAAAAGAACCACTGTCCTGATACAAACTGAACTCTCAACATCAGGTAAGCATTTGTTCATTAAAATCATAAGTTTCCAATCATTAATTATAATTGTAAGAAGAAATGGGAAAAATACAGGGGGGAGGTGAAATTCAGCATTATATAGGAGGAATAAAACATAATCAGGTTTACAGAAAAATATGCTTTTGTTTTTTGGTCTTTTTGTTTTCCTGTTGTAAATTTTGATATGTGGAAAACAAGCATTACAAAATATAAAATTATTTGCACTGATAGGGGCATGACTAGAGAAACAGGTAAGGAGGAATCTCTAAACAAGAAAACCTATCATCTGAAAAATAATTACAATCATTGGATCACAACTGCTTTAAAAAATTTCTTTCTTCATTAACAAACATCCACCATTGTATTGTAAGTGGTATATTACCTTATAAAAACAGAGATCTTTATTATAAGAAAGTTCTCTCAGGAGATTATGCTTTTGTTGCTGATTAATATTAATAAAATATTTTAGGTGCTTGTCATGTGCTGATGGACACTTAAGTGTCTGGAAGAAACTTCGGTTTCTAAAACTTAAAATGAGTAAAATATTTTCCTTGACAAAGATTTCAGTTATTGAGTCCATCATTGATAAAAGTTCAGCCAAAGCAATTACAAATCTTCTCCTTCCAATTCTAGAAAACATATGAATTGTGGAGAAACTATAATTGATAAACCTCGGTGAGGTTATGACATTCTGACCTTGTAGCTTTATAATTAATGGTTGTCATTATGACTTTCTAATATAATTCAAAAATCTATAAAATATGTTTTCTGCATCTATGAGAATGTCCATATTCTGTTTTGTGGCCTTTAAAAAATATCTTTGTATTTCATAAAAGAAAGATCCTCATGAAATTCATCATTGTTTACTGAAAGAACATTGTCTGGTGGTGTAATTATAGTGCCCTCTTTGTGTTCACCCATGGGAGAGATGTCTCTCTGATTTTAATATCACCAGTATTTGTCACTCTGTGTAATTTGTGAATTGAAAGAGCTTCTTAGTCTATAAAGGTATACTGAAGCCAGGTAGAGGAGGGTTTTCATAATTTAGAACTTAGGGAACTTCATTTAGTGATAGTACAAGTGAAAAGTCAAGCAAATGCTATGGTAAAGAACATATGGATAATTTTATGGACAAACTGAATCATGTAACTACTCATGTTTGTTTTTTCTTGTGTTATCTGCTAGAAAGCTTAAGGTACAAATCACCTACTGTGAGTACACTTGATCTGCATTGTTTGTGGTAGCTATGTTTAATAAACTCACAGGAACACTGTCACAGTGAGTTCTGAAACATTGCTTCCAGGGAAAATATAAGATTAGGTTCCTGAAACCTCAGATCACATTTTTATCGGCAGATCAACGTATAATGTTTTATGTGTATTTCTGCTTAAAGACATTAATATGTATTGTCGATTTATTATCATTGAACTCACAGTGAAGAACATTATAATTCATGCCCAAAGAAAGCTTATGTAACACATGTATTTTCTTGGCAAGACACGTCAGTCTTTTTGCACTTAGGACCATGAGGCAGCACCTAAGTACAGTAGAACCCTGGATTGCGAGTAACTTGTTGTGTGAGTGTTTCACAAGACAAGCAAACATTTCTGATAAATTTTAATTTGATAAACAAGCGATGTCTTGCAATACAAGTAGTATGGGATGCTGAACATCACATGATCACCACTGAGCCAAGGGTTCTTCTCTCTCTTGCTCACTGCAGGATTTTGGGTGATCATCTCCCATGCTTGGATGCTCGCTCTCAGGCCATGGTGTTTGGCAGAAATCAGTGATTTTTCAGAACATTGGAAGGTGCCCACAGCTGGCACTAGTATACTTTTAGTCACTTCAAAGCACCTATGAACAGTCTTTTACTTTTCCATATAAGAAGAAGCATATGAATGCTTTGCTTCATTCTAGGTCAGGCTGCCTGCAGATATAGCCCCTTTCCTCTGCTGCCTTATTGCAGGTACATTAAATACAGTATATGACAAGAGTTTATTAATACTGTACTGTAGTCAATATCTGTTAGCGAGAGTGAAAGTTGTCCTACACAGTAACCCGCCTCTCATCTTCCTCATACTCGCCACAAAGGTTTGCAAAGGTAAGTGGGGATTGATGTTTATTTTTCTTTATATTTTGTATTTTCTTTATTGTTTTGTATTATATTACAGTATTGTAATCATTTTTATATGAATATTTTGGGGTTGTGGAATGAATCATCTTAGTTTCCATTCTTTCTTTTGGGGAAATTCTCTTTGATATACAAGTGCTTTGGATTACAAGCATGTCTCCAGAATGAATTATGCTCACAAACCAAGGTTTTACTGTACTCTGCTTGGGGCCATCTCACAAATGACTGAGAAAGTACTGTAAATATTGATTCTGGAGGTTACAGATAAATTTGAGCAAGTAGGTGAACTCATAAATATGGAATCCACAAATAAAGAGGATGAACTCTATATGTAGGACTGTATCCATATGCTGTGCCTACTGGTCTCACTCTTTTTTTTTTTTTTTCTAATGTTTTATTTATTTCTAGGAGAGAGAGAGAGAGAGACAGCGTGAGCAGGGGAGGGTCAGAGAGAGAGGGAGTCACAGACTGAAACAGGCTCCAGGCTCTGAGCTGGCAGTCAGCACAGAGCCCGACGCGAGGCTCGAACCCACGAACCGCGAGATCATGACCTAAGCGAAAGTCAGACGCTTAACCGACTAAGCCACCCAGGCGCCCCTGGTCTCACTCTTTACCCCATATTACTTTTTTACTTCTATTTTCCCCTTGCCTGAATTTTAAACTTAATTTTTCTTCATATATTTTACCTGTGTATAAGTGGTTTTAGACCCTCTGGAGAACAAATCAGGCAATAAATAATCAAATCATCAACAAGTACTTAGAATTCCTACTGTTTGCACTAGCTACTTAGCTACTAGCTAAGATGTGTAAAGACACAAAAACATCTTTAGACATCAAAAGCATCTCTTATTACTAAGAGATACATGATCAGTTCCTCTATGAAATAGTTTTATTTCATTTTCTCTCAAAAATATTTCATTAGAATAAATTGATATATTTAACATAAGGATCTATTAAGAAGTTAAAATTTTACTTAGAGAGAGCATGAGTGAGTGAAAAGTCAAGCAGATACAAGGGTGACAAGATGATGGCTCAACCTCTCCTGCTTTTACTACACCTGAACGCTAGAAACTCTCGATTTCTGCCAAGCTTCTAATATTGACCCAGACTATGAGTACTAGACTATGGTCCAGAAGCCTGCTTGTCTAGTGCTGGCCCTTAGTATCTCTTCTGACTCCCATAGAGAATACAAATACCTCAGAGGTACCACTCAGCTAACTGGTGTCCATAGGGCCTGATCACAAAAAAATATGATTCTTAGAAGTTCAGACTCACATAAACTATATGTAGAGTTTTATGGTGGATTTTAGGTAAATCATAATCAAACTCTGAGTATCTTATAGTCACAGAAAGCTGCCACATAAGGAAATCAAATAGTAGCTTTCTCTGCCTGGAAATGTATTGTACAGGAACAGTCCACCACAATCCCAGAAGCACCAGCTTCCCCTGTTGAGCTGAATTATCTTTACCAACCTAGTGCCTGGCTGCTAAGAGCAAGTAGGTAATCTCTACTACACTGAATACGGAAAAAAAAGAAATATATTTTTTATTTCAGCCAAAACCTGATTGGAATGCTGGGAAACAAAATTTTCTTGGGGACAAAAATCAGGTGATATGGAGCCCCCCAAATCTAGAAAATATAATTACATATGAATGGTTGAATTGCATACATTATATTAAGGCCCTTTTTCCATTCCTTAATTTTATCTCACTAAAATGAGCCTGCCTGCGGCACCTGGGTGGCTCAGTCAGTTAAGCGTCCAACTTCAGCTCAGGTGGTGATCTCACAGTTCAAGCCCTGCTTCAGGCTCTGTGCTGACAGCTCAGAGCCTGGAGCCTGCTTCAGATTCTGTTTCTCCTGCTCTCCCTCCAAAACAAACATTAAAAATATAAATAAAAAATAAATAAAATGAACCTCAGCCTTTGCTCACATCTGATTCTTCATCTTCAATCTAGATGTTTCTATGCAAGTTGTTCCTCATAACCACCCGACACTTGACCCGTTCAAGTCTTCCTCTGGTCTTTGCCCCACATCGTAAAAAGAAGTTTCCCTACTTAACCCTATGATTCTTACTCTGAGCTTCCTATCATCCTTTCAGCAACTACCTAGAATGTCTTTACTATGTGCCAGGCCATGTAGGTGCTGGGGGATACTGGAGCACAAAGCAGGTATGAGCCCTTCCTTTCTTCCTTTTTTTTTTTAATGTGTATTTATTTTTGAGAGAGAGAGAGATAGAGCAAGTTGGGAGGGGAGAGAGAGAGAGAGAGAGAGAGGGAGACAGAGGAAGGCCTGAGCTCCCAACTCATGATCTACGGGACCATGACCTGAGCCGAAGTTGGCCACTTAACTGACTGTGACACCCAAGTGCCTCACGCTGCCTTCCTTCTTGCAGATCACAGTCTACTTGAGACAGACTTAATGAAAACACAAACAAATGTGAAATCACAACTGTTACGTGCCCTAAAGGACGAGTTGATCACAGAGAATATGTATAATAAGAAGGCTTAACCCAGTATAGATACTCACCTCTTTCCAGGATTAGGTCATTAACATTCTCTATTACTACATGTTCTCTGAGTTACACACTCCAGTGGCCCTCATTGTCCTTTCCTTCCCTCTTCCGAGGGAGCTACAACATTCCAAAGTATACCTGGTGAAAAGAGGATTTCAAGGATACTCCTTAGGAGATTCAATGTTAACAAGCAAAAATTAAACATATGCCTTCAAATTTTTCATTAGGTGTGGAATTGTTAGAGCTCTGCAGAAGATGTTGGTGTTAAACTGTTCTACCAAATTACTGACACTGGAAAAAATGTTGAAGAGTTACTTTCCTGAGTCGCTCAAGGTATTACACATTTAAGAGTTTGATTTTTATTTCTTCCTTTTATTAATCTGTGAAATAATGTCAGACTTGTGGCTGTTTCCCAAATTTTTCTGATGTCAAGACTTTCTTGGAGCACTTATTAAACATATGGTTTCCCTGTCCCCTCCTGCTAGAGACTGATCCCCTGCATTGTAGATATGGCCCAGGTAATTATATTTTTGACGGCCACTTTAGATGATGTCTAGGAAAATAGAGGGGGTACTGGACTACATTATTTCTAAGGTAAAATCGAATTTTGAACTTTTTTAATGGCAGAAGGGTATGGATTAAGTGGTATTGCTCACAAGAACATAACCTAGGTTCACGATGAAGCTGAGGTTCAGGGGTCATTATAAAATTTTTCTGATTACTTCAAGATCATTATTTTTGAAGTTTCTTTACAATGGCCTTAAAATGACCTCTATTTGTCAAAGTCTTCTCAAAGTCCATGAGGGCCTGCTCAGACCTACTATGGAAGATGACATTAATCAAAGATTACAAATAAATGTGAGATTAAAACATTTGAAGCACTTGGAGAAAAAATGCAAAATGCAAAGAAATTGTCTTTGAAGGCTGAGTTTCTTGACCAAGGAGATAGCCCTACAACAGTGGTTTTCAAATGTGAGTGGCAAGGTTATAGCTCGATGGTAGAGCACTTGACTGCAAATGTGAGTGGCATGCTGATAGTCCAGAAGAGATATAATGAAACAGGATTTCTAAGGATGGAGACCAGGGAGCTGTATTTTTTAGTACACACACTGGAGCACTGTACTGGGTTGATGAAATCTAGTCATCTTGCCCTACTGATCATGCTTTAACTATGCGCGATAGAGAAAATCTGAGTGATGATAATTTGTGATCTTATGGCTAAAAGAGTATCAAATGGACAATCTGCCTCAAAATTCCCCATTCTGAATGCAGACACCAAAATGAATAAATGTTTGGCCAACTCTTTTGCCGGAGAGAACTAAAAAGGTTTTGCTAACCTTCACAGGGTCATCCAAGATGTTATAATCATCAAGACAAAGGATGGGCCCCTATATTATAAATATCATATTTGGATAGTACTTTAGCATACAGATATTTCCAATTTATTTTATCCTTCCACCAGCTTTGTAAAATGTCTATTAATCTGCTTTAATGTTTTTGTTTTTGTTTATTTCTGAGAGAGAGTATGTGTGAGCAGGGGAGAGTCATAGAGAGAGGGAAATACAGAATCTGAAGCAGTCTCCAGGCTCTGAGCTACCTGTCAGCACAGAGACCGACGCAGGGCTTGAACCCACGAACTGGGAGATCATGACCTGAGGCGAAGTTGGATGCTTAACTGACTGAGCCACTCAGGAACCCTCTAATCCATTTTAAAAATGAATTAAGATGGAGTCCAAAAAAAGATTAAAGCAAATAAAGAATCAGTTAAAACCCAGTTCTCAGTTCCTTTGATTTCATATCTACTGCTTCTCCCATAGCGACTTAGCTACCAGATGCCTAAGGGTAGATGTGTTGTTTTGTTTTGTTTTTACTTTTTTTGGACTCCTTGTTCATACAGTGCTTGCCATGGGGCTTTGCTCAAAATAATTACTCAATAAACTTTTTTGTTTGGTCACTGGCAACATTATAAAATAATTACTTATTAACCCCCACCTCTTCAAATCTCATTTTTTAAGGACCTCTGAGTTCAGATTAGTTGAGTTGGTCTGAATGATATGTATCCTTTTTCAAAATATCTTTCACACGATCTCATTTGAGATTTAAAAAGTTTATTAATCCCTCTGGAATATTAATACTCTGAATAGGCAGGTATTTAATTATGATTTTGCAGATGATGTTACTAAATCCCTTCCCCATATCTAAGTGCTAGAGTTCAGATTTAAATCCATAATATTTGCATCTCATAACACCATTTGAAATAAGAGTTAAAGAAATGAAGCCTGTAGGCACAAATCAATGTCTTCCTTGTATAATCTCTTTAAAAGCTGCTTAGCTTGGCACTCTCAATGTCTTGCTTTCTATACACTAAAGTCTCTTTATCTTTTACTCTCTTTATCTTACTTCAATTATTTCATTGTTATGCAATGCCTGGCTTGGGTTCTGTGACCTTACTTTCAGAATGCCCCTTCAGTTACACTGTGCCCTTTAGAGAATAAAAAAGATAAAGAGAAAATAGTCTTGTTGTATACATGCTTCCTCCATTTTTTTTGTAGGGTATGGCTATGTATTTTATAATCTCATTTTTTTTTCTTTTTTTAGGTTTTTATTTACATTCCACTTAGTTAATATACAGTGTAATATTAGTTTCAGGTGTACAATTTAGTGATTCCACACTTCCATACAACACCCAGTGCTCCTCACAAGTGCCCTACTTAATATCCATCACCTATTTTACCCATCCCCCTAGCTACCTCATCTTAGTATTTCAGTGATTAACTGTCCCTCCAAATTTTCTCCACAAACTCCAACTGCTCATTCCTCCAGCATCCTTACTTCCTCTAGCTACTTCCCCCCTCCTCTCAACACTCACCTTTCAAATAAACAGCTGTTAGAAGAGTTTGTTTCTTAGTTTTCAACCAATGTGAAATCTTGCAGTTGGTTGCAAATCTCTTACAAACAAGTCATGTTGGGGATTTTTTTCGTTCACAATCTGAATATTGGAGAGATATTTTCCCTTTTAACCTTCTAAACATTCCAAGCATATTTAAGTTCCATTTTGGAATAAAGATGTATGGTTTCTTCATGGAAATAAACATTTTAATAAACGTATGCCTATATATTGTAAGATCAGCAGCCCCAGAATTTAATGATTAATGGAACAAGCATGACCCTTCCAGGTTGCTTTACTTTTCAGATTTTCACTGTGATCCATGTCGCACATTAGTATTAGCCAGACTAAATTTGTAAAGATACAGTCTATGAGAAGATTTGAGTGAGGTCCCAGACTTGGTAAGACAGAAGGGAGCTGAATAATGTTGTAGTCATTGAGGGGAGTGATTTGAATCAAGATGTGATGAAAGAGGTAAAATGTAGGTTCCAATGTCCTTAGAATTTAAGTTGGTTTTCACTGAAGTATAACACATATTAGAAAGTGTAAATAATTATGTAGCTCAATGAGTTTCTCTTTTTTTTTTTTTATTTTTTTTTATTTATTTCTAGGAGAGAGAGAGAGAGAGCGTGAGCAGGGGAGGGTCGGAGAGAGAGGGAGACACAGACTCTGAAATAGGCTCCAGGCTCTGAGCTGGCTGTCAGCACAGAGCCCGAAGTGGGGCTCGAACCCAAGAACCGCGAGATCATGACCTAAGCGAAAGTCGGACGCTTAACCGACTAAGCCACCCAGGCGCCCCTCAATGAGTTTCCACTGAGCAAATATCTATATAACCTGCACTCCAGTCAAGAAAGAACATTACTTCAGGCATGCTTCTCCCTACCCTGCAAAGCTCCTTTCCAAACACTACCTTTCCCTGCTCCCCAAAAGCAATCACTATCTTGACTTCTAAAGCCATAATTTGGTTTTGTCTGCTTTTGAATGTAATGTACATTGGATCACAGTAAGTATCTTTTGGTGTCTACCTTCTTTAGCTCAACATTAAGTTTCTTTTTTTGTAATCCAGAGTATAAATATGGCAAAATTCGTTCATTTTTTCTACTGTTGGTGGGCACCCCAGTTGTTTCCAGTTTTTATCTGTTATGAAGATGCTGCTATGAGCACCAGCTCTGCTCTCCTTGTTGACACCACAACCTTCTCTTCTCTATAAGCTACACACATAACATATGGAAGCTGTTTTATAGGGCAGGCATCTTTGATTCTTGGTGGAGAATAAATATGAAAGGCCACAGAAAAGAATTCTAATATTCAGTACTGTTTAGTCAACAAGCCATTGATCCACCCTATGAGACTCCATGGATATAATAATGAATGAGACATAGTTACGACCCTCATGGAATGCTTATAGAGCCTTGCTCCATCAAATCTGAAATGTAGGGGTCTTTTATTTGGAAAGGGGGCTACCCTCAGTGATGTTTAATTGTAATTCAGGATTAAAAGAGTAGTTGCATTTAACAGGTTATTTTCAGATAGTATAATAAACTTCAAAAGTACCTGAGCATCAAAATTATCTGTGGAATTTTTTAAAAATATTTTTAATGTTTTATTTTTTTCTGAGAGAGAGAGAGACAGAGTGAGCAGAGGAAGGTCAGAGAGAGATACAGAATCTTAAACAGGCTCCAGGCTCTGAGCTGGCAGTCAGCACAGAGCCTGACGCGGGGCTTTAACCCACAAAGTGTGAGATCATGACCTGAGCTGAAGTTGGAGGCTTAACTGACTGAGCCATGCAAGCACCCCATATCTGTGGAATTTTTAAAACATATATAAGCCCTAAATCCATACATCAGATTCCAATTCATTCTGTAAGTATTTATCACTGGCCTGTGTGCCAAGCACCCATCTACTCACCCTGTTGTTTTGGTACCTCTCACTGCTGTGCAGTAAAAACCTAAGTTTGGGGAATGTTTTCATAGGCTTTCATAGACTATCAGTTTTCATGTACAGTGATGAAATAACAAAAGTTTGTATGTGTGCATGTTGTATATATGTGTGTACATATTTATAATTTCCCTTCTCGTGCCTCAATTATACAGTAGAAGAAGTGAAAATGGTAACCTGCAACTGGAAGAGTTAGTAATGTGATTGGCTTGTCTCTCTGGGTTCTCTGGCTCAGGTTTATGGAGCTGTGATGAACATAAATCGTGGGAATCCCTTTCAAAAGGAAGTGGTAGTGGAGTCATGGCCAGACTTCAAAGCTGTTATCACCCGGCGCCAGAAAGAGGTACAGATTTGAAAGGCCTAAAACTGTAAGAGTTGACATTAACTAAGAAAGAAAAGATTAGGTAAAGGTGATATAACTATCATAGCCATAAATGTTAGCTTAACACGCTACATATGTCACCACTAGTTTCTAATATTTGGAGTTATAGACATATGGAAAACCATTAATCTAAATGTGTTCAATTAAGTGCTTCTGTAGAGTTTCATAATCTCTAGAAGCATGAAGCATACATACTTGTGCATACTAGTTTTTCCCCTGGTTTGATGATTCCTTGTGACCAATGACTTTAGGTCATCTGGAGAAAAATCTAAGAATGTTGAAAAGGATAACATCAGTCCTATTCTGCCTCAAGACCAAAGAGAAGCTCCCATGATCAAAGGCGTGCTGCTCTGACCACACTAGGAAAGTTCTGAGAGTTCTGTTCGATTCTTGTAGGCAGCTCGATTAAGTTGTACTCATTTTATTTTTATAAATAAAGAATATCCCAGAAAAATGTGAAATATCTTAAAACCTCCTGAATACCAGAAGAAATATCAAGTAAAATCTCCTAAATTTCTGTTATTTCCCTTGCTATAGTATATTCGCCACATTCCCATCTAGCCATTGTTTATAGATGGCTAATTTTGGTACTGGGAATGATCTAGACATATGCAACTAATGGTATCTAGTGTCTATAGGATTTGAGTGACCTAGAGGATGTATTTGTGTTTTTATGATTATGTCTTCCATCCTAGGCAGAGACAGACTACCTGGACCATTATACTAATGCCTATGCTGTGTTCTACAAGGATGTCAGGGCTTACCAACAGCTCTTGGAAGAACATGATGTTATCAACTGGGATCAAGTTTTTCAAATACAAGGTAAGATCAAGTGTGACTCTAGGCAGTCTTTTTTGTTCTCATTTTTGTCATATATGTCAGATAGATAGATAGATATGTCCTATATTAAGTGCACAAATTCATATATATATGTATATATATATACATATATATACATTTCATGTAGTTACAATTTATATATTACAGCTTGGTAAGAACACTCATGTTTTACTCCTAATGAGGCTTGACCTTTCGGGTGTGCAGAGACCATTTAAATGGGACTGCTTTTAAGTGACATTTTCCCCCCACTGTGACTATAATATGGATATCAGTGAGTATCAACATATTTTTATTACTCTTAATCATTTCCTGTCACAATCTTTTAAAATGACTCTAAGTATAAGCCAATAGGTAGGTCTTCTCTTCTTGCTGAAGCAAATGATTCTGGAAAGAGATAGTTAACTGATCTGCATAGGATATCCTGGCATGAGTTAGTAAGATAAGAGTATATTTGGGGTGCCTGGGTGGCTTAGTCGGTTAAGCGTCCGACTTTCGCTTAGGTCATGATCTCGCGGTTCGTGGGTTCGGGCCCCGCGTCGGGCTCTGTGCTGACTGCCAGCTCAGAGCCTGGAGCCTGTTTCAGTCTGTGACTCCCTCTCTCTCTGACCCTCCCCTGCTCACGCTGTCTCTCTCTCCTGGAAATAAATAAAACATTAAAAAAAAAAAAAAAAAGTATATTTGAGCTCTGAGTAGATAACTGCATGGTTATCGATGCTAGTGGAAGAACTTTTGGCCAAGGCAAAATTACATTAAGAGCTTCTAAAAGTGTGATGGGGGTGACTAGGTGGCTCAGTCAGTTCAGTATCTTGGTTTTGGCTCAGGTCATGATCTCACAGTTCATGGGTTCGGGCCCTGTGTTGGGCTCTGTGATGACAGCACGGAGCCTGCTTTGGGTTCTCTATCCCTCTCTCTCTCTCTCTGCACCTTCTCTGCTTGCTGTCTATCTCTCAAAATTAAATAAATAAGCATTTTTTTAAAAAAAGAGTTTCTAATAGTGTAGATGGATGATTTCAGCTTCATTATATCACTTTTTCAGCTTTTCATGATTGGTGGGTGATATAGTCAAAAAAGTTTGTTTCTACCTATTTCTTTGAAAATGAGTTTCTTGATCATTTGACAGGAAGACAGGGTCCCCCATGTTAGAAATATAAAGTCTGATAATCTTTTTCGGCAACAAACAGCTGAAGCCCTCTCACAAGGAAAAGTTTGTCTGCCTACAAACAATGACGTCCTAAGTGTTCACATGGTTTGATGTTGATCTAGCTGTGTTTGAGGGACAAGGCAAACCCAGGGTCTCCCTACTACTCTGACAGCTTAACTACTCCCTCCAACCTTCAAGCAATGACTAATGCATATTCATAACCCAAAGACTTGGGGTGTTTTGTAAAATCCATTTGGAAATGCTCAAAAAGACCTTACTATGGAAGTTCTAAACCGTCTCCTGTCTTTACAGATTTACCCCAGTTGGTTGGAAGTGAGACACGGTTCTACCACTTACTTAAGCAACCTAGGAAAATTTGTTCATCATTATTACTTTGATGTGAAAATGAGTATATCTCTTCCTTAGTGTGAAAAATCATGACAGTAACCATATACATTATGGTGCTATAGACCTACTATCCTCAGATCACCTGAACCCATCATTAGGAAGAGAACATCCCTGTAATTGCCAGTATTTTTCCCCCAGAAGGGTGAGTCACTTATAGTCATTTAAATTGACACAACCATCTTTCCTGAAGTTTGATGGGACAGATGTAAGTTAATAGCACCTAAAATAGCTGGAGTGGTAAAGACCCCTCATTTAGTATGTAATCAGTGCAGGCATCACCTTTGGCTTCTGATGTGGCCTCTTAGCTATAGGCTTCTATGGTAAGAACTATAAAATTCTCTTTGGAATATTGATTTTTTAATGTTTATTTATTTTTGAGAGAGAGACAGACAGAGCATGAGCAGGGGAGGGACACAGAGAGAGGGAGACACAGAATCTGAAGCAGGCTCCAGGCTCTGAGCTGTCAGCCCAGAGCCCAATGTGGGGCTCAAATCTACAACTGTGAGATCATGATCTGAGCTAAAGTTGGACACTTTACTGACTCAGCCACCCAGGGGCCCTTCACTTTGGAATACTGAATAGCTTTTGAGAAGTCATCAGTATCTTTACCTATTTTTAATCAGAGCACCTAAAAAAGTGCTGCTTCCATAACATCTCCAAATCATGAACAATTTCAAAAGTCTATCTACTGCCATAGAAATGGTCAATCTTTTAACTTATGCCACAGAGCCACTGTTGGGCTGCCAGATAGGTTAGGCAGTAGGCTATGGAGCCCCTTCAGTGCTGGGTGTATGCAACAGCATACTCTGCCTAGGAATGCCTTTGTTGTCATTTTGAATATAAGAGCAATCCGTAAACAATATTAAATCAAGGTTAACCCACTAACCTACTAGGAAGAGCCAAATTCCTTGTGTTGGCCATGCAAAGGCAGGGAACAAAGAAATATGCAGCAGACAGACAGACCAGGCCCTTTTGTTCACTACTAGCTGCAGGGACATGAGAGCTCATTGACATAAGCACTAACCTAAAACTTTCAGAAGCCTCTAGTTCCCTGCTGGAACTAGACTCTAATCAACTGTGATAAGTGGCCTGAGTTTTGTCTTAGCCAATGAGCAACTCCTCCCTTTCGAAGGAGGTAGGATGGACAAAGGCAGGACAATTAGTGAGCATTCCTTCTGTGAGAAAGTAGAAAGTCATTTGTTAAAATGGTAATCTATACAATGGACAGAAGGACATGGTCAACAACACCATGGAAGGATAATCAACAGACTCCAAACTATGGAAATCCTACCTAGCAAACTGGATTCTTTACAAATAAATTGAAAGAATTTTTAAAGGTGGGTGTAGGGGAGCTAGGCATTGAAAGAAAACCTGTAAATTAAAGTATTTACCACACAAAAAGTGGACAAAATCTTAGAATAGTGCTTAAGGACTCACACTTGCATAATAAAACTTAAAACAAAGATGTGATTGCCACAAAAATTATGATAATGTTTGTTATTAGGGGAGAGCGAGGGAATTGTGATTGGGAGAGTAGTAAATAGAACGGCGTAAGTAAATTTCTATTTTTTGTGGCTTTAGTAGTAGTTAAAATATATAATCATTAAGCTATACATTTGTTACATATTTTTCTCTGTTGCATCTTATAATTTAAAAAGGCTTTTCAAGAGATGTTAGTCTAAATTTCATAAAGAATTAGTTCAGTCTAATTTAGGAAAAAGAAATTCTGTTTGAACTACCATACCGTTGGTTAGTACAAGCTATTTTTTCCCTCAAAGTCTCTTGAATTACTTACATGTAATTCAGGGATATTATATGGGATTCTAGCCACAGCATCTATGATTTTTAATAGCATTAACTTGAAGACCTGCTTATCTTTTCTTAGACTTAATGCCCTGAGGGAGGAGCCAAGACTCTGATACCAGACTGTGACTTCCCGTTCCCACATTTATGTGTTCTTCAAGAAGAAGTGACTTATTGGAAGGAGGGAACAAGCCATTAGATAT
This sequence comes from Hyaena hyaena, assembly GCF_003009895.1. Taxonomy (NCBI): domain Eukaryota; kingdom Metazoa; phylum Chordata; class Mammalia; order Carnivora; family Hyaenidae; genus Hyaena; species Hyaena hyaena. The sequence goes on from NW_024081846.1 coordinate 191,273, forward strand.
GGACGGAACTGGGAAAGTCAATTTTGAGGGGATCCAATTAATCAGGACCCAGACTGGAAAGGATAGAGCCAATAGGATTTTGGAGAAGCAGAGCAAGTCAGTTCTCAGTAAACAGAAGCTAACATTTCATGCGATGAGCTCCGTCACTGATGAACAGAGACCGTACCATTCGTGTTTCACTGTGACACAGTGCCCAGCATAGGGCTTTACATATGGCAAGGGCCGAATAAAGCTTTATAGGTAATATAGTATAGCTGTGATAAATGTGTAGGATACAGGTGAGTTAAGTTTAGAATAAATCTCAGCAGGGGCGCCTGGGTGGCTTAGTCGGTTAAGCGTCCGACTTTCGCTTAGGTCATGATCTCGCGGTTTGTGGGTTCGAGCCCCATGTTGGGCTCTGTGCTGGCGGCCAGGCAGAGCCTGGAGCCTGTTTCAGAGTCTGTGACTCCCTCTCTCTCTGACCCTCCCCTTCTCACGCTGTCTCTCTCTCTCTCTCTCCTAGAAAAAAAAAAAAAAACATTAAAAAAATTAAAAAAAAATATGCATGGTCCAAATACTTTAAAAAAAAAAAAGAATAAATCTCAGCAACAGTAAGTTGGTACCTTGATATTCCTTTGGGGGGAATTTGTTATTGATGATATATTTTTTAAGTTTATTTATTTATTTTGAGAGAGAGCGAGAGAGCTTGAGCATGAGTAGGGGAGGAGCAGAGAAAAAGGGAGGGAGGGCATCCCAAGCAGACACCACACTGTCAGCACAGAGCCTGACGTGTGGCTCCATCTCCCGAACCATGAGATCATGGCCTGAGTTGAAATCAAGAGTCAGACACTCAACTCACTGAATCACCCAGACGCCCCTATACTTTGATATTTCTGTAATGGGCATCTAAGGCAAGAGGCTGGAAAAGTCTTTAAGTCAGAATGTCATGCCAAATAAATGTGAGTTCTTTTATACTTCTAGCTGTATAGTAGATTGTAGACTTTTAGAGTTATAAAATTTCTCTTACCTTAAGGTGTTTAAGATCAGTCTGGAAAGTCAGAAAAATCAAGAAAATCCCACAAGTAATTCTAAATTTCCAAGGGATATTCTCATCAGAAATGTTCATGGGAGATCATGATCATGATGAACAATATGAAAGGGATTTGAAAATCCCACACAATGTTTGAAAATCAGGCAGGGAGTAGCTGTAATAATTTATATATAAGTATATAGTGGTTGGGATAATACAAGGTGGCAAACTGGTGGTATTGATGATAATTAGTATAAAAATACTGCAACAAATTTCATTTTTGTGTTTTCAAATAAAACACCCACATTTTCCATCATGTCTTACCATGTACAGGGCTTCAGAGTGAATTATATGATGTTTCCAAAGCTGTTGCCAATTCAAAGCGGTTACGGGTAAACCTAACCTCCTTCAAGGCTGTTCATTTTTCTCCTCTTTCAACTCTGCCGGACACCAGTTCCCTGTACGTAAACTAAGTTTCTACATGTGGGCTGGGACTTACTACATAGGAGTACAAATAGTGCCTAAAATAGGTACTATTTTTAAGGAACATTAGGTACTTTGGATTAAAGCCACAGAGTTTAGATTTGTCTCTGTGTGTATGTGCCTGTGGGTCTGTGTGTGTTTACTTTTTTTCTGCTGTGCTTGACTACACATAATTTCTTGCAAAATTTAAACCCATGTATGTGTGCATAGTGATAAACGAACTCAGGAGTCCTGTATTTTCATAGTATACACAGAAAAATCATTCCTTGGTATGCTCCTCCTCCAGATAATTCTAACTGGCTTCTGTTGTTTGAGCCCAAAGTGCTTATTGTATTTTTCATGTTTCAGGGATAAGGGTAAATAATTGACTTGTGTGGAGCTTTAATAGGCCAGGGACTAGATATTTTAAGTATACTACCTCTTGATTCTTTTGTGTAATTCCCTTTTTGAACAGAGTTGAAGTAACACACAGGAGTAAACTGCAGAGCCAGGAAATAACTCCTGATTCTGTCTCCAGAATCAGTCTTCAAAAGATTTGTTACTTTGTATCTATATTCTTCTTTCCTTCTTACTGGGAAGCCCCTGTTTTGCCATTTACTAGTTACCTTCCTTTTGCTTCATCTTTCTGAGCCTCAATCAATTTCTTCTTTTCAAAAACTAACCTATAATACCTTCCTTACATGTATTTTATAAACAAATGAAACATCATGAAAAGTACCCACCTCAGTGAATGTTACTTTTATTTCTATGAAGTATGTTGAAGGAATTTTTGAGCAAAACAAGGCTAAACCTAAAGAAGAATGGGCACTTTAAGTCACAAAGGAACTGGAGTTGATTTTTTTTCCAGTTATGAAAATTTCCAAACACATACACAGGCTGAGAGACTACTATAATGAACCTCCTATCAATATATGGCTAATCTTGTTTCATCTATACCCCTATCTGCTGATTATTCTGAAGGAAATATCCCAGAGATTCATCTATTATTCTTAAGTATTTTAATACATATCTCCAAAATATAAGGATTCTTTAAAAAACAAAAACAAAACACTATACTAATATCACTTCTGTGCCAGGGGTCCCCAGGACCACCACAGGCTCACTAATTGAGTAGGAGGACCCACAGGACTCAACGTACATAGATTACAAAGCAAAATCAGCAAAGAAAAAGGTGCATTGGCAAAGTCCAGAGGAAACCAGGCTCAAGCTTTCCAGAATTTTCCCCAATGGAGTCACATAAAACACACGTCATTTCCTCAGCAATAAGCTGTCACAGCACATGCAGGATTTTGAATGGAGGCACCCTCTGTCTAGCACATACCAATTCTTTAGACTTCCAGAAGGAAAACAGGTTTTCATCATAAATCACATGGACTGTCACAAACAGGCACAGTGAGTTCCAACTCATATCAGTTCTGAGAATGGCAGATTGCCTGCAGAAATCCAAATGGCAAGACACCGGCCAAGGGCCAAACTGGCAAGCAGGTTTGGCTTTTCTTTTCTTTTTTCTTTTCTTTTTCTTTCCTTTCCTTTTCTTTCCTTCCTCCCTCCCTCCTTCCCTCCCTTCTTCCTTCCTTCCTCTCTCTTTCTTCTTCCCTCCTTCCTTCCTTCCTTCCTTCCCTCCTTCCTTCCCTTCCTTCCTTACTTCCCTCCTTCCTTCCTTCCCTTCCTTCCTTCCTTCCTTCCCTCTCTCCCTCCTTTCCTTTCCTTCCCTTCCCTTCCCTCCTTCTCTTCCCTTCTCTCCCCTTTCCTTCCTTTCTCCTTTTCTTTTTCTTTATTTTGAGAGAGAGACTGAAAGAGCATAAGTGGGAAAGGGACAGAGAGAGAGAGGGGTAGGGGGAATCCCAAGTAGCCTCCGCACTGTCAGTATAGAATCCAACATGGGGCTGTCTCACAAACCTTGAGATCATGACCTGAGGCAAAATGAAGGGTCAGCCACTCAGCTGACTGAGCCACCCAGGTGCCCCACAAGCAGACTTTTCTAAAGATAGGGTCCTTAAGCCTGCTGCACCAGCCCTTTGCTCTACAGTATCTTAACATTTTGTCAGCAGTATTTCCTTAAAACAGTTAGTAGCTACATTTCCCAAATTATAATACTTTTAGCAGTTTGTTTTGAATAAGCACCAAAATAAAGCTCATACATTGCAATTGGTTAATCTCTCTCAAGTTTTTATTTTTTATTTTCTTGATATAGGGGTCCACTTTCATTGTTTTTAGTTCTTACATTACTTTGTATTGAACAAACCAGGCTATTTATTCTTTAGACTTTTAGAGTTTCCTAGTCTGCTTACTGTCATATCCCTGAGATGTTATTTACAAATTTTCCCTATCCCCACTCAGGCCTTTTAAAATCCGATTTTGATTTAAATTGCTTCCCTTCTGAGGTGCCTGTGTGGCTTAGTCAGTTAAGTGTCCAACTCTTGATTTTAGCTAAGGTTATGATATCACGGTTGTGAGATCAAACCCCAAGTCCAGCTCTGTGTTGAGCTGGGCATGGAACCTGCTTAAGATTCTCTCTCTCCCTTTTCCTCCACCCTTCCCCCTTCCCTTCACGCCATGTTCTTCCACAGATGCTCACGGATGCATGCTCACTCTCTCTAAATTAAATTAAATTAAATTAAATTAAATTAAATTAAATGCTCCCTTCTGCATAGGAAGATACTTTAGCACCTAGGTCATTATCAAAATTCATATCTTCTTTATTTTGGATACCCTGCCCTTCAGATACAAAGTCATATATATAACTACTAATGCAATTATTCCTGGAATACTTGTCTTAGCAATGTTTTTATTTACAGTGATATTTCTGCCTGAGCCTTCTTTGCCTTAGGTTTCTCAGCCTTTGTTTTAAAGTTTTTCTAGGCACCTGGCTGGCTCAGTTGGTTAAGCTACCAAATCTTGATTTCAGTTCAGGTCATGATCTCACGATTCATGGGATCAAGCCCCAAGTCAGGTTCTATGCTGACAGTATAGTGCCTACTTGGGATTTTTTCTCTCTCTCTCTTTCTCTCTGCCCCTCCCTTGCTCTCTTTCACAAAATAAATAAACTTAAAAAAAAAATAAAGTTCATTTTCAAAAATTAAATTAAAAATTCTATTAAGCCAGCTTTCGCTTATATTTATTTATTTTTTATCACAGACTGGTGAGTGGTTAGACTATTGGCCCAGTGCCAGAGCCCACAGTGTGCCTAAAATGTGAGCTAACAATGCAGAACCACTAATGAAAACACAAACCTGTACTTTATAAAGATCCTATCAAGAATGGCATTAAGAGTTCTCTTAATGGTCACAGGGGATGGTCTTAGGACATTGATAACTTCAAGAACGAAAGAAAATTCTGCAGCAAAACCAGCCCCATAAGCTTTCAACTAAGTAATCCGATATCAGTTCTTAGTAATTGCACCAATTCCTATCTTTTTATCTCAATACCATAAACTTTTAGACATTTTTCTAGACCTTTTAAGGGAAGCTTAGAACTAGCATTTATTGAGCATCTATATATACCTAGAATGTTAAGCAATTTGTTTTACTCTTCAGCCAAGGATGCAGAAAGATATTAGTTCTATTCTAATACTTTAATTTTTTTAGCCAAGGACAAGATGAAGGGGCCCAAAAATCTGGAGTTGTTTAGGCTTCAGAAGGGTGTCAACAGACTTAGGACTTTATAAGAACAAGTTGGCTGGGGCACCTGGGTGGCTCAGTTCATTAAGCATCAGACTTTAGCTCAGGTCATGTTCTCAGTTTGTGGGTTCGAGCCCCATGTCAAGCTCTGTGCTGCTAGCTCAGAGCCTGGAGCCTGACTCCGATTCTGATGTCTCCCTCTCTATCTGTCCTTCCCCCACTCACATTCTATCTCTCTTTCAAAATAAGTAAACATTTAAAAAATTTAAGAAAAAGTCAGAATTGTTTTATAGAAAAATGAAATACTTGCCCTAATCTACCCCAAAGGCATAAATTTAGAAGGAAAGACTTAAATTTGATACGAGTATTTTGTCCTAACAGAAATGAAACCTTATATGATGTTCACAAGTAGAAACTGACAGATTCTAATCCATTTAAAATACCTTGGTATTTGCTAAGCACGATCTCTGGAATGGTTTCTCAGTTTGAATCAGTGGAGAAACAGAAGTAGCTGTTTGTATTCACGTGCCTTCTCATGTTGTTTTCTTCTAGAATGGGTTCTTCCCCACAACTAACTTACCTGAGTGTTGCTGACGCTGATCTTCTCAACAGGACTTGGTCACGGGGTGGCAATGAACAGTGCCTCCGGTACCTCATGAACCTCATCTCTTGCTTTCCCAGTGTATGTCTCCGCGATGACAAGGGAAACCCAGTCTCCTGGGCTCTCACAGACCAGTTTGCCACCATGTGCCATGGCTATACCTTACCAGAGCATCGCAGAAAAGGTTATTGCAAGCTGGTGTCCCTCACACTGGCCAGGAAGTTACAAAGCCAGGGGTTCCCCTGTCAGGGTAATGTCCGGGATGACAACATGGCTTCCATAAGCATAATGAAGAGTGTCCATGCCGAGTTCTTGCCTTGTCGTTTTCATAGGCTTATTCTCACCCCTGAAACTTTCTCTGGCCACATTTCCCTCTAGCCCATTGCAACTCCAGGAATTTTCTTCCTTTCCCTGAACATAGATACATTCCTTAGCTGCCAATGAGGGGAATCAGAATCATAAGAATCTTGGGTTATTGAAACATTATGGAGAAGACATACAGGATCAGCCTGAGAAGCCTTAACTCTTTCTGTCTTAGGTGTCTACAGTAAGTAACGAGGGGTCAGAGATAGCTATGGCTGAGAACAGAGGTTAATTATCTTGCTCTGGAATCCATTAAAAGAAAAACGTTCTAAATCCAGCAATTCGTAGCACAATTGCAGAAATGACTGCATGAAAACAGCGATTTAACAGGTGAACATGTGGCTGCAGCTTTATTCCTGCCACTTGTGTATTTTTACAACCATACCAGCTCCCTAGTACCATAAAGAACACTCCCCTGTGCCTGTCTCTGCTGTGTCTCCCTAAACTGTTCCTACCACTTCTGACCCAACTTGTCTGTAGAATATCTTGCTTTTCCCCCTTTAATTACTGGTTCTTCATTTCTGCTTACAACTCTAGCCTACAGTTCTTCCCTGGGAATGTTCGAATGCAGTGGTTCTCACATTTTAGTGCACTTCAGAATCACCTGCAAGGCAGGTTGCAACACAGATGGGGGAGCGTCTCCCCCACAATCCCTGATTCAGGACCTCTGGGGTAGAGCCTGAGAATCTGTGTTTCTAAAAATTTCCCACTGCTCAGTTGTTTTGGATGGAGGAATGAGGATACGGGTGTTTTAAATACCAGAAACAGAGGCTCTCAGAATAGACTGGACCTTACCTATCCCTTATTCTATCCTCCTTGTCTATCATCTGTGTTCTCATAAGAAATTAAGATGCATATATAGGTGTGGATGTGGGTATGCACGCAGATAGATGTGCATATAAACATACTTTCATAGACACACACATCTATATATACATTCTTTTCATATTTTATATATGCATATGTATGAACTTATAGAATTTTGATAAGATAATAAACTTGCATTGAATATGAAAAATTTAAGGATCGGGGAAAATAAATTATATCTTCAAGGTAATATAGATAATCGGTGTTAGACGTCAAACCAGAATACTCTTATTTTGATTTTAATCTATTTTTTTCACTAAATTATGTATCATTTTTATAAAGGAAATTTAAATGCTTAAATAAATACTTTCATTAGTCTTTTATCCTTAGTATTTTTTAAAATTTGGTTTCCAATTACTTTTGCATGTGTGTGTGTATGTACATATAAATCTTTCAAGGACTGCAAAGGAAGATTTAAAGATCACAAGCTGTGTTCTCCCATTTGCAATAAAAGCAGGCACAAACAGGATGGTTGGATTTGTCTAGTCTCTATACAGTTGACTTAGCCATAGAGAAAATATTGTTTTCTTATACCAACAGATGTCATAAAATCCCAAGTACAAAGATAAGACAAGCTCCAATTTTAGGTGTTTATTCTGAGAGAAGTAAACAAACCGAAAGAGAGAACTTCAATTAAAAAAAAAAAAAAAAAAAAAACAAGACTCCTTGGGAATAAATATATGCTTATGCTTATTTTTATTCAGCCATTCTGAGTGACTGGTTACCTGGACACTTATCCTTGGTCCCAGAGGGAAGGGCACCAAGTAATCAGAGTCCATAAAACTCTTGGGAGAATATGGTCTAAAGTTCTGCCCCAGGGATGCTCATTATGTTTAGCATTGATTAAACAAGGGTTATTCCTACCTGGTATATGGCAATAATATTATAGCCTTACTTTACTCTTAATAATAATTGCCTACAGTTTATTTAAAATTTAACTATGTACTGATAATTGTGCCAAATAGTAGATATCTATAACTTAATCATCAGGAAGGATAGGAATTGTTTTATTTTGAGAATTCTGGCTTAGAGGGGTTATGACTCTGCAAATGTTATGTAGATCTTAACAGGGCACGTCATTATCAGAACCAGATTTTGTCAGATTCTAAAGCCTGCAGTGTTACTCGTTATACTAATTGGCTCCAAGCAGCTTGAAACTCCTTGGGGGCAATTATTCTTTTATCTATCTCTTTGCTTTCTGAATTTTTCACCATCACCCCCACCCCAAAACGGTCTCTGTATTTTGAAAGAGATTTTTTTCCTATCAATTTTCACTGTAAGTTTATATATTTTTAAAATTTATTTTCCAGATAACCATGTTGGATATAATTGTTCAACTTTCAACCCTGTGTCTTACTCTTTTAAGGAATATGTGGAGCAATTTCTGGAGTCAGGAGAGATAGGCAAGAAGAGAGAGACTCAAGAAGTCAGAAGGGACTGGGTCCTTAATGCTGATTTAAGGAACTTCAGCATAATAAATACACAAACTGTTGAGTTTTTTAAGCAGACTATTCATCCATTTGTAAACCATCACGAGGGTAGTGCAATAGTCTAGGTAAGAGATGATGCAAGTTTAGCTTGGATCTGAATGCTGGTAATGATGTTGGTGAGAAGGGAACCATTACCAGAGGTATTTAGGAGGAAAAGGTGTCAGGATTTCATGACTGCAGCCTATACTGAGAGAGAAATGTCAAGAATGCCCCCTCGGTGTCTACTTAGTGAAACCCATGGCTAGTGGTGTTTTTCACTGAGATATGAAATACTGAAACAGCACCAGGTGGGAAGCAACAGGGAGCAGTTTGGGGATGTTGAGTTTTGAAACCTATTAAGTGATAGGCTCAAGTTGTGTCTCACGGAAGTTGTTTGTAACCGAGGTTTAAATTTAGAAGTTGTAGGAACAAAGATGGTAATCAAAGCCATGTATTTGGCTGAGGATGCCTAGGACAGGGCCTTGAGGACATCAACAATCTAAGGTTGAGTGAAAGGGAAGGTTCTGAAATAGGAAAGGGAATAGCAAAAGACAGGAGGAAAGCCAGAAGGTGACTGTCACCAAACAGAAAGGAGAAAAACATCAAAACAAGGATGGTCAGTGGTGTCAAATTTTGCTGAGAGGCCAAGAATATGTAAGGGATGGAAAGTTAATGCACTATCAAATATTTTAAATACGTGTACCAAAAAGAAGCCAGGAACAAGAAGATATGCCATATGATTTTGTTTATATAAAGTTAAAAAAAAAATCTATAGCCTTAGAAATCAGTAAGCAGTTACCCTTTGGTATGGCAACAAGAAAAGGATAGAAGTGGCTTCTATTTCTGGTAATATTCTGATTCTTGACCCAGGTAGGCTATGGAAATATGTTCACGCTGGGGAAGCTCATCAAGCTCTAGAATGATAATTTATGCACTCTTCTGTATGTGTTACACTGCAATATGAAATACCTATAACAGAAAACAGGCCTGCAATCTGGGATGGCGGGGGGCATATTCCCTTCACCCAAGAATTCCACTTCTAAAAATTATCTTACTGGGTGCCTGGGTGGCTCAGTCAATTAAGAGTCCAACTTCATATCGGGTCATGATCTCATGGTTCATGAGTTCAAGCCCCATATCAGGCTCTCTGAGGTCAGTACAGAGCCTGCTTTGGATTCTCTGTCCCTCTATCTTTCTCCCTCCCCTGCTCACTCTCTCTCTCTGTCTCTCTAACTCTCTCTCCTCCTCTCTCAAAACTAAATCCACATTAAAAAAATATCTTAATGGTATAATAGCAAGTCTACAAAGATTTAATAAAAAATTTCATTACACATTGTTCATAAAGATTAAAGAGTAAACTAAAAATTTTAAGTAGCTCACTGATTAAATACACGGCAGCCATTCAGTGAAACTCTACAGAACACCAGAAAGCCACATGTTGATGTGGAAAAGATGTATATGAAGACACCAAATGCAAAGCAATGCAAACCAATCACAGAAAAGTCTGTATCATCTGTTTAAAATTCAACTGTGAAGAGAGGAAATTGTAGGCAAATAATTCTGAAAGCAGCATAAAGGCTTTTACTGGGAAAAGAGGGGTCTTTGGTAACTGGGAGCAAGTATTTCAAGGTGTGCCCATGGCTACACATAATGAAAGGAGTAGATATAGGCAACATGCTCAGCTCTCCTGAGACAGGTCCTTGTCTTGTTTTGCAAGTGTATTTGTGTACTTGTGTATTTTTGCGAGAATGAATATTCACCCTGCCTAAAACCAACCAGGGGGAAATACAGAAGGAAAATTGAGAATTTTAATCTGCTCAAATTTGTGGAACAACATAAGGAAGTACAATTTGGGGGGACACTTATACATCCTTTAAATAGAATCTCATTTAATATTACAAGTTTTGATTCCGTTCATTTTGCATTTTAATCACTAATTTTGTTGGATGATTTGAATTTTGAGAAAGAACATGAAGTAACTATAAATTAAATGTCCTTACGTTGTCTGTGACAAAACTTAAAAGTTTTGTATCCATTGTCTCTATCCTCAGTAAACACTAGGGGCAGGGAGAAAAATAAAACTGAATGGAAGATGGAAGAGCAGAGCCCAACTGTAGAGATGACTTCTTCCTTTCAGGCTGGCATGTTTGCATTAAAATTATTTCAGTAGGGACACTGCTATCTCAATACAGCGAGATTTAACAGCATAGTTGCATTTTCCCACGTTTGTAATAGCCCATGTTTCTCTGTCTGTCTTAGAAAACTTATCTCCAACTATAAAACCCAATCGCTGGGGGTGTCTGGGTTGCTCAGTTGGTTAAGCATCTGATTCTTTGTTTAGGCTCAGGTCATGATCTCACATTCATGAGTTTGAGTCCCACATAGGGCTTTGCGCTGATAGTGTAGAGCCTGCTTGGGATTCTCTCTATCCCTACCTCCCCACCCTCTCTCTCTCTGCCCCTTCCCTGCTTCTCTTTCTCTCTTTCTTTCTCAAAATAAATAAACTTAAAAAATCACTTATACCTCCCCTTGTTATTCCCATCGTGGCCCTGACTATACCTGAAAAATGAGAGTAGAGAGGGTAAGTAAGCACTCTCAATCTCTCCTCTTTTCTTCACCCCCTCCTACCTCAGCAATAATGGGATCATGTTATGTTATCAGACCTGTTTCTATTTTGTTTACTTCTCAAGAGAACTTTTTTTCTTAAGTGCATTTTTTTCACTTCCTTTTTTTAAATGTTTTCATTTATTTATTTATTTATTTATTTATTTATTTAGAGAGCACAAGCAGGAGAGGGGCAGAGAGAGCAAGACAGAGAGATAATCCCAAACAGGCTCTGTGCTGCCAGCCTCTTATTCCTGCCCTTGTGATATTAAAAAAAATTATAAAGAAAGAATAGTTATCATCTTGGTATTCCTCTTTCTGGTTTATGTTAAGCTTTCTGTTTCACTAACAGATCTACATTTTTCTAAGGCAAAGCATGTTCTAGGTTTTAAACATTATTAAAAAACATTGCTTATAGTATCGTAAGAACATCAGATGTTTGGTTAGTACCATGCAGTTATTTCAGTGAACACTAGATGTCAGGTTTTAGTTCCAGGTTATTGCACAAAGAGCCAGTACTTGAATTGTTTATAGTTGTTTCATTAGAATTTTTGCTGCATTTTGCTCTATTTGCTTTCAGTACATTCTTGGGGCTAGACAAGTTTATTTTAGGACTTATGTGGAAAATAAATACATAAGAATAGCAATACAAAATCTGAAACTATAAGGTAAAAGGAGAGATTAACCCCACCAATATTAAACATACTATGAAGATTATATATAATTTATACTATAGCAATGGTATATGATTGTGCAGAACATGGAGACAGAAAAAAAGCTCCAGAAATAACAACAAGTACCTAGGAAAGTTTAAAATAAGCGCAAAAATGACATTTCAAATCACTGAGGTTAAGATGAAATTTTAAATAAATGGCAATTTATTTAAGGGGACAACAGAGTAGCAATTTGAATAAAAGTAAAATAAAATTGGATTCATACCTCATACCTTACGCCAGAATAAACTACAAACTGATCTGAAATAAATAAATAAACTTTGAAAAAGGGAAGTCATACAAATATGGGTCCCCTTGCCTCTTCTCAAACCTCCTTCTCATTCTTTCTTTACTCTTCAACCAGAGTGGGAGTGCTCTTTCAAAACTGCAAAAGTGGCCACAACCTAAGCCATTTTAGTGGTGGGGCGCCTGGACAGCTCAGTCAGGTCAGCATCCAACTCTGGATTTTGGCTCAGGTCATGATCTCGCGGTTTGTGGGATTGAACCCTGAGTTGGGTTCCACACTGACAGTACAGAGACTGCCTGGGATTCTCTCTCTCCCTCCCTCTCCCTCTCTTTCCCTCTCTTTCTCTCTCTCTGCACCTCCCCTACTTGCAGGCAGGCACCTGCACTCTCTGTCTCTCTCAAAATAAATAAATAAACATTAAAGTAAATAAATAAAGTTTAGAAAAAAACAGGATTTAGTTTCTTTATAATCTGGACGTGAGAAAAACCTTCCAACATTCAGAAACTCCAAAATCAGAAATAATAAAAGAAAAAACAATTAAGTTTGATAAATAGTCAAAATAGAAATGACAAATTAGGAGAAACTATTTACATTTACACTACACATGCAGGAAAGAATGAGAAAAGTAGTATATATCAATATAGATCTCTACTTATATTGCAAACAGAAACACAGGAAAATTAAACCAGACACAAACTTGTTTTAAATGACCAAAAATAATGGAGATAGGGATGAGGATACGACTTTTTGGAATGTATACCATTTGCCTACTTTTGCCTTTTAAACCATGTAGGAACCCTGGATTTAAAAAAAAAAAAATATCTAGCTCAGAGAGAGATCAAATATGACAAAATGTTGTTAGTGAATCCAGGTGAAGGGTATTCAGCTGTTTATTATACTATTCTTTCAAATATTTTTGTGTTTGAATCAAAACTATTGGTGAAAAGTGGCAGACTTACAGGCAGCTGAAACTGCACAAATGGGAAACATAAGTCACCACAAATTTAAATATGATATTTTAATACAGAGTATTACATTGACAATGTTATGTTATTCTTTTCTCCTTGACTACATATTTCTTCTTTATCTTCTCATTGGCAATTCCATGACTAATAACTATTAATAAATTTCAAGTTTGCCATGTTTTACTCAACTCAAAATTCTTAAACCCAGGCATAGGTAACACTTTAGGTCAGCAGTAGATGATGGAATCCTGAGAGGGAAAATATGTGGAAGTAGAAACTAAGAGTCATCAAGAGGGAAAGGAAGAGAAAGCTGGGCACCAAAGGGGGGCAGGCGGGATAAAGGTGATAGAAAAAACTGGTTAATTCAACAATGGTGTCAGGCACTGTTCTAGGTACTGGGGAGATAGCAGTGATAGTTACATTGTAGTGAACAAAATAAAGGAAAATCCAACCTGCATTCATGCTGGAGATTATGGCATTTACTATGTGGTAGGGGCTTTGGATATGCGAACTCAATCCCAACAATTCTATGGGATTGGTCCTAATCTTACCCCACTTTTCAGGTAAGAAAGGAAGGCAAAGAAAGGGTAAATATGTTGCCTAAAGTCCCTCTGCTAATACAGTGGTAGGAACTAAATCCAGGGTATTAACTCAAGCATTCAAACTCTTAGATTCTTCACTATACCACATTAGAAAGGAAGGAACTAACTTGTATAGAAGACAAACAAAGGAGGAGAAAGTGCAGAGAAAAGGTAAAACAGCCACAAAGCATGGTCAGAGGAAAGGATAGCTATCAGGAGTATTAAACTGAAGGAGGGCTAAATTCCAGGCCTTTCTTAATGAATTTATGGCATTGAAAATAAGAACATAAGATTGTCCTTAATAAAAGCTGAAGAAAAACAGGAAGTGAAGATAGGTATTGGGATTATCAATGACAAACTCAACCTACTATACCATTTTGCCCAAGCCAAGCCTTGACCTTCAGAGATGAATTATGAAGTATGCTTAAGAAAACGAGAAATTATTACTAACAGTTTCTTTTGGAGTTCATGAACGTTCCAGATCCACTTGCTTGCAAACTTGCTAAGCAAGAGACTCAGTGTCTTCTACCCACTTACTGCTTTGTTGATATAACATAGCACAATTATATAGATAAGTGGGGAATGAAGACTTTCTGGATGCACAATATTGAGGATTTCCATAGCCGTCATATCCCTAACCATATCGTATGTATGTGACTTACATGTAATGGAAAGAAAAATTGCCTTGCCCCCTTAAAACTTTTTATTATAATGTAATCAAGATTAGCTGTTAAGATCTTTATGTAAATTATAACCTTTAATTTACGAATCAAAGTGATTATTTTATTTGAAATAATTCATAAACATTAATTCACCCCTGTTGAGTCAAAGAAAAAATTATCTCTAATAACACCACATGCTGCTGCTGAACAGGTCAAATTTGTTTATGCTCAAGATGGATACAGGGTAAAGAATATGGGTTCTTTATTATCATCATTAGATGCTGACTCAACCACTAATGATTCAATTTCTTGTTTAATAAGTTGCTTACTCACACTCAATGAGAGGGCTCAGTCTTATATCTTGATCTCCGACAGGACAGAATGATGATGAATATACTTTAAAACTGTGGGTGATGCAGGCAGCTGACACTGAACTGCAATTTATACATCTCTTTTAGGCAGCTACTACTCAGAGCTACATGAGTCAGCCCCCGCAGTTAACTGGCAAACCTAGCATGCTTTGTCTTTGAACTCCAAATCTCACAGTACTTGGCCAATAGCATTTAAGGGTCACCAACTCTCTATGGAGTGAAAAGAGAATATGCATAAATATTTCATTTAAGTATATATAAAATTTTTAAGAAGTATATGTGCACAAAAAAACAAAACAAAACAAAAAGTATATGTGTATATATATACATGTATACGTAGTCTCTAAGCTAAATATTAGGTAAACTTAAGGCTCTTTCTTCTTCTCCCAGGAACACAAATATTGGTCACTCAAAATTTAAGACAAAAATTTCATTTAAAAATTTGCCTCAGACCACTGGGCTAAGCTGCTTGATATTTGCAGAATGACCACATTCTCACTCTTCCTCTTTCCTCCCACTAATTCATCACTACCAACATTTGCTTCTCTATCCCAGGAAGATGATGAGCGTGGTTCTCATTTCCTAGCTCTAGCCATTGACTTTTGCATCTTTCTCTGAGGACCTCATTAAAAACTTTGCTTTAGGTTCCCAGTTCTAAAAAACAAAATGAACCTTAAAAAATAAATTAAGCATATTTTGCAGACCTAAAGGTGAGATCTGACACCATAAAAATCCTGGAAGACCGCACAGGCAAAAATTTCTCTGACATTGTTCACAGCACCATTTTTCTAGATACGTCTCCTGAGACAAGGGAATCAAAAGCAAAAATAAACTATTGAGACTACATCAAAATAAAAAGCTTCTGCACAGCATAATAAACAATTAACAAAACTAAAGGAAAATCTGCTGAATGGGGGAAGGTATTTGCAAATGACATATTCTGGTAAAGGGTTAGTATCCAAAATATATAAAGAAATTATAGAACCCAGTGCCAGGAAAAACAAATAATCCAATTACAAAATGAGCAGAAGACAAGAACAGACATTTCTCCAAAGAAGACATCTAGATGGCCAAAAGACACATGAAAAGATACTCAACATCACTCATCATCAGGGAAATTCAAATCAAAACCAAAATGAGATATCACCTCATACCTGTCAGAATGGCTAAAATGAATAACAGAAGAGACAAAAGGTGTTGGCAAGGATGTGGAGAAAAAGGGTCCCTCCTGCACTGTTGGTGGGAATGCAAACTGGTGCAGCCACTATGAAAGATGGTATGGAAATTCCTCAAACAATTAAAAATAGAATTAACATATGATTCAATAATTCCACTACTGGGTATTTACCCAAAAAATATGAAAGCACTAATTTAAAAAGATATATGCAATCCTGTGTTTATTGCTGCAATATTTACAATAGCCAAGATACGGAAGCAACCCAAGGGTCCATCCAAAGATGAATGGATGAAGAAGATGTCATATATAGAGATGATGGAATATTACTCAGCCATAAAAAGAATGAAATCTTCTCATTTGCAACAACATGGATGGATCTAGAGGGTATAATGTGAAGTGAAATAAGTCAGAGAAGGACAAATACCATATGATTTCACTCATATGTAGAATTTAAGAAACACAACAAAGAAAGAAAATAAAAAGACATAAACCAAAAAACAGACTCTTAACTATAGAGAACAAACTGATGGTTGCCAGAGGGAAGTAGGAGGGTGGGGTGGAAATAGGTGATGGGGATTAAGGAGTAGCCTTATCTTGATGAGAACTGAGTAATGTGTAGCATTGTTGAATCATTATATTGTACACCTGAAACTAACATAACATTGTGTGTTAACTATGCTGGAATTAATTTTTTTTTAATTTTTTAATGTTTATTTTTGAGACAGAGAGAGAGAGAGAGAGGGAGAGAAAGAGAGGGAAAGAAGGGGGGGGTAGGGTCAGAGAGAGAAGGAGATACAGAATCCGAAGCAGGCTCCAAGCTTCGAGCTGTCAGCACAGAGCCTGATGTGGGGCTTGAACCCACAAACTGCAAGATCAAGACCTGAGCTGAAGTAGGATGCTTAAGCAACTGAGCCATCCACACGCCCCAGGAATTAAATTTTTAAAAATATATTTTTCAGGCTTCATAATTTTCAAAATGTTACCAGAAGAATCCTTGCATTTGATCTCAATAACAGCCTTGGAAAACAAATGAGACAGACATTATCCATACCTTCAGATGCGAACATAGGATTGGAGACACTGGGAGACTCACCCAAGATAGCATGACCCAGGGAAGTCCGCTGACTCAGTCCAGTGGTGATCTCTGCACAGTCTGAGTTCTCTGGGTCATGAGAACCTCAGTTTTCAAAGGAAATACGATTGAAATATCTCTTAAGAGGCTGATAGTTTTCAAGATCCAGGCTGGATTTTATTTAATTAGAGTATTGAACCACATTATTCTCAAACGTGTGCTTTGCGTTCATTTAAGCAGCACGTTTGTTCCTTCTTTTTTTATTCACTCAACTGTATACGGTAAGAATTAGGTAGGATTATGAAGATATTTTATGCCATGCCTAAGAGTCTGACTTTATTTTTGTAGCTTTGGGGACTGAAGAGGAAGAGTCAGAAAGAAAAAACAGTGCCATCTGCAACACTTGGTTCAATATTAGATATGTGGGGCGGGGATGACTTCTGAGGGAAAAAGAAGATACAGAATGGCTGGTCTTACTGTCCTTTGAAACTAGGAACAGGGGCACCCAGGTGGCTCAGTGGGTTAAGCATCCAACGGCAGCTCAGGTCATGATCTCACGGTTCGTGGATTCGAGCCCCACGTCGGGCTCTGCGCTGACAGCTAGCTCAGAGCCTAAAGCCTGTTTCAGATACTGTATCTCCCTCTCTCTCTGACCCTCCCCTGCTCACACTGTCTCTGTCTCTCAGAAATAAAAATTTTTTAAAAATTAGTAAAAAAAAGAAAAGGAAACTAGGAACACAGAAAAAGCATGCAGATTTAAGAGAATAAATGAGGAGTCTAATTTTAGGTACTTTGGAACATTCATAAGATGTGTCCAATAGAAAGTGGAAGAGAAACATATCTCACTCGATTAGACTGTGGTAAGAAACAAACCCCAGTATGGTAGTCAGTTAGTTAAATAACAAAAGTTTGTTTCTTACTGAGAGTATATATCAGCTGTAGCTCTGTTCTAGTTGTCATCTTCATTCTCTGATCATGGCGGAAAGGAGACAGCAGCCCTCATCTGGGGCATCCCTAGAGCCAGCCTTGCAGTGACTCTTCAAGTTTGTGTTCAGATGCACCGATGTCACATCAGTTTACATCCTCTAAGCTGAAACAAGCCACACGGCCAAAGCCAACATCAGTGGGCTAGGGAACTGTACTCCCATAGAGGAAGCATTGCAAGCCATATGGTAGACAAGCCAGGAAATAACAATCCTCTTTCAGAAAGCGGAAGTAAATCATTTGAGACGATAATTCACCCTACCACAAGTTTGGAAGTGGGTCATGGTCTATAAGAGAGATATAAATTTGAGAATCATTGGCATCCAGGTTGCAGTGGAAGACATGAGAATAAAGTCACAGATGGTATTTTAGACTTGTGAGAAGGGAAATCACAGGAATGAACCATTCTGTACACATGCCTCCATATATACCATTGCACCATTGCTCATAATGTTGCATTATCCAGAATGCCCTATCTGTCACTCTCATACCCAAATTCTGTTCATAACAGCATGGTACACATTAGTGTGATATTTTTTTTACCTCTTCTTTTTTTTAATGTTTATTTATTTATATTTGAGAGAGAGAGAGAGAGGGGGAGTGAGGGTGGGGCAGAGAGAAGGGAGACAGAGAATCCGAAGCAGACTCCTCACTGTCGGTGCAGACCCTGACTCGGGGTTCAAAACTCAGAAATCATCAGATCATGATCTAAGCCAAAGTCAGACGCTTAACTGACTGAGCCACCCAGGCACCCTATTACTCTTCTTAACAACACCCTGACTTCTGTATTGGAGGATTACTTCCCCCTACTGTACAGTGTTGGTAGGTGGTAAGACCAGCTGTGTTTGCTTTTCCATTGTAGAAACTGAGGGGATCTCCAAAGGCTTCTCTGATTATATCTTTCCTTTTACTGTCCTGTATTGTCAAGGGGGTAAGTAAGTACTTTGCATAAACTCAGCCAGTCGGGTACTTCTGAGTGAAAATTCGACTCCTGAATGAATGCCACAAGGCCAAGTGACAGAGCTGTTCATTCAACCCAGTAACAGAATCTGTTCCTACAGTACCCACTTCCTATCCCTCTGCAACAGCTTGGATCTCTACCCATTTTAAACTTCTACTCTCCCAACAAATCTGTGAGCTCTTCTTAACAACAGTATCCTTATGATAAAGTTTATTTTCCTGAAATCATTTGAAGTAGATATACTAGTCAATTTACAGCACTGTAACAAAATACCATAGACTGAGTGGCTTAACTATAGAAATGTATTATCTCACAGTCCTGGAGGTAGAAAGTCCAAGAACGGAGTGCCTGCACTGGCAGGTTCTGGCCAAAGTGCACTTGCTGATGGCCACTGTCTTGCTGTCTCCTCACAGGGAAGGTGGGGAGGTGGGCAGATCTCGCTACTGAAGGACCTGTCCCAGGGTGACTGTCCCTGACAACAAGATACATTCTGATCTGGTACATTCTGAGCTTGCAAACGAACCAGGGTGCTGACCTGACCGAGTAGCAAACACAAGGTCAAGACAGTCTACATGCACGCAGGCGGCTGCCTTCATGCAGAAGGTCACTTGCGGGAGGCAGAGCGGGAACTTGGCAACAGGCCCATGGGAACAGGAAACGGGAGGAGGGGCAATTTGAGACGATAAATAAGGAGCCTAGTTCGACTGGGTGAAGGATTCTGCATCAAACATTGTGTGTGTCTGTGTCTTTCTTGCTTATCACTCCTTGGTTGGAGAGTTAAAGAAAGCAACACTCTACTTCTTATAAGGCCTGAGTCATCTCAGACCCCACCATTATGGCTTCATTTAACCTTAAGTACTTCCTAAAGTCCTTATTTCTTGAGACAGACACATTAGGGGTTAAGCCTGCAAGTGGAAGGTAAACCTTCTAAAAGCAGAAGTACTAGAATAACTGAGAGTGATGCTGTATCATTAGTATTTAAAACAACTTCTGAATCTAACACCCAAAATGAGAGGGGCTGGTGCCTGCGAGATTGGGTTAGTAACGACATTCTTCTTTTGACCTTACCAGGGTATACAGAGGATGCCACCGCTTTTCAGACCACAGGGGTATAAATTGTTTTACTATCCCTCCATGACTGCATATTTGTAAGTGTTCTAGGCACTTCAGAGAGGAAGTAAAAGGGTTCACTTTAGCACCACTTATCAGCTTTTAGGCACTTTGAGATATTAAAACAGAGCAGACAACACTATCTTGGAGGCACACTGCCTGTTTCTCTGTTTTACATTCTTTTTAGTCTTTACCTCTTTTTGAAGTTTAATGTATTCTGCATTTCCTGTGAATATTCTTTTATGATTAATACACGACTTCCAGACATCTAGAAATTCAGGTGCCACATGTTGGGTGAACCTGCCTCATTTCTCCTGTTTCCCCATTCCACATTCCCACTCTAATCCCTCATCCAATGCCCAAAGGCGAAAATAAAATGGAAAAAAAAATGTAAAAAGGGTCATAAAACTTGTGGTTCCCATGACACTTCCTCAGAATACAGACACCAGGGCACCTGGGTGCCTCAATCGGTTGAACTTCTGACTCCTGACCATGATCCCACGATCATGAGATCAGGCTCTGAGCTGGCAGTGCAGAGCCTGCTTGGGATTCTGTCTCTTTCCCTCTCTCTCTCTCTCTGCCCCCTCCCCAGTTCTCTCTCTCTCAGAACAAACAAAAATAAACTCAAAAAAAAGGAATACAGTCACCTTCACTGAAATTCTCTCAATATTCTTGCAAGGAAGGGAAATTCAGTGTTACTGCCACTTGAAAGCAGCAAAAAAGGCTTAGAGTTTATGTATGCGAACTTTTGGTAATGTTTCTCCTAATGCTGCCCATAGACTACTAGGATCAGATTTAACAAGGAGGTGGGGGGACTGGGGGAGCTTGTTCAAAATCCATATTCTGAGTGCTATACAAACTCTGTAAGAATCTCTGAATCTCTGAGAGTAGGGTAAGACATTAATCCTCTGATTTTCATGTACATTAAAGTTAAGACATTATATCCTACTTTTGGACATAGGGTTTGAAGAATAAAGAATAATGAAGACATAGGGTTTCAAGAGGACAAGCAATTTGGCTTGTTCCCCCAGATGTCCCTATCACCTAGAATATTGGCTGACATTTCCCACACACTCCATAATCACTGGTTAATTAAATGAACAGAAAAGAACATGAAGTTGTAGGCTTAAAGTAGGAATAAGTGGAAATAGGAGGAAGCATTAAAACATGCTAGAATCCTGGCTCCAGTGTTCATTGGTGCTTGATCTTAGACAAATACTTAACCTCTTGCTCTTCAAAGTTCTCAAGGAGTCTATAGTAATTGTACTCCTTGCTTAATTTGTCATGAAGAATAAATGAATTTAAAAATATAGAGTGCTTAGAACAATTCTTGTCTAAAACACTGGAAAACTTTGTTAGTTAGCAGCTAACAGCCCAAGTTCAGGCATCTTTTCAGCCAGATCTCTCCCAGGTTTTCTCACTCCTCTAACATTCATATACATATGAACGACTTGGCAAACAACAGAAAGTCTTTCCTTTCCAAAATATCTCTTTCACCACACCACTTGGTCCTTCAGATACGGGTAGAAATTTCCACCATCCAAGTCATTTTCCTAAAGTAGACAGGAAAACAGTGAGCACTTTCTAGTAAAACAAGCACCTGCTACTAAGGATGGATTGGCAATCACAAATTAAGCTCCCCTTTTTCTGTAAACTAGTTTCTCCCTTGAACCCCACCAAAGATGAGGGTATCAGCAGGCAGCCAATGAGTAGATTCCAAAAGTCTACCCAGATATATATAGATATATATATATTTCTTTTTCTTTTCTTTTCCTTCAGAACTTGAGATGCATTCTTTTTAAAACCACTGGGGTTAAAGAGAAAGGGAGTGGAAGAGTAAAGGTGTAGATTTAGAATATGACGCAGGAGTGCCTGTGTGGCACAGTTGGCTAAGCCTGGCCTCAGACTTTTGATTTCAGCTCAGGTCATGATCTCATGGTTTGAGAGTTCGAGCCTGCATCCGTCAGTGCAGAGCCTGCTTGGGATTCTCTCTCTCCCTCTCTCTCTATCCCTGCCCACACACACACAACTCTCTCTCTCAAAATAAGTAAATATACTTTTAAAAAAAGATATCTTGGTCCTTGTTCTAAAAAAATAAAAAATACAAAAACGCCGCAAACACAACATTCTAAATCCTGAGGACGTTCACTTAGTGATGTGTTTTTGTTTTGTTTTCGTTCGATGCAAAGCACTAGACCCCTTCGCGGGATAAGCATTGATCATTAGCAAACCGAGGACAGGGGCGACCACTCCCCTACCAAACGAAGAACAAACCCACCAGACGCGATGTTCTCAAAGCTTCAACTTTTCTGGCCGGATCCCTAGACCCACATAATCTTGGCAGCTTGATGGGGATGGATTTGGAGTGGACACGAAACCCTTTCCACAGGCATTTGATTCACTCAGATAATTAAAACAAAACCCAAACTACCTCCCCCGTCCCTTCACCTGGAGGCGCGAGCTTGCAAAGAAGAGGGCGCCTAGCCGCCCGCGCTTCAGGCGGAAGCCGTGCGAGGGTGTCTTTGCGCCTCTGCCCCGTAGAAAAGCAGAAGGCGGGAACTAGACTACACCGGAGATGTAAGAGGGGGTGGATGAGAAGTACCACAGAAGCGGCAGGGCTGGGGCGGAGGGGAGGTAGGAGAAAGAGGAGCGACTGCCGGGAGGTCGGGCTGGGCGGACCCAGGTGGACGCGCCGGGCGGTGCCGAGCTGCAGGAGGCGGGGTCGGCACCCAGCGGGCCGCGGACGGGGCGGGGCGAAGGGGGCGGGGCGGGGCGAGGAGGGGCGGGGCGGGGCGGGGCGGGGCGGGGCGAGGCGAGCGGCCGGGGAACCACACCCAGAGCCCGCACCGCCCGCGCTTTCCCGAGCTCAGCGGGAGTTTGCCGCGCGAACCGCCGAAACGCCGACAGATGAATGAGCCTCCCACCAGGCTGGGGCCCCGCGGGCCTGCGAATCTCGCGGACGCCCCGCTCAGCCTGGGGCGCGCCGGCTCCTTTCTGCGAGAGATGGGGCGCGCGGCCCCCCCGGCCCCCGGCTCCCGGAGTCCCGCGGCGGCGGGGGCGGGGGCGAGCGGAAGCCGGGGCGGCGCTCCCGAGAATCTCCCGGTAGCGGAGAACCTGGACTGCGAGCCCTGGGTCAAAGAGAAAGTGCTCTTCCTTCTGCACCCGGAGAGATGGTTGGGGACTCAAGGGGACCCTGCGCGGGAAGAAGTGGCCGGTGGGGAGGACCTTTCCCAGGAGGCCGGACACGACCTGGAAGCTGCCCGCCCTTCCTTCTTTCCAGGAAAAGGCATTTTTGGAAGCCCCGTAGACGCCCCCTTCGGAGCCCCGCCGCGGGACCCCGCAGCTCCGCCCAGGTCCGTCCTCGTGCGGATTGTGGACTATCAGGTGACAGAGGAAGTGCTGTGGACCGCGTGGACTCAGGGTCGCATGACCCGGCGCACCGAGGAGCACTCGATGACCGCGGTCACTTTTCGCACCGGCAGGGAGTGAAGCAGGCAGTGGGGCGCCAGCCCCCCGGTCCCACGAGAACCCCGGGCTCTCTCGGCGTGGGGGAGAGGTCACCTCACGGTCCCCGAGGACTGGATTGCCCGAGGATACGAAACAGGAAAGGGGAGCCTGAGGAATGTTGCGGTCAGGAGGATGAGCAATAATCCTTAAGAAAAGAAAAATTCTCTCCCGGGAACGCCAACCCGTAGTTAACCAACGGGAAGACTTTTTAAAAGGCTGGGGCAGCGCTTCGGGGAGGCGGACGACACCCCAAACCGAATGAAGAACAGTGAGCAACGTAATACCTCGTTTGTGCCTTAAATACTGTGACGGCCTGGGGACCTAAGTCGTTGAGAAGAGGGGCAGGAAAGGTATTTTCAGATTGGTAAAATGTGAGCCTTTTGAGATAAGAAAATGTGAGTCTTAAGTGTCATTTTGCAGTACATCTCAGTTGATCTCCTTGCTGCCTCCGAGCCCGCTCTTCAAGCACTAAAATCAGGTGAAATTTGAGGTCTGCTCTCTGCAAAGGGGGTGGGAGTAGATGGGGAGAGAGGCTTTGTTTTAAAGCTCAAAAAGAAAGTAAAAAGAAATGGGAACATTAAAATCAAGCAGCAAGGAAACAATCTTTTCTTTTGTACTTCTGAGGTGCACATATTTCTTTTTTATTTCATTAAGTGTTAGGGACTAAGTTAGGAAAAGAAGAGGGGGGAGAACAGAAGACACAGCTTTGAAGGTAACATACCATTTAAATAGGTTTTACTACTCCAAAGTAGTCTAGTAAAAATACATTTTATCTGGTTTTTATTTATTTTGATGTTTAAAATACGGCAGATAAATCGGGCCTAACGGTGGATAATGTATAGTTTGCCAATACATGATTTGTGTATCTACTCATGTCCTTGGTTCCTTATTAATAACAGTTGTATGCAAGACCGAATTGAAAATACATCTTTCTTGATGTGTTGGAAAAGAAAAAAGTTTTTTCTGGTGCTGTTGAAATAACGCATTTTATTCATGTTTTTTATTAAACTGTGTTTTCATGAACTCTTCAGTAGCGTGGCCTGGTTTGGAGATTGGTGAGAAGCAAAGCATGGCCTCTAGAGATGTACTGCTTGACTTCAGCTCTGCTGAAGGAGTATTTGGTTACTGCAAGAATTAACAGAACAAGTGGAACTCTGGCTTTGAGGAGTAAATTTGAACGGTGCCCCCACTTCATTCCTCTGTCGTCACCCTTTATTTTCAATTCAGAGCTTGAAATGCTCTCAAATATCATCTGATCCACCTCTTGCCTCCTGGCAGACAAGATTAGTGTGATACATCCCTCTTTTGCAGATGAGCCAACCTAGGTGTAGAGGTCATGGAATTGGTTAGGTCACACAGCTTAGTAATTGTGTAAAATTAGTAGGTAAGAATACAGTCTCCCTTCTAAAGGTTTGAGAATAGCCCTTAGAGGGACTTCCTTGTAGGGAGTCAAAAGATGACAGGGCATCCTGAGTTTTCTGACTCATGTTTATGGAAGGTACTAGAATCACCTCGATGTCCCAGAGTCCTACAAGGACTTTTGGCCAGAGGATCAACATTGGCAGTTCTTAGGTTCATGAGAACCACACTTGAGAGAGGGATTCAACACTGACCACATCTTGGTTCAAAGCTGCTTGGTAGGCGGAAAGAGTAATATAAGCTCCACAAAGAGAATTATCCTTTTCTCTTACAACCCTGTCTGGCCCCCATGTGAGGTTAAACTTCTTGGTAGACAATTTTCAGGCCTGAAAATGAGTTTAATGAATTTGGTTGTGAGTCATTACATGCCCCAAGTGATTGAACATTGAATATATAGTCAGCAAGAAAAGCTTCCGTAACACTGACCAAAACGTCATTTCGTTGCCTTCTCTATGGAGGCAAACTCTGAAGTTCAGCTTCTTGGGTTCACAACTGGCTCATTTTTGGTAACTGTGACTTTGGGCAAGTGCTTAATCTCTGTGTGCCTCTGTGTCCTTATTTCTTAAGTAGGAATAATAAATAGCATTCCCCTCATAATAAAGTTTTTTTTTTTTTTTTCTGGGATTAAGTTAAATGAAGAATCCTTAGAATAGTATTTGGCATATTATTATAAATGCTGAGATAGTCTTGTTGTGATTGTTTAGTTCACTTTCATCCCAAGCAAGCATTAGAAGGCATATAACACCAGGAATCCTGTAGAACCCAAACCAGTGATTTTTATGGATTCTTCTGCATTCCTGAAAGGAAAAAAAAAAAAGAAAACACTTATCTCTGGTTTTTCCCAGCATTTAATGGATCAAGTAAATATATCCTTAAATTTCTTAGAAGTGACCTCCACATCTTGCTTCAAAGAGGTCAGGTGCACCATGCTTACAGAGTCTTTGAAGAGGTTTCAACTCTGCTTAGTTCCCCTTGGTAGGAGTTTTGAATACTTTCTTTAGGTGTCAGGTTAGTTTCCCCTCTGGGGTTTTAAATCTGATGCCCTGTTGTCCCAGTAAAGCAGAATAGACAACTCTAAATTTTATCTCTGTCAAAAATGTATTTATTCCCCTCAGCTTAACTCTTTTAGTCCAAGTATGCTTAGGTTAATTTTATCTCAAGTAAAAATTATTGTTATGTTTATTTATTTGTTGAGAGAGAGAGAAAGACCCAGAGAGAGAGACAGGGTGCAAGGGGGGAGGGGCAGTGAGCTAGGGAAACAGGATCTAAAGCAGGCTCCAAGCTCTGAGCTGTCAGCACAGAACCCAGTGTGGGGCTCGAACTCATGAGCTGTGAAATCATGATCCGAGCTGAAATTGGACACTTAACTAACAGCCACCCAGGTGCCTCTAAAGTAAAAATTATTTTTAAAGCACTTAGTAGCTTGTTAGCAAGTTAACTTCTTGTTAACTGCCTGCAGTGCACTTAAGATTTCCTTTAAACCGAGGTCTCCCTGATATGAAATAGTAAATTGAAGTACTTTTGAATTAGCTTCAGAAGTTTTTAATATCCAAACAGAACCCTGTTGAGTGAGGAGCCTGAGAAGTCCTGGAAGTGAATCCAAAGTGAAATTTGAGTGTCCTCAATACTAAGAAATCTCTGAGAAGGGCTGGGTCCTGGCTCTTTGGTCTTACCTCCACCTTGCTGAAAAATGTGATCATCTATAATTGTCTTAGGTGGATGAATCATAGAAAGGGCTTCCAGAAGCCACGTGGCCACTCAAGTGACCATAAGGCAAATACCAAATAAACTCCATCAGGCAAGTGTTGACATGACCTTTGCCACATAATCACCGTTAGGCAAGTGTTGATCTCTCTTAAAACCTTTGTCCACATCTTCTGCCACCTTTGGCTTGCTGCACTTATTCTTGTTACTTATCACCAATACTTTATGTTCCATTTTGCTTATAAAAAGGAGAAAGAAAAATCTTTCTGTTACAAGAAAAAGTTGTATTTGAGGAAATAGTTTGCAGGGAAAAAGAAAATTGGAGTGAAAGGAAACAAAAATTCACCCATGACCCCAAATCTGTTAATATTTGATACGTTTCCAGTCTTGTATTTATTTTATTGTATTTATGTGTATATACATGCCTGTATACATATATTTTTCTTGGCATAAGCAATTATAAAATGTGAGTGGTGTCAATTATAAAAACTAAGACATACTGATACTGTTCAAGGTGAATCAGGAGCATGGGCATCTCTAAGAATGGTTTTTTTGTGTGTTTTTTTTTAGACTTGCGAAATCTCAGGCACCAGTCTAGATCTATTTAATCAGAATTTGTATTCCCACGAAATCACTGGGTGTCTCACATTAAAGTTTGAGCAGCATTGATAGATAGATATAGACACATAGATATGCTGTGTGTAGCGCTCTATCCTACTTTGTCACAAAAACTAAAAAGTTTTCATTTTCTCCCTCTATTCCCCATTAACAATTGTTAATAATGCCACAGAAATAATACTTTGTAGAATTACGAAAGCATATAGAGATTACAAAAGAGTGAGTGAGATATATATTGATTTGTGAATGGGCAAGGAGATCTCTAAAAAATCTGTGATTTTTTTTTTTAAGAGTCATTATTCTAAAGGTTTTCATAATGAAACATTATTAGAGTTCAGAAATGTGGTTCTTTTATTACCTAAGAATGTGAGGCAGTACTTAATGTAAAAACCCCTTAAGGGAAAAAAGGCAGGAAGTCATTAAGGAAAACACAATTTCAACAGTCTGCAGGCTGAGTCAGGACTCCTGTTAATGGAATGCATGGAGGAAGGTGGAGCCTGAATTTGAATCAGCAAGTCAGTGATTCAGATAAGAAAACAAAGGCCGTGACTGTTGAACACCCTGATTTGTTTAGAACTCTAGTGGGTACTTTGCTCTGTAATTAAGGAGGGCAAATCTTTATAACTTCTCCATATGAAGATAAGACACAGTGCAGTTTACTTTGGAAAGAGTAAGAAAGAGTAAGAAGTTATAATACGTTCTTAGGCACTGTGCTGCCAGTAGTGACCAACAGAACGTTAGACTTGCTTCGAGGAGGCTTGGAATTAACTTTAAGTTCAAATTTAGAAATCTATGTGTTAAGATAGAATGAATATTTTGGGGGAGACTTCAGCCTTTGCAAACCTGGACGGACAGAGGTTCTTTATTTGGAGTTCGGTATAGGAAAGAAAAGAGCCAGCATCACTTGGCACTGGGCTGGGAAGCAAAGGCAGGCAGGGCAGCGGGAATGCTTAACAGTAACCAAAGGTGCCCTGAGTGTTACCCTCAGCTTGACTAAACTAGACAGCTTGCTTTCTGACTGTAAGCTTCTGACATCCCTTTTCTTGGAGCATTTTCTTTAGAAAACTTGACATTCTTTCTTTGCATCTTTGGCATGTAAATCTCTCAACCTCATGTCTGTTTTTGCATATGAGGAACATCTTCAAGAATCTGGGAGCCATCTCACAGACACATGAAACGATGCTCAGCATCCCTACTTATCAGGGAAATACAAATCAAAACCACACTGAGATACCACCTCACACCAGTCAGAGTGGCTAAAATGAGCAAATCAAAGAACTCTAGATGCTGGCGAGGATGTGGAGAAACGGGCACCCTCATACACTGTTGGTGGGAATGTAAACTGGTACAGCCCCTCTGGAAAACAGTGTGGAGGTTCCTCAGGAAATAGCAGTAGAACTCCCCTAGGACCCAGCAATAGCACTGCTAGGAATTTACCCAAGGGATACAGAAATGCTGATGCATAGGAGCACATGGACCCCGATGTTCATAGCAGCACTCTCCACAATAGCTAAAACATGGAAAGAGCCTAAGTGTCCATCAACGGATGAATGGATCAAGAAGATGTGGTTTATCTATACCATGGAATACTACATGGCAATGAGAAAGAATGAAATCTGGCCATGTGTAGCAACATGGATGGACCTTGAGGGTGTTATGCTGAGCGAAATAAGTCAGGCAGAGAAGGACAAATATCATATGTTTGCACACATAGGAGGATTAGGAGGAGCTTAACAGAGGACCATGGGGGAGAAGAAGGGGGGAAATGGGGGAGAGGGAGAGAGGCAAATCATGAGAGACTCTTGAATGCTGACAAAACCTGAGGACTGATGGATGTGGGGGGTGGAATGGGCATGGAGGAGGGCACTTGTGGGGATGAGCACTGGGTGTTATATGGAAACCAATTTGACAATAAACTATTTGTAAAAAAAAAATCTGGGAACCATCTCTTGGAAATGTAATAATAATAAAAAAAAGATAGGGCTCCTATCCCAGTGTCTGGGAGAGGGTAAGAACCTACTTTAATAAGTATCAATTAGCAAGCAAGATGGCTTAAGTGAATTGATCCCCCACCCCCAGTGCCCTCCAGTACTTTTCCACTGACCTACCCCAGTGCTTAAAAACTCTCCCGCCTTTTATTTCAGAGTTTAGTTCAACCTCTCTCCTATTACAATAAATTCTTAAATTATAAGTCTTAAATAAATTCTTCCTTGCCTGTTCATTCTGTCTGATATAGTTTTTCTTTGACAGCAGTGAAAACAGGAAGGCTTCACATATGCTCTGACTGGAAACTATTAGCATGGAGAAGCTAGAAGTGGGCAATCTAAAAAAAACTTCTTGTGGAGCACCTTGGTGGCTCAGTTGGTTAAGCGACTGACTTGGTATCGGCTCAGGTTGCAAACTCGCAGTTGTGAGATTAAGCTCTGAGTTTGGCTCCACGCTGAGCCTGGAGCCTGCTTGAGATTCTTTTCTTTCCTCTCTCTACCCCTCCCCTGCTTGTGCTCTCTTTCTCTCTTTCAAAATAAATAAACATTAAAAAAATTATTTATAGAGAAGCTTCTTGTATTTGTATGTTTGGATGAGGGCTTTCTGTCCCGTGCTGGAAGGGTACCAAAAAAAAAAAAAAAAAAAAAAAAGTGGGAAGCTGGCAGTCACTAACCAAGTTCTGATCTTTCTGGGCTATTTGCTTCTGAGGCTGTGGTTTCCCAAGCTATTTGCTCCACAAGTTGTAGGTCAGAATTCTACAGCCAGATAAATAGTATCAATATCCTAGGATTTTTTCTTCCCTAGGAGTAAGTTAAAAATACTTGGAACAACAATAACACTCAATATTAGCTATTATATATTACTATTATTATGTGTTGTTATTACCGTTTAGTTCACTTTTTATCCTAACCCAGGCTTCAGTCTTTTGTAACAGACCAGAATACCTACAACACAAGAAGTCATATCATAACCAAACCAGTGGCTTTTACCAAGATGCTTTTCTCTCTTTTTTTTTCATATATTATCATACATGCCCTGGCCATTGTCCACTTTTATATTCAGTCTCATTAATTTTAGGACAATCTTGAGGACAGAATTAGAAACCAGAAGACCTAGTCACAGAATTCTGGAAGGTCCAGTCACAGAATGCTTTTTTGGAGATAATCCCATTATATCTATTTTTAGAAACATCCAGAGTACAGCATTGCAAGTAGTTTGTTTATGGGGGTGACATATGCTTTGGCATAGTTCAGCCCTGACTGTTGGAACCCAAAATGCTGTATAATGGATTAGTGCCTCGTTTCTGAGGTAAGGGCTGTATAAAGCCTTCCTGGGCATGGAGATTTCCCAGTCGTCACTGAGGTTGTTAGGTGCGTAAGCCTGATCTCAAGGCTGGTTTGTTGGACAACCTGCCCCAGGCGTAAAACCCTGACTGTTAAAAGCTGATTCTATACCCGCTCTATTATCCTTAGCCACATGTCCAACTTCAAAAAAAAAAAAAACAAAAACACCTGATGACTTTGAGGTCATTTTGAAAGCTGACTAGGTTTTTGGAAAAGTGGGTATAATTGAATTCCCAAATTCAACTTACTTGGAAGAAGGGTAGGGGCGTATAATGGACACCAGATAATTTTTATGAAGACAAGACAGCTCTTAGTGAGGGCTTCTGTACACAGTCAATTTCTGTAAAGATTGATTCTCTGATGCCTGGTCTCCATGTCTCAGAAGCCGTGAGAGTACCTGTGGACTTCCCAAACCCACCTCAGTATTAATTAATCCATATAACCCCGAGATTATATGGTTTAGGCCCTGCAGTCCTTTACTTTTTTTTTTTTATTGTAGCATAATTAGTGTACAGTATTACATTAGGTTATGCAATCTTTTCTATCCCAGCATAATTGAGTGGAAAAATATGCAAATGTACAAGTGAAATGATTCTATAATCAAATTTTTGGAATGGAAGGGGGCACCTGATTGGCTCAGTTGGTTAAGCGTCCAACTCTTGATTTTGGCACAGGTTAAGATATCACAGTTTCTGAGTTCAAGCCCTGCATCGGGCTCTGTGCTGACAGTGTGGAGCTTGCTTGGGATTCTTTCTCCCACTCTCTGCCCTCCCCTGCTTGCTCGCTCACTCGCTCTATCTCTCTCAAAATAAAGAAGTAAGCTTAAAAAAATGTGTGAGTGAAACAAAGAAGATTCTGTGACCTGTATTTAATGACATGCCAAGGACTCGGCAATAGTCAGGGTTTGCCCAAGGAGCAACACATAAGCTGTGTGTCATCTTTAGAGATCCTAAAACAGTGATAAAGCTGGTCTAAAAGCCTATCTGCTTTTTATCATCACCAAGCGTTTAGTGATAGAACACCCCTCTCTAAAAAAAATTCTATTGTTGGGGCGCCTGGGTGGCTTAGTCGATGAAGTGTCTGACTTCAGCTCAGGTCATGATCTCATGGTTCGTGGGTGGGTTTGAGCCCTGCATCAGGCTCTGTGCTCACAGCCAGCTCAGAGCCTGGAGTCTGTTTCGGATTCTGTATCTCCCAATCTCTCTGACCCTCCCTTGCTCACTCTGTCTCTCTCTCTCAGAAATAAATAAAACCTTAAAAAAAATTCTATTGTTGATCTAACTTCTAAAAAATTCCCGACTACTGTTTGAATTTGAATAATACAGATGTAACCTTGAAATGAATACATTAAAAGCTTTTTTTCTATTTTTTATGGGGAAGATAATTTAAAGAGCTCTTCAGTGTTGGCTCCCTAATTTCTCTCTCTCTCTCTCTCTCTCTCACACATACATGCAGAATCAACTACATGTGTAGATTTTGAGAGTAGGTTCCTAAGGATTCTGAATCTTTTGAACTCACTAGGAGTGCATGTTTTGTCTCCAACCCCTATATATTCCTGCATTTCAAGATTCAATATAAACATTAACAGCAATTATAGTGGCTAAGAAAATGAACTTGAGTTACTTCAGTTCTGACACTTCATGTGATGCTATGTGTAAAATTTAAAATAAGGAAACAGCAAAAGTAATAGTTTTTGTTTGATAACTGCAAATTTAGTTCATACATAAACTGTTTCACTGAATTTGGATAACATTTGGCATTAAATTTATTTTTTATTCATTATTTTAGAACTAAAGAATGAATCAAGAAAATAAAACATTACATGAATTGTGTGATTAAGTAGTTCTGTTTCTTTTGCACACACTTCAACTTTATTAAAATTTACTTATTAGTTACTTGACAATTATTTACAAAAATTATTATTATATCAGACTAGCCGAAGGATCACAGTTCTTTGTTTTACTTTATAATTATGGCTGAACATTTATTTCTCAGTCTAGTTTTAAAAATTATCCTCTTTTTGATGCTAGATTCAGTAAGTATGCCACTGCCAACATGTGGTCATAAAGTCACAAACATGGAGTACTAAAGCATTGGAATTAAAGCTCAGATTTCCAGATCTCTAATCAAAATTGTGTCTTTTCCCTCTATGAGTGAAAGCAGTCCACAGATTCGTTTCTGTGTCTCCCTCTCTCTCTCTGCCTGCCCACAGCTTGTGCTTTCTCTCTCTCTCTCTCTCTCTCTCTCTCAAAAATAAACATTAAAACATTTTTTTAAGTTGTATTTTCTTCCTTGCCATTTTGACGATGTTCTTGGGCATTCTAGAACAAAGCATTATATAGTTATCCTGCCCAAACCAATTAAAACTATTGATTGCTGATACTTAGATGTCTCCTATGCCTTGGAGGAAAACAGATTTGACTTGATAACTTAGGGCAGGAAGTGAAGGTTCTAGTTGCCAATGTTCTGTCTTAGAGAATGGCAGTAAGGCGATTTCCACTACATTGATTAGCACAGGAACTCAGAACCCTCTGGGATAATGTGGCTGATGATTTAAGTAAAACTGAAGTGATTGGCACAATATCATGGCTGGCAAAATGCAGAAAAGGGAAGTAGGTGTATGGAGAACTAGGGCTGTGTCTTGCATTGTAGAGCCTTGGCTCGGAGCAGAGATCATATCTTGTGAGGTTGAGTGATGAAGCAAATGTCCAGGGTTAGGTCCAGGTCCAGATGGGAGACCCTAGGGGATGGCTGGAAGGTGAACTTCTGCATGAGACTGGTGAAGAACAGGAAAAGCTCCATTTTAGCCAGTGACTCACCAGTGTACATCTGGCGAACCGGAGAGATGGACATAGTGGAGGGTTAAAAGATATATGAGCACAAAAATCCGAAACACAGTCTGGACAAAGACAAAAGCTGGCCGCCTGTGATTTCTCCTACTTTAGAATGTATGAATTAGTTGCTTAACGTCTTCTGAGCCTCATGGACTTTGCCTAAGCCCTGGAAATAGAAAATTAAGTACATATGCTAACAACTGTATGAGCTCCCAAGAGGGAGACAAGCAGCTAAAGAAACATTAACATATAATGTGAAAAATGGTACAGCAGGTAAAGCCAAGTGTGTCATGAGAACAGATAATGAAGGTACCCAATGTGATTTGAAGGGCCAGGGAGAACTCCTCCTTTGTGTGACAGCTTTGTACCTCAGCTCTTATGCAAAGGGTGAGAAGTTGTCAGCCAGGCAAAGATGGGGCAAGATGTGGAAGGGGTCATGAAAATTTTCAGGGCTGAAAAAACTTCAACTCTGACCAGAACAGAGAGTAGGAGTTAGGAAATCTAAGGCCTGAGGCCAAAGGATAAGTAGACAAGGTCATGCTGAAGCATTTTAAGAACAGAGACATGGTTAGTATTACTTTTGGAATATGACTTATTTGGGAAAATGTCAAGGTATCTGAAGAGTGGAATCAGTGAAAATTGAGGAAGGAAGTCTTTCAATAAGTTTTTATTAAGAAAACGAAACAGGAGGCTTAATGTTTGTATATATTTCTTAAGATCTGTTGTGTTGACAATGATGCCTTTTTTCTGGCTCAAATTTAATGAGTTCTGTGGTTATACTGTAGAACAATCATGATGTATTTGATTGAGGTATAGCGTTATTAAGAGTTTTTGCTTCCAGTCCTTCAGAAGACCCAACCAAATCTTTTCGTTCCTGCTTTCAGAGTCTGCAAATCCTAAGTCTGATACTTTGGTTTCCTGCCAGTAAATTGTTGTGGACAGTCCAGCAGATTTCTTTTTTGTGTGTGCATTTATTTTTTTTTTGAGAGAGAGAGAGAATGAGAGACAGAGAGAGAGAGAGGCACAGAATCCGAACCAGGCTCCAGGTTCTGAACTGTTAGCACAGAGCCTGATGTGTGGGGCTCGAACTCACAAGCCATGAGATCATGACCTGAACTGAAGTCAGACACTTAACTGATCCACCCAGGCGCCCCAGCTAGATTTCTTTTGTTGTTGTTTGTTTATTTAATTTGGAAGATAACTCAGATGTGTACTGAGTCACAAAAGACTTCAGAGTTCAGAAAAATATTTAGATGTAGATATTTTACAACCCAGGGAAGAGTAGCACATTGGTTTATATAGGACTTCCAGGAAACAGGTTAGCTCCACAAATGGAGGGGTGGGGAATAGGTTTTCACTATGCCTAGTAGCAAGGCAGGATTTTTCGGGATGACAGGCCATCTACACTATTTCTCTGTGTCTGAAAACGTTTATTAAATAAAAACTAACAATTCAATCCACCGATGCATGTGCAATGTCAACAAGATATAGGTATTTAACTGAGCTTGGCTCTGAATCTATTGCCAGTAGGTGAGCCTAACAAGGGACTTCCTGCCCAGTAGGTGAGCCTAACAAGGAAATAGGTAAATCTAATACAGCGTCACAAGCTATGATAGAGTGTTTAGGGAGCCCATGGAAGGAACACCTAATCTAGCTTTTGGGATCAGATTTTCCCACCTGCCCAGAACGAAATGTATGATTGAGTGATGTCATCTAAATGGGTATGTAATGCAACTTAGGGTGTGAATTATCTACCCTATATTTAGGCTTATTCAGTTTCAAGGTTAAGAGTCTAGCTGCCCAACAAGACAAAGCATGTATCATTTTCATTTATTTTTAAAGATAAATAGGTGAAAACATAGCAAATGATCTTGTTTATCTTAAAAAGTAGTACTGCATGCGAAATTAGTTAGGAGTGATCACGAATAAAGATCAGATAAGGCCTCCAGAGAGCACCATCTCTATCTGAATCCAGTAAGGAAGAAGTGCTACAAAAAGGACTGGGGAAGAGTGACTTCAACACAACTAAAGGAACATGAGCACTTCGCACACAAAACTGGTTTTATGACATGTTTTCTTATTGTAATAGTTTTGTGATTGTCACATGTTAAGGATATTTCCATTTGTTTGTCTAGGATAAATAAAGAGTATCAATACTCCTAGGTTTCCTAGAGCAGGAACAGACACACACACACACACACAGACACACACAGACACACACAGACACACGCACACAGACACACACACACACAGTATATCTGGAAATGTTTAGAATTTCTGAGGTCAGGTTTGGCAAAATTGGGTGAAGATGAGCCTCCCTGCAAAATTCTAGACTATTACTGCTTGTTTCATGGTCCAAAGAAGCTTCCAGGCCCAGCTGTGTGAGAAAACATGGAGGACCTGGAGACAGTATTGGTCGGAGAAAAAGTAATTGTCCACGGAGAAAAGGGGGTGTTAAGGGGGGCAAAACTTCTTCTGTTTAAACTTTAACATCAGTTTCTTTTCTCTAAACGTAAACATCAGTAAATCCAAGGTCTGATAGAAGAGACTAGAAAAAAACCTTTATGTGTGATAAACTAATTGCTCCATCTCTTCCCTTATAAAATGAGAGTTCAGAATTAGATGTATGTAGCTGAAGAACCCTCCAGAGATTACTGTTTGTTTCCATGGCTTTTGTTTCCCCCCAAAATATAATGCAAGGAAGCATTAAGAAAAATTGAGCTCACAACACTGAATTGCGTGTAGATTATTTTTCATTTCTTTTCACTCTGTTTCCAGATATGATATTACATTTTTATTGAAATCAGGAGTCATTGCTACATTTTCTTATGTATCATCCTATGTATGTGTTTGTGTGAAAAAAACTGGAGCATGTGTTGTACTTTGTATCACTCTGTATCCTTGAGTCATCGTAAGGAAAGTATATCCTTTAGGTGACTGCTGTTTACCTATCACTGAATGGGTATCTGGAGTGAGTGCTAGGCTGTTGTTTAAGTGGAAAGGCACAAGGTGACAAACTGCTAATGGTATGGTTTTTCTAAGATTCTTTTCTAGGAATGAAGAATTCAGGTTCTTAGGGATCTGGACAATTATAGAGTAAATTCATTTACTTCCTTGGATTCCAAAATGCACTCTTGTGGAAAGCTCTTCTCTCGTCCCCTTCCTAAGCCCCAACCCCCCCTCCCCACTCAAGAAATCCTAAGAGAAACACAGGTATTTACACATACTGAAGCAAAGCTTTTCTGGTTGGAGTGAAGTGAGTTGCACATCGTCACCCTGCTACCCTTCCTCATCAGATTCCCAAGGCTGTATGCTAGCTTCAGCCACAAGGAGTCTTCAAGGATTCCCTAAGAAAATACCATTCCAATGCCTAATGCCTTACAGCCAATTTAAAGCCTGGGGAGAAAAGTGTCTTTCCACTTTCCCATTTTTCTTGTTTAGTGCCACATGGAAAAAAACAAACAAAGCCTAAGCATAGTCCTCAGACCAGGCGGAATCTCTCCAGATTTTTTAAACCACCTGTTTCAAAGTAGGAGACCTTACCCCCTGAAGAGGGCATGAATGCTTCTTTCTTGATAAACTTTCCAGTAGAACTGAGGAAATGCTTATGATTAACTGTGTCAGGGTTTTCCCACTGTGTTTGATCGTGAAGTACAGAGGTCAGCAAAGTGAAGACCTCACTGCCCTAGAAAGAGAAATGTCGTTGATGACAGACATTAAATACCTTCCTAAAATGGTGGCTCTTTAAAGATGCGTGAAGGTCTTGGCTGACAATTTTTCAGAATCAGTGTGTTCTAGAAGGATACCAGAGGAGAAGTGGAGGGTGCAGCGGGCAGGGCTTGAAATGGAGTGTGGAACATTCATTTACTCAATCAGGTTTTTGTTCAGTACGTACTACGAGTCACAAGCCTTGGACTCAGAACTGGAAACAAATTCATACATAGTCCTATGTTTGCTCTGCGATAACGGCATGTTATTTAACTTTTGGTATGTCCCAGTTTCTAAATTTATAGGAAGGAAGTTAAATAGTCCTCATGTGACTGTGAGCCTTAGAACTGGGTGCAGTTCCTGTCAGGTTTGAGGCTCAGTGAAGTTTTGCTCTTTTACCCCCAGAGATTGTGATAGTGGACAAACTAAACCTAACAGGTCCCCTCGAAACACTCCTACAAGTCAACTACCCCCCTTCCACAGCTTGCCACAGGCTCTGAAACAACGTAGTCCATCAAAGAAAGGAATCTTAATTGTGATACAGGAAAGAGTATTCTGAAAACTAAAAACAAAACAAGAATAAGGGGAAAGCCCTGTCCCTAAATTAAGGCCAGTGTTCACTGCTTCACCTTAGTTAATCATAAGCCTCCTCTTTAAGAAAGCTTTGGAATACCATCATTGTGGTTAGCTGTTTTATCACTTGAATCTGTATAGTTTTTGAGTCACAAAAAGCAAACAACTGCTTTAAAGTGTTTTATTTTGGGGCGTCTGGGTGGCTTAGTCGGTTAAGCATCCAACTTCGGCTCCAGTCGTTACCTCGTGGTTTGTGAGTTCCAGCCCCGCATTGGGCTCTCTGCTGTCACCACAGAGCCCTCCTTTGAATTTTCTCTCCCTCTCTCTGTCTGTCTCTCTCTCTCTCTCACTCTCCCCCTCTCCTAACTACACTCTCCCTCTCTCCCAAAAATAAATAAACATTAAAATGATTTTTAAAATATGTTTTGTTTTAAAACTTCCTTGCTTTGTTTATTTTTTTATTTATAATTATACGTACCTGGGCATTGTGGATTTTTTCTCCTCCTCATAACAACTATGCTAGATTATTTCCCCTGGGGTCAGTGAAACCCAGGGACTAACACCCAGTATAGCATGGGTAGGCGTGTGAGATGCCCTGTACCTGCAAAACTCTGATACAGCGCCCTATCTAGGTTGTAGCCAGGTAGATAACTGGGACTGAAATCCTGCCATTATTCTAGCTTCCTTGGTGGTTTCTTTTTCTTCTTGTTGACCTTGGTTATATTTGTTTTCCCATGTCAGCTATTTATCCGATTAATTCAGTCCAACACTGTGCTTAATCTGTACTGGGAAGAGCAACCCCAAAGATGAAGGTAGCAGGGTTTGCAGGGTACGTGCAGGACAGGAAGTGATAGTGTGGGGAGAGGTCCACATGACCAGTGGCCCCCATGGATTCATCCAGGGATGGGCCCAGAAGTAGCCAGCAGCTCTAGTTTTAAGGAAGGAATTAGTGCCATGGGCTTACCATGCCAATCCTGTCTTCAGTGTACTTTTAGCAAACATCTATGCATACTGTCCTTCAGGTTGCCAGTGGAAAACACAAGAATGCATATGGAAGTGGTAAGATTGAGAAGCAGAGGGCCTGAGGGTGTTTCCGTGTGAGAGGGAAGTGAGGCGGGAGATGCAGCTGTCAGGAGCCCTGTGAGGTAAAAACAGTGCTCCAAATGGGGGCACAGGGGCACGCCTTTCCTGGGATCTGGCCCTTTTCCCATCAACTTTGCCTAATCCCTCTGAACCCCACCTTCCTCAGCTACCGCATAAAAATAACTATACCTTATGAAGTTGCACGGAGTAATTACCACCTATTCTGTGTACTTACACACTGATGCATTCAGTTACTTCTTGTTGGATGGGAGAGAGGGAGATAGAGAGGAAAAAGGGAAAGGAGGGCGGGAAGGAAGAAGGTGGGCTGAGATTGTTTTTAATAGTTTCTTTCAGTGCTTCTGTGATTTTGAGCAACTGACATCCTGTCCCTCTCCCCTCATTTCCCCTTCTTAAACCCTTACCTTGGGACTATAGTAATTTTTAAATATACAATTTGGGGTGGTTGCATGAGGTAAGCTTGTGGGATATTAGCAAATCTCCGCACTTTGTGAATGACCGCCTCTGTGTATGGCATTTGAGTTCCATCTGCAGTTGGAGGCTGGGCTGACTCCACAACTATGGTGATCTCATCACAGACCTTTCCTGCATAAAACAGTGATTAGAGCCTGGGGTGGGAGGGGATATTGGAAGCGTCTTCTCGCTTTCCTGTCCATGTGAAAATCAAACCCAGGTGCTTTCTGAGTTCTGTCTGACTCATCTTTTCTCTGCACTTCTACTTGAGGCCTCTCTTCCCGAGGCTCCTCTGGGACTGGCATGGAGTGACACCTGCAGACTGTCTCAGGAAGCTTAGGGAGTGAAATCTAATTTCTTATGTCAAAAAAGAAACTAAAGGTATCCACTGTCCTCAAGGGGATAAATTAAAGGTATCCAGTGTGGCCGTAGAATTCTGCCTTGTCCAGATCAAGAGATTTCTGAGTCCGTCCTTCAGGCAATGCTCTGAATCTTAGGAGACTTACTCTGGACCGTAGGATATTGCATCATGAGCAGAGGCCCCCAGCACATCGTGGAGGCCGTGGTCTCTATATCAGCCACAAACAGATTACTAACAAGTGCTGCCAAATTTTCATCACTGAAATGGACAATAGATGTAGCTTTTCTCCTAAAAGGTGAAAAGGAAGCATCAGTGATGAAATAATTTTATACTGGACAGTCAT
Organism: Hyaena hyaena; assembly: GCF_003009895.1. NCBI lineage: Eukaryota > Metazoa > Chordata > Mammalia > Carnivora > Hyaenidae > Hyaena > Hyaena hyaena. Next base: position 231,082 of record NW_024081846.1, read on the forward strand.
AGGAAATAACCTAACATGAATTTAAAAAAGCAAAGCACTGCATTCTCTCCTCAGTACAGTGGAAATTTTTGTTATGAGGATTTTGTGCAGAATGTTTGAATAAAGCTTATCCCAATGGCAATAATGATAAATAGTTCTAACAATGGAAACTGTGTTTGCCATTTGGAAATTAGTTTTTACCGGAGTGATTAGAATATGCCCAACACGGTTTCTTTTTTTTTTTTTTAAACTGCATTAAGTAATCTTTCTAGTATTAGTCAACTGAAACACATTTTCCAGATTGCAATAAAAATATTAATTCTAAAAGATAAAATTTGAGATCTTGTATTTCAAACACTTTTTTTTTTCAGAGAGTGATGTGAAAAGCAGCAGAAAATATTCGAGAATGGAGAATGTATTAAATAGCATGTCTTGGAATGTGCAATCTACCATTATTAACTTAGTTGAGTCCAGCTATCCTTCTTTGAAAGAAATATTTTTCCTCCAGATGCTATTAATTAAACCAAATAATAAACAATAGGCTAAGATAACCCCTAAGCAAAACACCATTACCTCCTCCTGTCTGACCAAAAAGACATCAGTGAAACTTCTTGGGTCATTTTTGTCCAATTTATGCTGACGATCTAGGAAAGTCATCCTTATAAAAGCAAATAATTCATCTCTGTTCCTGAGTACTGTCTTATGACTTTTCAGGAGGAACCCCCAAACTGGAAACATTGAAAAGCTGAAAGAATAAAAAACAACAAAGTAAGTTAAATATATGTATATAATGCTTACAATAATGGGAAGGATCCCATCATTTCCTAAAGCATTATAGAAATAGCATCTCACTTAGACTTCAGGTTTATCTCAACTAACTGGCAGACTGAATTGGACAACACAAATTCCTCACTGGAATTAAGTAACTTATGATTAATATCGATATGGTTTATAGTAAGTTCTGTGTACCCAGAGTATTTTGTATATTATGCCACTGGTAATACATCTAGTTAGAGGTTAGATGAGACATGAAAACAATATGGGCTTCATGGTCAGAGCTATAAATCCAAATGTTTTTCTTGCAAACTCCTAGGTGATTCCAGGTCAAAGTATTCTAGTTTTGCATAGCACACTCACTTTACCACTGTTTCTTTGCAAGATCAGGATAATTATTTTTGTAATTTATAGCAGGCTTACTGTCCCATAGAGCAGCACCATGTAATTCTAATATTTCCTAATGCTTAAAAAGTTTAGGGAAGACTTTTACTATTTGCTAAACTTCGTGTGTTTGTATATTCATGTGCTTGAGAGATAAGCTATATTATATATTTCATAAAATTCTTCATAGGGCGCATAACCACTCAAATGACCTAATAAATACTGAACATAAAAGGCACACCTAAAATTAGACATAGTCGCCTGAACTAGGGTTCCCCTGAATCTGTACTTAGAGTAAACCTGTACTTATAGTAACAGAACCTAAATTATTCCAAAATGAAATACTAATAGTTGTCAGTTGTGCTACTGGAAATGGGAACTTTTTGACAAGGCTGGTTTATTTTTTTTTTTTTTACATTCTAAAAGATAGCAACTTCATCACTCTCAAACATAAAAAATTGGATTGTAGCACAATTGTGGACTTATATGGCTTAGAATAAACGTTAAAGTTTTAGTTAGTACTTTTTAGTACTTGATAGTTCTCATTTGTTTAAATTCACTTTTCTAAGTGAATTCTACTGAGTGTTCCTTATTCATTCATGGCTTATCCTATAGTCCATGTAAAACTATACAGGTATAGGTAAAACATGAATGGCCAAAATTGTAAACATTTATTAAAGTTATATACTGAACTATTGATTGGTGTGATTCACAATCTGTGCATTATAAGTAAGCTATTTGATGCAGTAATGTGTGATGGGGGAATTATCAACTGTGTTAACCAAGCAGGCTTGTGACATCTCTGTACTCAGAATGTTCCATAAAGTGTACATTTTTGAAATGGCAATTCTCTAACAAATACTGTTTCATGGCCTCTTGAACAATCTAGTGTACCTAACGAGAGGTAAAACTGAAGAGGGAAGATACAGTTACTGTAATCCTAGGACCTCCAATGCATTTCACATTTTCATCCATTAAGCTTAAGTCTCAGGAATTGAGTGCCTTGGTAATCAAACCGTTTCCCAAGCAACACTGACACAATGCCATTAGCATCAGAAACTTTCATTACTGTTTGACCTCAAAGGGCTTGCCTACAGGAGAATTCATTAATCAGATTAGGAAGACACACATACAGTATTAAACCAGTTCTGGGCTGATTGGGACAAACTGTCAAGAAAAGATTTCATAGAGGAACAAACTTATTGGTAATTATGCCTTCTTAGAAGAGGTGAGACTTGAATGGATCTTTTAAAATATCCACAATTTGGATAAAAGATTGCCACAACCCAAACTAAAAGTATATATCAAAGAAAATCTACATTTGGCTCAGTTAAAGAAATTAACTAATTATTTAATTAATCTATTAATGGCAGGTGAGGGACATTTCAATATAGGTGTGTGTGTATGTGTGTGTGTGTGTAGCAGGTGTTAATGCATAACTCCTGAGTAAATATCAACCTACAAGGCTACAGTCAAGTCTGAAAGTTTAAAATAGAATATCTAGACAATTAAAATGATTCTACTTGAAAAGACTTCATCCAGAGCCTCTTGTTTTAGCCTCTTTTGTTACTGAAACCTGTTTTCCTCAGCATCATTGAAAACTATTTAGATTATTAAATATGCATCAGTGGACGTTCATTTCTTTTTATGAACATCCACTGATGTAAAGAGCATTCTGGTTGCTAAGATTCCCTCTTAACATCAGCATCTACCTTAAATGTATAGGCTGAAGGGGAATTTCTGTAGAGAATGTTTTCTTATTAATACATAAATGTGAAGGGGTGTGGAATGATACATACACAGAGCCTTGAGAACTTAATGTTTGTTAGGAGCTTAGCACTGGAGAAGGAATAGATGCTTTCCTATAGGTATTTTCTCCAAACTTCTGACACATAGCCTCCCTATGTGTACAGGAACTGCTCATTCAGCATATGGCTCCCTGCGCTTTCTGTTTCTTCTCTGTGTTCATCTCGTTGTTGTCTACATTTGACCATTTCTCTTCAGGTTAGTATCTGCATCAGTGAAGATAATATTCAAATGAGCTATTTTTAATAAGGAATGTGCTCAATTTATTAAGGAAATGAGAAGGCTTTTGACATGAAGATGAGTTTTTGGATTATTCATCTCACGTATTGATGAATATAATATGGAATTAACTCTTCTGTATTATTATTATTATTATTATTATTATTATTATTTAGAGAGAGAGAGAGAGAGAGTGAGTGAGCAGGGAGAGAGACAGAGGGAGAAAGAGAAGATCTTAAGTAGGCCTTGTGCCAATGTGGGACTCGATCCCACAACCCTGGGATCATGACCTGAGCCAAAATCAAGAGTTGGACACTCAACTGACTGACCCACCCAGATGCCCCAACTCTATAGTATTTAAAGAGATCAGAAACATACTTATTACTGTAGAACTATTCCAGATTAAAGGAGGCAAAAGAGACATGACAACTGAATACAATGCATGATCTGAGAAATTCTTTTGCTATTTAGGACATTAATGGGTCAATGGCAAAATCAGAAAAAGTTCAGTGGATTAGATACTATTATCATGTCATTATTAGTTTCCTGAGTTTTAAACATTGTTCTTTGGGTATGTGAGATAATGTTTTTAGGGAACACATTGAAGTATTTAGGAATAAAGAGAGAAGATGTCTACAAAGTACTTCCAAGCATTTAAAAAAAGAGAGACAGAAATAAAAAAAAGAAGACACATGTAAAATGTTGACATTTAGGGAATCTTACAAAAGAGTAGGCTATTGGGAATTATTTGAAAATTCTTGGAATTTTCCTACAGGACTAAAATTATGTCTAAATAATTAAAATATAGCCTTTGTTGGCTTCTTTCTCATGAAAAATAAGATGTGGTTTAATTAAGTCTATGCACCTCTGTGAGACTCAAAGCTCTGTATGAGCTTTGTGTCTTCCATGATCCACTTGTCCATTCCAAAGTTCCATAAGGTGGTCAAGCTGAATCTTCTCATAATTTTCCAGGTTTCACCGTGAGAGAAGGCAATTCCTTTTAATGAGGAAAATGTTTTAAAATTAGTTCCTTTGGGGCTCCTGGGTGGGTCAGTTGGTTAAGCATCTGACTTTGGCTCAGGTCATGATCTCACAGTTCATGGATTCGAGTCCCTTGTCAGGCTCTGTGCTGACAGCTCAGAGCCTGGAGCCTTTTTCAGATCCTGTGTCTCCCTCTCTCTCTGCCTCTCCCAAGCTTGTGCTCTCTCTCTCTGTCTCAAAAATAAATAAACATTAAAATAAATAAATAAATAAAATTAGTTCCTTAACACTTTTGACACTTAACTTGCAAGGTCAAAAAAAATTTAAAGAAGCTTTATTCTCCCTGTTGAAAGTAAGAGACTTCTCCTTCTCTCGGAGCATTTACTTTAGAAGATTTGTAAGTAGTTTCTCCTCTTTTTGAATCATATATATGTGTATAATCATAGCATATATATGTATATATGTTACTTATGTCATATATAAGTCCTTCTGAAGGTTAGATATGTCTTTTGTCAGCTTTGTGACCTAGCAATGGCTTTCTCAGGGACCTGGGAGCCATCTCTTTGGAATATAAACATCAAGAAAGAGAGCGCCCCTTACTCCCAGTTTCTGTGCGAGGTTAGGAGCCTAACTTTGGCGAGTGCCCTACTCCAAGTTGCAAAACTGCATCCTATCATAATGATATGAGAGCTTACTATTTTTTTGTATACAGACAATTAGCACAGATGGTCACCCCAATTACTGAGTGAATCTAGGATGAACTATGTATGACAAATGATGCTACCAAGCCCTCCTAGTTATTGAAGACTAGTTATTATTTATCTTAAGAACATTTTTAAGTTTATTCATTTGAGAGACAGAGAGAGTACAAGCAGGGGAGATGCAGAGAGAGAAGGAGAGAAAGAGATCCCGAGCAGACTCCATGCTGTCAATGCAGGGCACTACATGGGGCTTGAACTCAATGAACTGTGAGATCATGACCTGAATGGAAACCAAGAGTTGGACATTTAACCAACTAAGCTACCCAGGCACCCACCTTGAGAACATTTTTATAATGGATTATATCTGCTTGGTTATATAAAAGGGTGAGATTTCATTATGCCTTTACAATTTCTTAGTGGATTGTCTGGGATGCACATCCCATTTTAGTTTGATTCTTACTCAATGATAAAATTTTCTTTTCCTGTTACCTTTGTGGAAAGGAGGATTTCTGGGTTGAGAGAAGATTTTTAGTTCTATTTCTCTGACAAATTTAATAAGCAATTCTTGAGTTTCCACTATATGTTTACATCATGCTAGGTGTGGTTAAGGGATTGATGAACAATAGAAGAAAGTCTCTTTTGCCAGGGAAGAATTCAGACTACAGACACAAGATTACTCAAGAAAAAAGTCAGAAGTAAATAATTACCAAGAGGTGTAACCAAGCTTCCACATTAGTGTTATAGGTACAAATTTCTAGGCACACATATTGTTGAGGCATGTAGTAGGTACTTCACAAATATTTATAGAGTAAAGTAGATACACGAATTTGTGCATGGTTAAAGGAAATAATAATGATCAACCAAGTTTCTTAGAAGAGTTGGAATATATGCTAACTTACAGAAAGATAAGGAGAGAGGGTTCTCAAAGTCGCCCACATCTTTTCATGGTGGAATTTGTGGAGACAGTGGTGTTACTCTTTATGTGTCAGTCCTGAGCCCCACCCTTCCTCCATTTGCATTTTTCTCATTTTTCAGTGGAAGCTCAAGAGACAGGGAAGGACTTTCTGAATTTCACTGGTAACTAGAAATAGGAAACTCGAATAAACTAAGGCAACCTAGATGTTGGAAATGGAGCAGCACCGTCCTTGCTAACATGAAGTTCAAAACAACAAAATAGGTCTCTCCCGAGCAGCTGTTGCCAATCCTGGTCAGGCTAAGCCTTCCTTGAAGAGGATACTGGTGAAAGTTAGATTCTACTCACATTCAGTTGTTATATTAATAAAATATTATTCTGTCTATGGATCCTGGACTGCATAAAATTCTTTTATAACAAATATGTGACTCTTTGAACTCTCTCATGTTTACGTTTAAAAAATTTAGATTTTAGAACTTAGTAGTAGAATATGAAGGGCCACGGAAGCCACTGTATCTTTCAGGGAATGGTGATAGCCCAGTCCTGAAATTGTAGAGAACATTAATTTAGCATTGTAGGACCTGAACTTTTTTCTTTTTTTCATTTTAGAGAAAGAGAGCAAGAGCATGAACAGGGGAGAGGGGCAGAGGGAAAGAAAGAATCTTAAGCAGGCCCCATGCTCAGTGCACAGCCTGATGCAGGGCTCTATCCCAAGACCCTGATCATGACTTGAACCTAAATCAAAAGTTGGACGCTCAGTAAACTTAGCCACTCAGGTGCCCCCTGAACTTCCATTAAATACTGACACCAAAGTTTGAAATATACTTAAGTTACATGGCAAAATAACTTATTAAGATGAAGTAATACTCCAAAATGGCCCAAAATGGTAACAAAAATATCAATTTTTTTCTTTTATTTATACAGAATTGGTTTAATGAATGTTTGTACCTATTTGAGTTGGTTTGGATTACTAGATAGGGTGTGTGGTGGGGGAGAAGTCATCACTTTCCTCTTTGAACAAAGGGCAGTTTTCCTATGACCCATCAAGTCACTTAAAAAGAAAAAAGACTACTTGATTCTTAAAATGAATGATAATATGAGAAATGCTTCTTCAAAAAGTTGTTGAAGCATTAAAATGGTCTAGCAGTATTTACTAGATGCCGATATTAGCTTACTGAAAATAATTAATGTAAAGATGAAACCATTCTCATTTTTAGAGTTATTAAATTAGTGTTAAAGGATTAATCTAATGACTTAAAAGGTTATTATTTTTTAAAGTTTTTAATGTTTATTTATTTTGAGACAGCGGCAGAGAGACATAAAGTGAGAGGGGGAGGGTCGTAGAAGAGAGGGAGACACAGAATCCCAAGCAGGCTCTAGGGTGTGCGCTGTCCCCACAGAGCCCGATACAGGACTGGAACCTATGAATGGTGAGATCGTGACCTGAGCTAAAGCTGGACGCTTAACTGACTGAGCCACTCAAGTGCCCCTAAAGGGTTATTACATTAGTGGAATGACATAAAAGTAGAATATTTGGATTTCGTCAAGGCGTTTAGCCAAGACACACATGAGCAACATACAACAACTTAATTTGGTGAAAATATGGTTCAGTATATTTATAACACTATTGTTATTATGTTCTTTGAATTCTTTTTAAAAAAATGTTTATTTTTGAGGAGGGGGAGGGGCACAGAGAGGGAGACAGAATCTCAAGCAGGTCCCATGCTCCAAGATACACATTCAGGATTGTTGGCGACAGAGCTTGTGGTCTTAACCCAACAGAGGTTTAAGCAAAGAATGAGACAGAGGCTTCTAATACTAGCTTTTTAAAGAAACTTGACTTTGGAAAATAACATTAGAATTGCAACTTTTGTACACTGTTGATGGGAATGTTAATAGTTGCAGTCACCATGAAAAACTGTAAAGAGGTTCCTCAAAAAGTTAAAAATAGAAATACATTATGATTTAGTAATTTCACTAATGGGTATTTACTCAGAGAAAATGAAACACTAATTTAAAGATATATGCACCCCTGTGTTTATTGCAGCATTATTTACAGTGGCCAAGAAATGGAAGCAACCCAAGTGTCCATCAATAGACAAAAGGATAGGGAAGAAGTAGTATATCTATACAATAGAATATTACTGAGTCATAAAAAAAAGAATGAGATCTTGCCATTTGCAATAACACGGATGGACCTAGTTGTTATTATGCTAAGGGAAATAAACTGGAGAAAGAGAAATACTGTATGATTTCACTTATATGTGGAATTCAAGAAACAAAACAAATGAGCAAAGGGAAGAAAAGAGAGAGAGAGAAAGAGAAAGAGAGGGAGGCAAACCAAGAAACAGACTCTTAAATATAGAGAACAAACTGGTATTACCAGAAGGGAGGATCTGGGGGATGGGTGAAATAGATAAAGAGGATCAAGAGGTGCAAACTTCTAGTTGCAAATAAGTCGCTGAGATGAAAAGTACAGCATAGGGGATATAGTCTATGATATTGTAATAATGTTTGGTGACAGATGATGGCTACAAAAAAAAAACACTTGAATTTAGAAAATAACAGGATTGTAACAGGAATTGCGGAAGGGTTCAATAATTTAGGAAGATATTATAATTAAAATGATTATTACAGGAAAGTAAAAATTAAAATAGGAATTCAAGGCTGTGAGGACAGAGTTTCTCAGGTGTGAGCCACTACATATAAAGTAGATAAAGTGGATATGACGTGTTTCAGGCAAAGAACAAAAATTAGAAGAGTAAATTTTAAGAAAAACAATGTAGACAGGCTAGGGAGAAATGTGGAAAAGACATTAGTACAGAGGTCAAAGTGAGAAAAAATGAAGGCATAAATAGTAGAGATTAGGCTGGTTAATACATAAGCAAAAATAGGAATGTTAGGAAACAAATGGGGTTGGGTATATGGAATGAGATGAAGGATTTATTGAAAGAAGATATCGGGGTGCCTGGGTGGCTCAGTCGATTAAGTGTCAGACTTCAGCTCATGTCATGATCTCATGGTTCATGGGCTCGAGCCCTGCATCAAGCTCTGGGCTGACAACCTGGTTTAGATTCTGTGTCTCCCTCTCTCTCTGTCCCTGTTTCTCTCTCACTCTCTCTCTCAAAAATAAATAAACATTAAAAGAAAATTTTAAAAAAGAAGATCTCATTCTTCTGAGGAACTAACCTGTCATGTGCCCTTTGAGTTTTGGAGAAGGGGGCCATAAAATAACATCAAAAGATCAGAAAAGCAAGTCTTATTTTTTATCTAATAAATAGTCAGCTGCTCTGAGTCACAGATCTGTAAAACTGAGATAAAAATATCATCCCTATTTTCCTCTGAGGGTGGTTGTAAGGAATAAGTGATATTCTTGCAGTCCTTTGTAAAATGCAAAGTACAATACAAATAAAAGATATGATGATGATGATGATGATGTTGTTGTTGCTCATGGAGAAAAAGTAATGGTTTTCTCTTATATCTCCCACTTTGGTTTTCAAACTTAGAATTTGCAGAATATAGCAGAACTCAGTTTCAATCATCTATACTTTAGTACTTAAAAATTGAAATTTATGGCCTAATGTAAACTACGAATATTATATCTCCTTCCTTCCTTCCTTCCTTCCTTCCTTCCTTCCTTCCTTCCTTCCTTCCTTCCTTCCTTCTCTGTCTTTCCTCCCTCCCTCTCTTCATCCTTCCTTCTTACTATCTATCCATTATCTATCTATCTATCTATCTATCTATCTATCTATCTATCTATGTTATTCCACAATCAAGAACTGTAAAATCCTCAAAGTGGAAATTAGAGAAATTTTATCCAATATTTGGTCTTGCTCTGTAATTTTGTAGACAAAAAAATAGAGACTAACTTCTTATATAAATTCATGCAGCTAATAATGACAGATAGTTCTGGGTCTCAGTTGCTGGGACCATACTCTTGATTGTGCCTTTTGTACACACTGTTTTGAATAAAAATTAAAATTTTCTGGAGTAAGACTCTGATCATGTTCAGTTCCTTCATAATGAAATATGTAGGATATGGGATATGTGTATAGAGTATGAAATATGTAGATCAAGGGGACTGAAATAAAGGATACATATCATAAATATTTCATGATAAAATACCATTTGAAATAATAGAAATATATTTACTAATATTTTTATATATCCAAATTTAAACAAAACTAAAATTTAAAGCAGCTTGACTAACTTTGAATCCTATCTAATTACTTCATTATACGTATATGAACCAGTTATAAATATGTGCATGCTAATAAACCTATCAGGATAAGAATGATGTAGAAAATTATAAATAAGTATGAAATGAACATTTATTTTCTACCTCCAGTATGGTTTGATATGTCCTCTTCAGATTGAGAATATGGAAATTTCCATTAATTGGCAAAGGTCTGGGTCCTGGAGGAAAATGTTGCTTGGAAGCTTTAGTCATGAAGATTTTTATATTTAAAAGAAAAATAAACACATTCAGAATTGGAAGTATGACAGGAGAGTCAAACCCACTCATTATCTTAAAGTAGGAGTAATTATCAAAATAATAGAAAACTCTGTGATTGCAAGCAGGCAGAATCAGCAGCTTCCAAAGCAAATCAGAAACATGAAGGCATTGCTCATAATACTTCTCTATCTTATAGTCAACCATCTATTTTATAAAGAAAATGAATTCAGTCCTACACGATGTGTTTGCTTTATTTGAGCTCCTTCCCCCTTCTCTCTTTTCACTTCTCAGGTCAATCCAATAAAGGCTGCGGGGTAGGGGGGGTTCTCTTCACGTACAAGGATTAGTCTTGACATTTCAGAGAAATACAACATGCTTAATCCTCAATGTGAAATCTATACTTTCACAATAAAAAAATTGTACTGTTTGCTAAGATACCCTATGATGTGTGTGTGGTTGTTCAAATAAGTGTCACACCAAGAATTTCAAGGTTCTTATACAACACTAAGTTCTTATTCTTCTACTGTCCTAAAAAAGTTTCACTGGAGTCTCAGTGTCATGAAAAAAGCATTGGTTTTTAACTTGAGTGCTATGTACAGATCTTAGCAAGTGACTCACCTCTTTGGGCTTTAGTTTCTTCCTTTTAAACCAATAGAAATACATAAATTCTTCAATTGTGATGAGTTAAAAATGAACAGATATACAGCTCCTAACATATACTTAAAATTCACTGCCTGGCTGGCATCCCTCATTTTTTCCCACCTTCATTCACTGACAAGGTTTCTCATTTGTTCATGTCTGAGGTTTGTTTTTTTTTTTTTTTTAATTTTAGAGAGAAAGAGCATGTGAGCAGGGGAGAGAGGCAGAGAGAGAGAGAGAGAGAGGGAGAGAGAGGAGAGGATCTTAAGCAGGCTACATACTCAGCATGCAGTCCAATGCAGGGCTTGATCTCATGACCCTGGCATCATGATCTGAGCCAAAATCAAGAGTTGGACGCACAACTGTCTGCTACTGACTTTTAACCATGCATCTGGGATATAGCCCATTCTAGCGGATTTGCTCAAGAAAGAAATAATTCTCTTTCCTTATGACTGTGAATGAGGAACTAGTTTAATAGATCAAACTGAACAATTTTCTATATATAGTCTTGTTGATAACAATATTTCCTCAAGTCTTCTACAAGTTGCCATCATATTCTATATATACTTTTTAGTTTATCATTCATTATCTTCAAGGAATTTAAATTTCTTGAAAGCAAGGACTCTATTTTTAGCCCTGTCCCCCCCCCCCCCCACCATGGAATCCACAATGTTTAGAACAGTGCCTGGCACTAAACAAATTTAAATTAGTGAATAGGGGCACCTGGGTGACTCAGTCAGTTAAGCGTCTGACTCTTGGTTTTAGATGTAGATCTGGTCATGATCTCATGGTTTCTAGGATGGAGTCCTGTGTTGGGCTCAGCGCTGACAGCATGGAGCCTGCCTGGGACTCTCTCTCTGTCTCTTTGCCCCTCCCCTGCTAATGTGAATGTTCTCCCTCTCAAAATAAATAAACTTAAATAAATAAACAAATAAATGTGCAAATAAATTATTGAAAAATCTTGTGGACATTTTATTTTTGGAGAGTGATTCCTAGTAACTTAGAATTTGGGGGAACCGACTGACTATATGGACAAATTCTGTCATTTTGTAAATAAGTATATTGAGACCCAGAGGGTTCAGATTGAACCAAAGTCATGCAGCTTTTTCCTAACAGAACTGCAATCAAGACTTATGCCTGCTGCTTCACAATGCTCTTTATGCCAGATGGCTTAATGCCATGATACTGAATGTTTTGTACACAGCTACTTCACTCCTCTGCTTGGCATGGCTTTGGATTCCTGGAACACATTTTCAAATAGTCCTGTCTGGGCAGGCAGTAATGAAAACTTTCTTGAACCAAGTCTTGAACTTTTGAATATTCTAAAAGGGATAGCTACAGGCACAAAACAAAGGGCAGTATTTCTTTGCATGGAAAGTGACAGTTTCAGAGCCATCTTTTCAATGGCATCCACACTTAAAACAGTATTACTGTCAAATAGGCTCTTTTTCTAAAACGAAGAGTAGAGGGAGAAACAGAGATTCCAATCAGACCATATATATTTATTTATAGATCTATATATTATATATGAGTATATAATATATATTAAGTTCATTTATTTATTTTGAGAGAGAGAGAAAGTGTATGTGCACAAGGGAGAGGCAGAGAAAGATGGAGAGAAAGAATTCCAAGCAGGCTCCACTCTGTCAGCTCGCAGCCCAACTCGGGGCTCAAACTCACAAACGGTGAGACCATGACCTGCAGGCACTCAGCGGGTTTTCATCAAAAATCGATTAAGCAAGATGCAAGTCTTTGCCAAATTTAGTGCTTTGGAGCAGAGACCTGTAAACTTGACCATGAGAACAGATAAGGCATGTGTTAGGGTTTTATTTATTTTTACTGACCAATATTGCTCTATTCATTAAAACTATACCATGTGTAGAAAAGAGAATACAAGAATGGCTCCTTTTCTTTCTTTCTTTCTTTTTTTAAAAGGTTTTATTTATTTCTAGGAGAGAGAGAGAAAGACAGCGTGAGCAGGGGAGGGTCAGAGAGAGAGGGAGTCACAGACTCGAAACAGGCTCCAGGCTCTGAGCTGGCTGTCAGCACAGAGCCCGACGCGGGGCTCGAACCCACGAACCGCGAGATCATGACCTAAGCAAAAGTCAGACGCTTAACGACTAAGCCACCCAGGCGCCCCAAGAATGGCTCCTTTTCAAGGTAAGTACTGATATTCCTTGTGACCAGAAAAGTAACTTCCACTTCATTCATCACTTTATCTAACGCATATATGAAGATTAGGAAATGGACAAAATTTGAAGGCTAATAAATTCTGATTTTTTTATTGATATAAATGAGTTCTTGGGAGAATTATATACAAATTCTAGATGCTGGAGGTTAAAATATCCCCACAGTCTTCATGATTCAGGCAGAATGCACATGGCAGAATGCTCATGTCTAAGACCCCTTCCCTAGGTCTGGTGGAATTCACTAATGGTGCTGGTTATATGGCACCAAGATCTCCCACAATCTTTTTACTCATGCTTGAAATTCCACCAAGAGACAGTCATTTCTTTGTGCTTTTATGACTTAATTTTTAGAGGAAGCCTTTGGAGTTGGTTGTAAAAAATCAGTATTTGAAGTTACAAGATCTATGTTTGAACCTCAGCTCCTTTAACCAGAATTTCAGCTTCCTCAGTGATAATACCTAACCCAGAGGGCCACTGGAAGAGCAAAACTGGATAATTTATGGAGCCGCTAGTTGATGTAAATTTTGCAATATTTTTAAAGAATATTAAGATGGCTTAGCTTTCTTCTAATTTTTCTTAAGTGCCCCTGTCAAAGTGTCACTATGCATCCTCAAAATAACTCCACAGAGTAGGTATTATCTCTTTTAGTAGGTGAGTAAATTGATACAAAGAACTAAAATACCTTTCCAATGATACTGAAATAGTGAAAGACTAAGTGGGAATTAAATTCAAGACCTGGCTTACTCATGGGCGCTGCCCCAAAAAGGACTTTGTCCAGAAGCAGACCTGGCAGATCTGTACTTATTGTCAAATGAGGTCTCCTATATATAGGAAGTGTCTGTGGCTGGTTAACAAGGGCAAGAGGCCCTGGTTGGAGGCTCTCATAGCTGCTCTCATTTAGGTTGGATAACACTGGAATAGATATTATTCCGAGAGATTTTTGATGACTAAAATAAGGCCAGGATAAAAGCTAAGGTTATTAGTTAGAAAAGACTGAATTCTGTGCCCTCCAATAGAAATAACATAGGTTTAGGGGTAGACAAGATAGAGGTGGGTGATTTAGGAAATAAAGTACAGGTTAGAGAGATCTGACAGTTCATGAGTTTGTTAACTCCCCTCACTTGCTACTCTCTCTAGCTGACCTATCCCACCAACCCACATACATATAAATACACACACACACACACACACACACACACACACACACTCTTCAAAAAGAAGAAAGAATTGATTGAGCAGACTTCTTTCATTTCATGAGCAAAGTGCTCTCCAGGGGAAAGAGTGTTGGCTTCATTTCAATAGAGTTGAGTCTTAAATCACTTTTTGCTTAACTGTATGCTTTTAAATGTATTTTTTTTCTGGCAAGTTTCCCTTGAATTTTATTTAGGTCCCTCTCTCCTATCTATGACACTGTGTGTGCTACCATCCTAGCTCTCTTTACACTTTAATCTATCACTGATCCACTAGCTATATTCCTGGCTGAAATAGATGGATGAATGGATGGATGGATAGATAAAAGATAGATAGATAGATAGATAGATAGATAGATAGATAGATAGATGATAGATAGATAGACAATAGATAGATATTTTTTTCCCCTTGAGGTCAAGGACTTTGTATTTACAGATTTACACATGCTATGTCTGGCACATAACAACTGTTCCACAAATTATTATTGAATAACTGAGTAACATAATAAATTTAAAAATCTCCTTGATTTTTTGAGACTGATTTTACTCATTTGTTGATTTATTCAATTATATATCCATTTATCCTCTGAACAAACATCACTTAAACATGTGCTTTCTCAAGATGTCAGGGTTATAAAGAAAAAAATGAGAAGTATCAGCTCTTAAGAGTTTACTTTTTCATCTTCAAAAGGCAAATGTAATATAACAAATTGTCAAGTACATGGAATGACACCTTTATACCATATTTAAGTGGGAAGATGGGAGCTTGAGTGTGTCTCTCCTGATTTTATCATATATCTTTTTTTAATTAAAAATTTTTTATGTTTATATTTGAGAGAAAGATAGAGCATGAGCTGGAGAAAGACAGAGAGAAACGGAGATACATAATCCAAAACAGGTTCCAGGGCTCTGAGCTGTGCAGCACAGAGCCCAACATGGAGCTCGAACTCATGAGCCATGAGATCATGACCTGAGCCGAAGTTGGCACCACCCAGGCATCCCTCTTTTTTTTTTTTTAAGCAGCTTCTTGCCTAACATGAGGCTTGAATTCATGACTCTGAGATCAAGAGAAACATGCTCTGCCCAACTGAGTCAACCAAGCAACCTTCATCCTACATCTCTAACCAAACTATAGAACTTATCCTGAGCTAAGTAGTAAGAAGGCCTGCTGTTTAACTCGATGATTTAAGACCTTGGATTCAAGGGAGAAAAAAAAAGGCTGATAGAGAATCTCCCTCCTTTGTGCTGGATGAGCGTTTGGAGACAGTTGACAGAGACCCAAGGGATAAGGATTTGAGAACTACTGGTTTGCAGAGATTTGTGAATTCCCAGGGAATGGTAATATATCTTCCTGACTGAACATTTCTAAGATGACAGTGGGTCTCCCTGGTCCCCCAGGAGGTGCAGGAATGCTTAGCCGATACATCGAGTTTCTTTTGACCCTGGTCTAGAGGAACACCAAGCATTGACCGTTGAAAAGACAGAGGAACAAAGAGGCTTCGTTCAGGCTCTAATTAGGGGGATTATATTTCACCATCTGGCAAATCTCTGGCGTATTTTCCCAGATTGCTGTTCCTCCCTTCATTTTTAAGATTGTTGCTACCCCAGGTACCTCAGCAACTGGAACTTAAACCCCCAGGGAATAGACAAACAAAATGAACAGCCAACCAAAGGGTTGCCAGAACCCAGAATGAAGAGAATCAAGAGATACAGAAAATAAGAGGCTTCTAACAAAATAAAGCTATTGTAGAAGTCCTCCCTTAGATCAGCAGAGCTCTCTTATTCAATAGACAATTAAAGACTATGGAAACAAGGGATGAGGAAGCCTGAAAATATCTCTGCTTCCACAAAACTGTCTGAAATTGCAGTTAAAAATTACAGACCAGTCTTTTAGACTTAGATAAGAACAAAGAATAACATAACTTCCTGAACTGATCAGCTAGGTAGAGCTGAAAAATGAGCCAGTTAGTATAAGTCAGCCAATTAATATAAATAGTATTATTTGATATTTGAAGTGGTTTTTTTGGAACAGATAAGGTATAAAGATGCTATTTAAATATTGGCAAAGCTAAGTTAGACTTCAAACTTGATCTTGAACAAAAATGCACCCCATTCCCCAATAAACAAAATTGTAAGAACAATTAAGAAGATTTAAGCATAGCATGTACACACATACACACATACAACTTTGCTGCATCTATAAAAATGGACAATGATTTGCAAATGGACAAACCAACAGATGAATAGAAGGAGCACAGAATCTCTGTTAAATCCAATGAAATAAAGATGGGCAAGATAATAGATTTGAATAACAGATCCAGTAGACTTTTTTTTATATTTTATTTACTTTTGAGGAGGGGAGAGGCAGAGAGAGGGAGAAAGAGAATCCTAAGCAGGCTGTGTGCTGTCAACGTGAAGCCCAATGCAGGGTTTGATATGGGGCTTGATCTCACTGAACTATGAGATCATGACCTGACCTGAAACGAAGAGTCAGATGCTTAACCAACTGAGCCACCCAGACACCACATCCAGTGGACTTTCCATGTGCTAGGCAAAGAAAAACAAACAGATGGAGAAGAGGAAGTCATTAAGTAGTAGAAGGAAGTTTATCTGAGCAGAAGACTCAAATCTTCAAATTAAAATGCTTCCCCAAATTCTAGGCAAGATAGATAAAAAAAGGACATATTCAACTGTGAAAAAAAAATACCATTAGCTTAGAATTCAAAATAAAACTATAAGAAGTGTATTGCAGAAAGGCAAGGGGAGAGTGTTCATAAGCTAAGGGTTGATGGCCATCATAACCCTGTTTCTATGCACATCAAAATTATAAACTTAAAAAAAATACTTGTGTATACTCAGGAACCTCTGAGTTTTGCCTTATGATCAGCAGGAAATGAGGGCATCTCTGGTCATCTGAGTAGTGAATATGATTCTTTGTGATGATTGGGAAGAATGGGGACAGTGGACTTCATAACGTAAGCACACTTCAAAAACCCATGTGAAAGAGACTCGGATGTACATTTGGAAAAAGTCACCTAAAATATTTAGGATCTATAAATAAATTATACTATTTGTCCAGAGGAATAAAATATTAAATAATTCATTCTTGTAATTTTTAAGTTCAAGCACCTAGTAACTGAGATTCTGTTCATTATGCCAGGGGCTTATTTCCTCCCTGATACGAAGATAACATTTTGAGATGATTCTAGGACTCCAGAAAGAGAAAGAAAATCTTAAAAAGTTCTAGAGAGAAAAGTTTGATACGACTATGTTAGGAACCTTTTCTAAAACTTAGTTTTTTAAAACTTATCCTATAATGTGAGACATTAACTTGATTATTTTGTAGTAAATATATAGTAACAATTTATTTGAATTGAATATGGATTAAATATGAGGTGTGTGTGTGTGTGTGTATGTGTGTGTGTGTATACTTGTAACTAAAATGAATTCCAACTACCAAAGAAAGGGGAGCCAAAGACAACTTTTAATTTACAATAAAATAATATTTAATTTATTGGAATTTTATACAAAATAGACTTTGGTCAGATAGCATTTGAGCTCTTGTTGCAAATAGTAAACATGCAGAAGGAATTTAGCACAAGAATTAAAGCAAAGACATAACATTACTAACTAGACTATTTTCAAATCAAGAAAGCACCACCAAAACAATCATATTCTTGCTCTACACAATACATTTCTTTCATATTTCTTATATAGATTTCTTACATATTGTTTTATTGGCTTCAGTTTTATAATCTTTGGGATTGAAGACATAGTATGCATATTAAGAAACTGACACAATCAAAGTGTTGATTTTTTTGTAAATTTACCTCTATTGGAAAAAATATATACAAAAATATACATGGAATTTCACCCTTTACTTACTCACAGCAGAAGTAGTCTGGGAGTCCTAAAGAGAATCCATTTTACTGTTTCATAAAAGAGAAAACATTTTATCTGTTTCATAAGCCACATCCTTCCAACTAAACAATTCATTGAGTATCAAGAGATAGTACCAGTCTATGTTAAGAAATTTTACATTGGACATTTTGGCTCAGGACCTATCCATTATGTTCCATGTTCTCATTGGATGCTGCCTTTTAAAAAATTTAAACATGATTTTAGATAATAGGAAAGGAAGCTGGAAGATGGGAGGTATTTAGTCTTTCGGTTCCGGACGGTTGTGTTTGTCACATGTGCTGATGATAGCCTTCTTTGCTGACCTTGAGGACATTTAAAGAAAACAAGGTTAGGGCACTTTCCAGTTTCTTTCACTTTGGCCTGTCATAGATTAGTATTGAAACAAAGGTATATTCTGTAATTTTTATCCAACCTTACAGAGAACTGAGGATAAAAGTTGTTTGCATTGGGGAAAAATAAAAGAACAAAAATATTTATCTCACTCACCCTGACTGCATTCTCTTTCCCAAACCTGTTATCCCTGAAAGTCCCACTGTACACCTCAAAATATCTATCACTCTTCAGCTCTGCAGGAAATAATTTGGGGGAAATGTGAGTGGAGTAATGAATAGACACTGGAGGATACAAGGAAGCTGATGTTTTGTTATTCATAAAACCTCTCATGAGATTCTTTGGCCTTCCATATTCTACCTGCTTTTGCCCACTTCTATATATGATATAAAATCTCATGCCACCGCCCAGGATTCCTATTATTTTTATGAGTAGCTTTTTATTCCTCTCAGAGGAGCGAAAGACATTGGCCAACTAAATTCTTTCTTTTCTTCATGTCCTTTCTGCTTTGGAAAAGACCATAACTTCTGATTTTATCCACCTGGACACATTGTCTCAACTTCTCTCTATAAATAGGCAGTTTATCTGATTTTATCTAAAGGATGCCAGACAGACATTTAGGGTTGTGTTGAGCAAAACTTTCACTAATATAGCCATCACTTAACATCCATAGTTAGAACAGTGTAGCAGGGAGCAATATAGCTTTCCTACATTTGATTCCTGAATTCCATGAGGAAGAAATCAAGAAGGAAAGTCTAAATTTGGTTGCTTCTTCCTAAGAGCAGCATTTTGGGAGTCTCAAAAACCCTACTATTAAAGATTTGCAGGCAATTTAACAATAGTAGAAACCAAAACTCATCTTCCTGGTATCTTATTAAAAATATTAACTTTTGGGGGCACCTGGGTGGCTCAGTTGGTTAAGTGTCCGACTTCAGCTCAGGTCATGATCTCACGGTTTGTGGGTTCAAGCCCCGCATCGGGCTCTGTGCGGACAGCCAGCTCAGAGCCTGGAGCCTGTTTCAGATTCTGTGTCTCCCTCTCTCTCTGACCCTCCCCTGCTCACGCTGTCCCTCTCTCTGTCTCTCAGAAATAAATAAAACATTAAAAAAAATAACTTTTGTAAAAAAAAAAAAGTAGGAGTGTAAACCCCACCATAGTCTTTATTAAACTGTTGGGATAAACTTCAGTTATTCAAACATTGGGCCATCACATCTAAGAATAAAAACCTGTGTGTGTAAGTCTTCCAAAGAGGGATAAAGTCTTGATTTCTTAAAAGCAGTTCCACAATTAAATAATGAAGAAATAACATGGATTTTTTTAAAGTTATTCTAAATCTGGCTGAATTCTCTTTTTTGTAAATGAACCCTCTGCCCAACATGAAGCTTGGACTCACAATGTCTCGATCAAGGGTCACATGCCCTATTCACTGAGCCAACAGGGAATCTATGGGAAGGCAAAGGCAGTGGGGGAGGGGGAGAAGAGAAGAAAAGGAAACAAACCATAAGAGACTCTTAGGGATAAAGAACAAACTACAGGTTTTTGGAGGAAGGTGGGTGAGGGGTGGGCTAGATGGGTGATCATCATTAAGGAGGGCACTTTGTGATGAGCACTGGGTGTTGTATGTAAAGTGATGAATCACAGAATTCTGCTTCTTATTGCTCTGTATATTAACTAACTCAAATTTAAATTTAAAAAAAGAACACTGTTCAGTACCTCCCAATAAATAGAATCATCAAAGAAGTTATCCTCGGATGGCTGTCCATGGACAATGAACTTGAGAATTAAGCCTATGAGAAGAGGGAGGAAAAAAGTCAATTATGATGCTGAAAAGAAAAACCTATTTGCACAGGTAATAAAAATAATGTGATAAGGGACACCTGCCTGGCTCTACCTTTCAGTAGAGACTCTTGACCTCAAGATTGTGAGTTTGATCCCCATACTGGGTGTCAAGATAACTGAAAAAATAAAATCTTAAAGAAAGATAGATAGATAGATACATAGATAGATAGCTATAAAATATCCCCTTGAATTTACATGATTACTCTCAGAAGTTTTGAACATTTTCAAATTTACCACTCCATATGTTTATCATCTATTATGCTGACAAAATGAGGTACATGGAAGTGTTTTCTTTTCATCTTAACCTGTGATCAGTCCTCCAACAACTGCCGTTCCAATGGAAGAACCTAGCGCAGCTGCCTGCATGGCCATGTTAGACCTAGGAAGCCAAAAGAAAAGAAGAGTGATGTTTTTCCAGGCTACCAACAAGCAAATCTCATTTCCTGAGGGAGTGGATGCTAGCCATCTGCAGGCCAGAGGGCAGCATTACACCAGCAAACAAACATTTGTTACAATTTTATTTCCTGTTTTCATTTTCTTTTAAAATTCTTGAGCAATGTTAAAAAGTCCTTATAAGCATGGAAGCAAAAATTACTTTTGTCTTCAGGAGGGATGAAAAGATCTAACTTAGAAAGAGTTTAATATTTTCTAAAAATATGGTACCGGGTTCTGATCTCCAATCTGATTCATTCAACAAATATTTATTGAGTACTCTCTCTGTGCCACATTCTTTCAGGCACTGAGGATGAAGTAATGTACAACATGAGCTGCCACCTTTCCTCACCCCATCCCCAAAGAAACAATTGCAATTTAATTTAAAAAATCAATAATCAGGGGCTCCTGGGTGGCTCACTGGGTTAAGCTCTGACTTGGTTTTGGCTCAGGTCATGATCTCACGGTTGGTGAGTTGGAATCCCTCATTGGGCTCTGTGCTGACATCAAGGAGCCTATTTAGGATTCTCTCTTTCCCTCTGTCTCTACCCTTCCCCTTCTCTCTCTCTCTCTCTCTCCCCCCTTCCTCTTTCAAAATAAATACATAAACTTAAAAAAATAAAGTTTAAAAAAATCAATAAGATCAGAAAAGTTAATTTTAGCATATATCATAGAGACAACTCATTGAATATAGTAAAAAAAAATCTCTGTAAGTCATCTTAGAAGTGATTACCTTACAATAAAATTAGTAAAAAAACAAACAAACCATAATTTTTGGGAATGGAAGAGCGTAATAAAAACTATTGAAATGCATACGGTTGTTAATGAGGACTAGTATGTGAATACCTTTTTAGCACAGTACCTCATTCTTAGCAGGCAATTCATAAATAGTTGTTGAAGGATTGATTGTTTATGGGAAAGAAAACATTTGGAAAATGAGAGTGTCTTGGAGTTTCATCTTCATCATCCAAGAGAGAGAAGGCAATAAACTCCGATTTCTCATTATTTGAAAGGTTTAAATTTTTTCTACTATATAAAAAAATGTAGTGGTAAAACATGAGCATTTTAAAAATATGAGAAACCATTAATCCAGAAAATGAAGGAAAAAATTTAATTTCCTTCAAATCTTAATCATAATAAAATGTAAAATATAAACATATATTTTTACAAAAATGCAATCATGTTATAATATTAATTTTCCCAGGGCACCTGGGTGGCTCAGTCCGTTAAAGCGTGCAACTCTCGATTTCAGCTCAGGTCATGATTTCATGATTCATGGAGTCAAGCTGAATGTTGGGCTCCATTCTGACAGCACTGAGCCTGCTTGGGATTCTTCTCTCCCTCTGCCCCTTCCCTGCTCACATGTGGGTGGGCATGCTCTTTCTCTCTCAAAATAAATAAATAAACAAACAAAAAATAAATAGAATTTTGTCATTAAATCATCAGTGTCCTTTGATGTCAGTAAATGTGGACCTGGATCATAATTTCAATTGCTACCAAGTACTACCCTGTAAAATGTACTGTAATTATAGCTCTATCTGTTAGGTACTTAGATTGCTTCCAATGTTTCATGCTTTTAAAAACTGCTGTGAGAACACATCCCCTTATGAACATGCTTATGAACTTGTCCAATAATTTCCATAAAATAAAATGAAATTATTAGTAAAAGTTTATATACTTCTTCAGGGCTTTTCCAAGTAGAAAAATAATTCAAAATAATTAATAATTCAAAAATAATTCAAATTCCCATTATTCTACTTTAGCCACCATGTAGTATTATTATTCATTTAACCTTTCAATTTCGTAGCTAAAAAATTGGTAACTTGTGTTAATTTGCATTTCTTTGATTACTAGTGAGGTCAAATATTGAATATAGATTTATTCATTTGATTTTTTTTATTTTGTAAACAGCCTGTTAATTTTACCAGAAATTGCCAAAATCTTTTCCAAGGTATTAAAAAATATTTTTAGGGGTGCCTGGGTGGCTCAGTCAGTTAAGCGTCCGACTTCAACTCGGGTCATGATCTCATGGTTCTTGTATTTGAGCCCCATGTCGGGCTCTGTGCTGACAGCTCAGAGCCTGGAGCCTGCTTCAGATTCTGTGTCTCCCTCTCTCTCTGCCCCTCCCCTGCTTGCACTCTGTCTCTCTCTCAAATATAAACATTAAAAAATATATTTTTTTGAAAGATGTCCATGATAAAATCGGCTTGGAAAACAAGAGGTTTAATAAAATTAAGAGCATTATTAGAATTAGGGTGCCATAATGTATGCATATGTCTCTTAAGAATACTTCTTATTCAATGCTTACCAAGAAACCTGATTTGAATTTTAATATTCTGAATAGAAACATCTGAGTAAATAGTCTTGGCTCTTGGCAAAAGTATTTCATCTGGTGTGTGAGATGTATATGAATTTCACTTATGTGAGATGTATGTGGATTTCACCCATGTGAATAGACCTTCCAAGGCTCATCATCCAACAACAACCCCCCAAATCTCCCTGAGTACATCGAGAAGTGGTTGCCACACCTGCATACCCAGGCACTAGACTCTCAACCATGGCACCTTCCCAAAATTTGGCCACCCAGCAAGACCCAGCCTGTGAAAGCCAGATAGGCTTGTTTTATTGCATCCATGAAACTGGTACAGGCATGATGCTCAAGAATTCCTTTGTCTATATGAGAGACTCTTGAATGCTGAGAACAAACTGAGGACTGATGGATGTGGGTCGGGGGAGGAGATGGGCATGGAGGAGGGCACTTGTGGAGATGAGCACTGGGTGTTATATGGAAACCAACTTGACAATAAACTATTTGTAAAAAAATTTTTTAAAAAGGAAAAAAAAAAGAATTCCTTTATGTCTAATCATGAATGACATCTTAAGATGTGTTTGCCAAATGTTTACACACTATAGCGTTTAAGAGTTGAGCTCATGGACTCATGCTTTTATCGTGTTTGATTTACATTCAAATATGTTTGCATTTAGTCTCAACAGATGTTAAGTACCCGAGAGAACTGCAAAAAAATGTGGATAATTCTGGGGTTGGTCTCCAAATTTGCAAAGGGGGCAGAAAAGGAAAACAAACAGAAGAAAGGGGTTAACTCTACACATGAAAGTAGAAGCAAATTTCTGTTGAGTAGAAAATATGCCTAAACTAATTTTTAAATATTTATCATTACTGGTCTCAACAGAGTTGAATTTTAATGTTAAAATTAAAGAGATTTTTCTTTTCAAATTATTCAGCTCTAGTCGAGTCACTTTGATGCATTTTCAAATGGATTCACTTTATCATGCTTTCAGTTGGCTTTAAAAATTGAGCATTTTGATGCTCTTACTTAATCTCTGAGTGATCTGAACTCTGTGATCTTCCTAACTGTTTTGCATGGATGATATTCATATCAAATTGTTCCAATCTTGTTGCGTAAAAGTGACAACTGATGGTTTATGACATTACTTTTATTGTCTTGGATTTGACTGATAATTGTTCTTCCTCTAGCCATTTAAACCCTTATGCCCCTTTTGGGAAGAATCTAAGTCTATTAGAGCTTGAAGGGATTTTAGAGACTAAATAGTGTGATTCTATCATTTTACAGAAGGGGACACTGAGAACCACAGAGACTGAGTGAGTTGTAAGGCCCCGTAATTAGTCAATAATAGCAAAGACCAAGCCATATGCCAGTCTTCCTGATTCTCCATATCCAGCTGCTTTCTACGTTATGCAAATTCATTCTTCTATGTGTTGATTATACAAAATCACTGCTCAGCTCATCACAGATGCCCTCTCCTTCATTTTGGTGACAGCAACTAAAAGAGCAAGTCTACTGTATTCTAATTGGGATTATCAAATTGCCATATTTGCTAGGAGACACTTGCCTGTGGTAGAAAAATTTAAATTAACACTGTTAAGTAAAACCATTCAACAAACCAACCAACCAGCCAACCAATATTAGTAACATTAGTTAAGACCATCTTCCCATACAATTCTGTTCTCTCAATTGTGTCTCTTTTGCTTCAGTAAGGACAGTACTTACGAACTGTGGACTGGATTGCTAAAGCAAAAGCTCTCTCATTACCAGATTCCTCCAAGAGTGAGATAGAACATCAGACCTGGGGCATCTTGGTGGCTCAGTTGGTTAAGTGTCTAACTCTTGATTTTGGCTCATGGTTTGTGAAGTCAAGCCCTGGGTCAGGTTCTGCGCTAAGAGCACAGAGCGTGCTTGGGATTCTCTCTCTCTCTCTCTCTCTCTAAATAAACAGATAAACAAAAACAAAACCATAAAAAAATTATCAAACCTCAGGGTGCAGGAAAACCCTTTTTAACTCACTTCTTATATGCTCCCATGGCTATCGCCACAATGCTTGCGAGGCCTGCTACCACACCAGGTAAGCCATGCAGGTTATGAACACCACATGTATCATGGATCCTCAGTTTAGTGGTAAAAAATGGCTAAAATTGTAAAAGAAGAAGTTTTGTTATTTTGTTAGATATATCGAGTTTTATAACCGAAGACAGTGACTAGGCAGGAAAATTTTATCTGTAGCCCAGTTTGCATTCATATCTAAATCACACTTAAGTCAGAGTCCGAATAATTGGTGGCAAAACTACTCATGTCAGTTTTTAGTAGATGGATTTGAAGGTGAGTGATTTCAAGTCCTCCTCCTTCTTACCTACTAGTCAGATTCAAAATCCTCTTCCTCTTCAAAGGACACAGAGTCTTTAATTGTGCAAAACAAACATCAACAACAAAAACTTTAATGGAACTGCTCTGAGGAAAGTAACACAAGTACTTAACATTCCATCCACACTATAATTAATTATAAATAATTAATATCAAATTCTTTTCTGGTACACAGAAGGAGTCAGGGAAGAGAGAAACCACTGTACACTGAAATGTGAGTGGTATTTCTAACAGGAAGGAAAATGACCCTGAAACAAGGAGAGGTGCTGATGAAAGGAATTTTCTCAGCTTTTCTCTGTTGTGGGATATCAGAAGACAATGGTGAAGATCAAAATTTGACTAAGAGCAACGATCATACTTACAGTCAGGAACTTGAACCCAAGCACAGAGACAATTCCTGCAATGCTCCCAATGAGCATAGAACCATACAGGTGGATCTGCATGTTCGCACAAGTGCCCACAGCAACTCCTCCAGCAAGGGTTGCATTCTGAATGTGAACCTGCGTGGAGCACAGAAACACAAATGGAGTGAGCTGAATGAAGGAGACTTCAGAAGGAATGAAGGAATCTATCTAGGGCTCAGTGGACTCCATGGCACATTCTTCAGTTCAAAGGGCTGTGGATTCTTTTCTAAAAATATGGTTCTTTGTAATTACAGAAGGTGTTTCTTCCAAGCAGCTAATATTTGATACCTTTCTTGCCGGGGTTCCTTGGTAGTGCCTGAGTGGTCCAGTTAGTGAGACAAGTTTGGGGAGGGACGTAAGGAACACAAAAGAGGTTGTAGTGGAAGACTTGGGAGTGTACAGTGCAATTATTCTCGTAGTGTTATATCTATTTATTCAGTTTGGGAATGCCGAATTTGGGAATTCGGTTTGTGGTTATCATAAACCAAAAGAGGTCTGTGGTTGCTGTGTGCTTTGCCCAGTCCATGATATTCCAGACTCAAAAAAGGTAATACAGAGGACCAAAATGTGCACATGTTTGTATATGAGAGACAACAAACTTCATAAGTGTCACTGTGCTGAGAAACTTTAAATATGGTGGAAAGAGTGACCAATTTCCTTTTATCAAATTCATCAGAAAGACCGTCTTGTCACTGATCTGCCTACAGAGGACAGCTCATCAGTGTTGTAAAAGAGGACTGAGCTATACCTGTGTGATTTTTTTCTTGTTTTTAATTGTCTTTGATTAAAGAATTTGTACAGCACTGAAATCCGTGTCCTTAGCTATGCCTGAAGAAATTACAATATCCTTTTCTTCTCTGAGGCTGGAAAAAGAAGAGCCACTGATATGTGGATTACGCCTTCACTGACATTTCTCTAGTTAATAGGCCAGAAACTCAAAAGGCCAACTTGGGAGGATCTTAAAAAATGTTTTGTTTTGAAGTAATTTTAGACTCTTGTCATAGTTGCAAAAATACTGCAGTTTCCACATATCCCTCACCCAGTTTCCCCTAGTGTTAACATCTTACATAATCACGAAACCAGGGAATTAGCATTGATAGAATACTATTAAAGGTCTTATTTGAATTTCACCAGTATTCCCACTAATGTCCTTTTCCTTTTCCAGGGTCCTACTCAGGATCCCACCTTGTCATTAGCTGTTGTTCCTTTGAGAGGGATATTTGCAGCTTAAGAAAACAAAATCAACTTGCACCCTCCATGTTCATCATTCTCTTTTTCTACTTTTGGCAAGTCCTGTTTCTACGGAAAATTTTCTAAGAACTTGGAGACAGCCAGCTCTGTCATTAAAGAAATATACATCAAATTTGCATGACTATATTCCCTAATAGACGTCAATTCCTTAAGGACAGTTTTTTGATTTGCCACAACACAAATTTGATGAAGAAACAAATGAATGTTCATTTCAAAATATTCTGCAAGGTTTGCAATGTTGTGATATCCTGTGGCAGCCCAGCAGCAAGGCAGAAATGACCTGTTTATCTGAACAACCATCAACGTCACTTAACGAAACTTCCACTCTGGTTAGTATGCACTTACCATATCGAGCTTGCCTCTCTTCTCAACGAGGCTGGAACACGCATAGGCTGTTAGCACACAGGCTACAAGAGAGAAGTATGTATTTACGATGGCTAGGTACTGTTCCTCTCCAGTTTCAGCGATGACTGAATTAAAGCTGGGCCAAAACATCCACAGAAAAAGAGTTCCTGCAGGAAACCACAAAAAGGAATATTAGTTCTGGAAATGGAAGATAGTTCCAGGGAGGCAGTTTGCCTTGGGGACTGAATCACATGAGTTCATCTCTACTCACCAATCATGGCAAACAAATCTGAGTGGTACGCAGACGTCTCCATCTTGTGCCCCTTTCTCAAGCTTGACTGATACAGGACACCTGCTACAGCCAAGCCAAAGTAGGCCCCAAAAGCATGGATCGTCATTGATGCTCCAATGTCAGAGGCCTGAAGGTCAAAACATTCATGTTATTAGAGGGGAGATTGAGTCTCACTGTGAGAGGAAAGTCAATGAAAGGATTCTTCATTGGTTGAACAATAATTTAAAAAATTAATAAAAGAAAGAAAGGATATGTAAGAGAAAGGAGGATAAAACAGGATAATGCATTTAAAAAAAAAATACAGGCTTTGGAGACACACAGAACTGAGTTTCAGTGCTAGGTCAGGTACTTCCTTGTGATGTGATGTTAGACAAATTACCATATTTCTCTGGATCTCTGCCTCTGTAAAGTGGGAAATATTACCCAGCTAATACAGTTATGGGTGAGACTTAGGCCGTGCTTGTAAAGTAGTAGGTCTTTGTGGACACTCCATTAATTTTTTAGGTTACTTCTCCAGGTCAGGGAATTCTTAGTGAAATAATTATGGACTGCATTTGTTTCAAAACAAAGAAAGTTTTTGCATTCATTTGACATTACAGTTCAAGCTCATTCTATTACAATTCAAAGACTTGACCTTTAAAAAGCTTGAGTCTTTTCCCATATTTTTTCACTGTTATATGATGGCATGAAAGCCAGCTGAGGTCCAAGGTTCATTTGAAGTAATGTATTTAGTTCCCTCTTGAGAACACTCCATGAATTTGATACAGTTTTCTACATTCTCCTGTCCCTAGAGGGAAAGTTTGGAGTGCCAAACCTGATGCCTAGCTCCTATTATACTTATTAAGTACCATTGAAGTAGGAAAATGATACAAATTTATTAATTTATTTATTTAGTTGATAAACTCTTACGTGCCTTTCAGGAACTGTCACTTCCTCAGAGGGGTCTTCCTTGATTCCACTATCTAAGTTAGTTCTTCCAGTTATGTTCTCTCATAGCCCCCTCTACTTATTTTTCATAGCATGTATTGCAAATTATAATAATATTTGTGTATGTGTGTGTGTGTTTATGCACATGCCTATAGGTGGGTAGGTGATACGTGATTATCTGTTTGATGTCTGTCTCACTGGACTGTAAACTCTATGAAGACAGGGACCTTCACTGTTTTGTCTGTCAGAATCACAGTCACATGACACCTAGAAAGTTGTCAAAAATATTTTCTGTTGAGAGGGGAGTTGGGTGGGGGGATGGGTTGAATAAGTGATGGGGATTAAGAAAAGCACTTGCTGTGATGAGCACCAGGTGTTGTGCTGAAGTGTTGAATCACTGTATTATACACCTGGAAGTAAAATTATACTGTATTTTAACTAACTGAAGGGTGTTTTTTTAATTTGAGAGAGAGAGAGAGAGAGCATGAGCAGGGGAGGGGGCAGAGGGAGGAAGAGAGAGAGAATCTTAAACAGACTCTATGCCCAGTGAAAAGCCTGACACAAGTCTCCATTCCATGACCCTGGGATCACGACCTGAGTCAAAATCAAGAGTCAGGCACTCAACCAACTGAGCCACCCCAACTAACTAAGAATTTAAAGAAATCTTAAAAAAAATATTTGCTGTTGAATTAAATGTTCAATACTGGAGAGTTCTCAGAAATATTCTATTGATTATTCTCAGGGGAATCAATGAGTTTTTCATTGATTCATAGGGGAAAAATTTGATCTAGGCTTTAACAAAAGACTTAGGAAGGGCAAGGTCACTTACTAGTAGTAATATAAATAAGAATGGAAATTGATAGGAAACATAATGTAATAAGAAGAGTTGTAGAGTTAAAAAAAAATCTGGGTTTGAATCCGTATTTGGGACAGTCATTCAGTATCTGTGATCATTAGTTGTAATTTGCAACAACTAATAATACCTAGGTTATAGTGTGGTGGTGACAATGAAATGAGGTAATGTTGATAAGACTCCTCGTTTATGATAGGCACTTGAATAAGTGATAGGTGTAATTACACTTGCTGTGCTATCATGCTCACTGATGTTTGTCCCTATGTAGAGTGATCATCCATTAGGTGTAACCAGAACTGATGTCCAAAGCTAGTAAATATGAATCCTCTAATCTTTACCTTAAATATCTCACCGACCAGATATTCATTGCCAACAAAAGCAGCAATTTCTAGTATTGTCATGGCCAGCATTTGGCTTGGACTTATTTTTCCCAGGACAGCTCCAAAAGAAATCAGGACTGTGACTGTACTGAGGTCTCCATTTATCATGCTAAGGGAAAAAAGGAAAGAATACATTGAAGAATAAGGCACACCCAACATAAAACTGTGAGTTGGGATGAAATACAGCACCACTTTATCCAGAATGCAAGCCCCGCGCCCCCAGTGCTCCCCATCAGGCGCTTCTCCCAGGTGCCCTTTCACACACTCCCACCTTCCATCTATCTGCCATGCTCTCTAGTTGCTCCAATATTTCCTTTATTTTTACCTACCTGTTCTTGATCTCATTAAAGTTTTCCTTATTTTTGTTGATCTGATAAATGAATTCTTTTCTACAGTTTTCACCTTTCAAAATGTAAACATAGAGGGATGCCTGGGTGGCTCAGTCGATTAAGCACCTGTCTTTGGCTCAGGTCATGATCTCACAGTTCCTGCATTCAAGCCCAGTGTCGGGCTCTGTGCTGATGGGCTATCTGAGCTTGGAGTCCGCTTCCGATTCTGTATCTCCCTCTCTCTCTGACCCTCCCCTGCTCACGCTGTCTCTCTCTCTCTCTCTCTCTCTCTCAGAAATTAAAAAAAAAACATTAAAAAGTCTACAATGTTATATATATATATATAAACGTAAAAAAAATAACTAATGGAAGATTTTTGCCCCCTGTAGCTGACATGGAAGGAATAATTTTTTTATGAAAGGGGATTTCTTGTGTCTTTAAAGTCAAACCAAAGACATGAATGTATGACCCTACTCAGTAGAGCAAGGTGTTGATTTGCATCCTGGGATCCCAATAATCTTCTATTGCCTAAGGAGGACAATGTGCCAGCTGGTTCAGAGGCTGACTGACAAGAGACTAAGCAGAGATACAATTGCTCTGAACACACAATGGCTGCAAAGTAAGGGATTCTCACTTTTTGATTCCAATGTGAATTTTCTTTCCATGGCTGTGCACGATCCCCTGCATAAAAGTGCCCCACTGGAGGCCCAAAGCAGCAATGAGTAGATTGATGCCCACACTACTGAAGCCATAATGTCTCAGGAAGGTCATGAGGAAGCCAAATCCAACAAATATCATTACATGTACATCTTGGAACACTGAAAAAAAAGTAGAGGAAAAAATTGTGCATTAAGGGAGAACTAAGAAAATGTGACATCATAGTATATCCCATTTACTAAATGTTACATCCTTTACAGAAAACACGCAAAGGGAGAGCATTAACTGGGTAGCCAAAGGCTAGGTTTCCGTGCAAGCTTGGTTCCTTACCAGTCATGAGACCTTGGGCAAGTATTCAAGTTATTCTTGGAATACTGTGTGCTCTCATACCTGTGTGCTTTTCATCCTCTCCCTGAAGAGTTTTCCATTAATTTCTACCTGAGGAAAACTGCACAGAACAATGCGAACATCACCCACTCCTGCAGACCTTCCCAGTACTCCCAGGGAAAACTAATATTTCCTCTTGTTTTCCACACAGCATTCTGTATATGCTTCAACTTTAGCATTTGCCACATTACCAATGAAAATGATTCAACTATTGGCAATTTCTTGTGGTTCAACCTAATAGATACACAAAGCAAATTGAGGTCATATTGGACACAAATATAATAACAGAGAGAAAAAAATAAAACATTCAAATGTTGTGTTAATATTAATCATTGTGGCCAGGGGTTTAAGTGGAAATAGGCATGAGGGAGCACCTGCCTAAACAATTTATCTCAAAGGAAACCGATGTTAGAATCCAATGAATTTGTCTAATGGGTGGGGTTAGGATTTTAATCCAGGCCTGACCCTGCCAATTCCTCCCTGCACTGAGCACTGTAGAGATGGATGGAAAAATAACCAAGGCAGAGTGTTGGCCTCCCAGGCACTCAGAGACATGACCCTTTGGCTCTTTCTACCTCTGGCACCTTCTACCGCTGTCCTACCGTTAGGCTCAGGAGACCGTGTGTTTGATGTTGGGAGACTACGACACTCAGGTTTGTCTACTGTAGGAGATGCTGTGACACACTGCCCAGATACTCCCTTTAGAAATGGAGAACTTTTATTTTTCCATTTTCGCTGGTTGTAGGGAGTGCTGCTACATGAGAGTCTTAAGCTCTCAATTCTCTCTGGGAAATATTCTTGTCAAGGTCACAGCCTTTTCCTGGGGTAGCCTGTACCGAATAACTGACTCACATGAGCATCCCCTGGCCTCAGGGAAGAACCACCTGAAACTAGATAATCCCAGCTCAGGATTCCCCGTGGCGTTTTCCCGTGCAAACCTCCC
Source organism: Hyaena hyaena (assembly GCF_003009895.1). NCBI lineage: Eukaryota > Metazoa > Chordata > Mammalia > Carnivora > Hyaenidae > Hyaena > Hyaena hyaena. The sequence continues at coordinate 263,282 of NW_024081846.1, forward strand.
TGCTACATAGTTAATACTTAAGGCACTCCCTAATAAACTTCTTTCAGGCTAATGCCTCTTAAATACTGATTCCTGGTCAACCTTCCCTTCATTCCTCTCTGCAGAACTTTCCTGACTTTCTCTCCTGTCACAACTTGCATATCACACTTATTTCAAACTTTGCAAATTAAATTTGATAAACTAATATGTGATGGTGATCCCACCCAAAAGTAGATGAAGATGTTGACACTCCCAAAGTACCCAGCATTTCAAGGCTTCTTGAAGGTTTTTTGGAGGCATTGGGGATTTATCCTAAGGTATTAATTACTCTATGACAAATAACAAGACAGGCAGACATGATTGGCATCATAGATTGAGTTACTAGGGCCCTTTGGTGGTCTAGAAGTCAATCTAAGTTCTTAACGAAGAAAGCAAATGTAAGAATAAAGAGAACGAGAACAGTCCAAACATGGTTTGGGCACACACCAGTGTTGTTCACTCTTACCCCTCTATCCATGCAATGAGCCTTTTGGCCATTTTATTGTTCACTGGAGCTGCTTCCCAGGAAAGGAAGTATGAGGAGGATGGGAAAGGAAACAATATATATCTGAATATTGTCCCTTATCAGCAGCTTTGAGGGAAGTCTCAGAAGAATCCTCCATGGTCCTTCTAGTTAGATAAGGCAGACTGATGACTATTTCACTTATGCCAGCGTTTTGAATGCCCACCCTCATCTCATATCTACCCAGACAACTTTGGGATTGGTATTTTACAAGCTCTATGAAGGGCAATGGTCAACTAGCATGGACCTGTTTGGTTATCGAAATATAAGTGACCATGTATATATTAACTGTGCGAAGATTGTTTTATTTCCCCTCAAAGCTTATTCTTGCGTTTTGCCACAAGGGGGCTTAAGAACCTCATCTATTATTTAAGTTGCTAAAGATAGCTTACAAAGTTATGAAAGCTCTTGATAGATCATGATTCTGTATAAAAAGTATGGGTAAGAAAGAACCATAAACAACTAGGATTATGTACTCCCTCTTATCCTGCTCTAAGAATTTGTGAGTGGGGATTAGAGAAAGGGCCATGAGATTAGTTCTATGGTGCAAGAAGGCCATCAAAGGAGTAAAGATTCTCTGTGGGAAAAAAGGAGATTGAACCTTCTTTTTGTGACATCTTCCAACAGGTTTTAAGAATTGCCAAGACTTGTCTGAATCACATATTCTTGGTAGAGTGTGATTTTAGTCTCTAGAGTAAATGTGACAATGTCTGGTATTTTTGTTGTTTTACTTACACCTTTACCTTGTGCTAGGATATTTTACAAGCTCTGATAACTCAACATGTTTAAAATAGGATTGATGATTCCAACACACTTCTACCACCACTACCACCAAACAAATTAAACAGACCCCTCCTTTCCCTCTATTTCCTATGTATGTCTGCTCCCTCGAAGGTCCTCTCCATCCCAAACCTAACACCTCTTTACCTGACAAACTTGTATACATCTGTCAAGAACCAGATCTTCTGCACAGTGTTACTGGTCACAGCTGTAACATGGTGCATATCCCCTCTTATTTTATTTCATTTGCTTGTGTATATGTCTGTTTTGCCACTCTATGTGCTCACATGTCATTTATTCAAATAAAGTATTGCGCAGGCACTGCCAATAAGGCACTTTTTCAGGAGAAAGTGAATGCAAGTGTGACAGCAAGAATCATGATGTGGCTTTGTCCCTAACAGACCCTGGCAGAAAGTCAGGCACCTATAGCTTTTCAGGAGATACCTCAGATAAGCATGAATAAATGGATCACTGGTGAGGGCCACTGAGTATCCATCTGACTGAAACTATCAGGCCCTTATTCAGAAAAATTGTTTTTTCTCCATCAAGTGCTGAAAATTGTTCAACTGGCCAATTAGAATTGGTTGGCTTTCGTGTTTTTTTTTTTTTTAATGGATGAGCGCTGGCCTGGTGTTTGCCAGCATGTAGCTTTTTAGCAGTCCTTGGGACCACTGGGATTATATTCTGAACTCATCTTTTCCGACAGAAAGGTATCCATAGGGTGGTATCTTTCCTCCCCCACCTCCAAAACATTTTAATTTCTCTTATTTCAAATATTTAGAAAAATAGTACAATGAACATCTCTGTACTAGTCACCTAGATTTATCAGTTGTTCATATTTTCCATATTTGTTCTCTCTTTCTCATCAGATATATATGTATATATTCTCCTAAACCATTTGAAAGCAGGATGACATTTTGCTCCCCAGCCACTTTAGCATGAGTTTCCTAAGGAAAAGGACATTCTCCTAAATAACCATACCACCATCATCACATCCAAGAAATATGGCATTGATACAATAAAACTATCTAACATAGTATAGTATCTATATTCAAATTTCTCTAATGTCCCCAAATTGTTCTTCTGTAGGATTTTTAACTCCTTATCCATTCAACGGTCATACATTTTTGTTGTTGTTGTTTATTGATCATGTGTTTTTATTTTCCTTTAATTTTGATCAGTTCTCCCACAGGCTTTTTATTGGTGGTGGTGTTTTGTCTTTTATGTAGAATGTACCAGAATTTGGATTTGTTTGACTGTTTCACCATAATTAGAATGAGACTAAGTATTCCAGGAAGAATATTATACAGGTCGTGTGGTGTACTTCCCATTGTGCCACACCTGGTGGCGCATAATTTTTTGTCCTATTATTGGTGACGGTAAATTTGACCACTTGGGTAAGTCTGTTCTGCCAGATTTCTTCACCATAAATGTACCTTATGCTGTGAAAACGGTAAGTAGTCTGTGGGGCAATTGTTTCAGATGTGTATTCTCCAGTAATTTACCTAATGGTTTTTGCATTCATTGAAGAACCTTGCTGGAATCAATTATTACATTTTAAATTTTAAAATTATAATTTGCTATGTCTATTACTCTTTTTGTATCAATTAGTCAGCATTCTTCTGTAAGGAAGAGCTTCCTCTTTCTCCCTTTACTTACTTTGGGGAATATTTCTATGGGTTCATTGGCTCTTTTATCTTTATTTCAATGAGTTACTATTACCATCATTATTATTTTTAACTCTCTATTTATGCCCAGCATGTCTAGATGGTGCTGCTTTGGGCAGGATCTTGTGTTCTTTTTAACTACTGATCAATTTAAATACTGATCTCCTTCTACATGTCTTTTTAATATTCTGTATGAGTTAGTGTACTGAAATGCAATTATACATAAAACACTGCTGAGACATGATGGTCATCTCAGAAAAATAGCACTTTTTTATTGTTTGAGTACTAACTGAATGAGCAATTTTTTTTCCATAGAACTCTATTTTGACTTGAAGTAAATAACATAAACTATGGTTTTTCAGGCGAGTATTGACATTGTCTGAAAAATGAATGAAGGGGGGCTGTCATTTGAATGAAACAAATAAATAGTATTTATTGCCAGTAATACAGTTTGACTTTAAAAAAAAACACCTAGAATTTCAGAAAGTTTGTGTCTGCTATTATGAGCTTATCAGCTTCCTGATAGTTCCCAAAGGTTTTCTGGTGAGACTGTTGGTGATATTAACAAGTATCCTCTTCTGTTATTACATGATGACATATGTCCATGTTTGGAATATTTACATAACTGTGAATCAGTATTTTTCAAATGATTGATGCACAATATAACAAGATCTCACCTTGGTAAAAGCTCTACTGAAGTGCCACAGAAACCAATGGATTTTAACGTAACAGAGTACAAAATAATCATGGACGTGACTTTAATGTCCCATAGATCCTTAAAATGTGTGTGTGTGGAATTGCTAATAAAATGTTGACAGGCCTCTCCTTCAACTCTCTTTTTCTCTACTCTGCATGTTAGCAAGGATTAGCGGACAGTCACAGTAAAACTTCACTCTTTGTCAAATTATTTGCCTCAGCAGAGTGACCAGTACTTTGCCAGGTGCCATGAAGACCTAAAATCATAGAATACTGCTTGGTCCTCAAGTGAGTGTCTGTGGAGTCATTCAGGACATGAAACATTATATTCAAATGTGCCACATACTTGCATGTTTGTGCCCTGGGATGGGCTGTGTGACAGCAGGCACTGCATCGCTCTTCAGAAAAGCATAGCAGGATTCAAGTGATGAATAAACTCATCTCTAAGTGACTTTGCTTAAAATATAAATTAATATTCTGCTCTACCTATTTGTGAAAAACTCAAACCTTTGCCGCAATGAAATGGAGAACTATTGTAACACACGGTGGGCTCCTTATGCAAGAGCAGAGCCTTCCCCATACTGGAATTCCCCCAGTCGGCAGGAGGCAGGCACCCCGAAGGGTCTGACTTGAACATTTCTTAATCAAAGAATGTTAAACAATCTTCTCTCTAATGACTTACACTGTCACCTAAGTTTTGTGTGAGTCAACTTGAAATGTAGGGGAAAATATAGAAAATGTAGAACAAAAAAATATATATGTGTAACCATAATCATGTAGCTTCTAAGGCTATTCCACAAAATATTTTAACTAGGGATAATATGGCTGAGTCATTCAGCAGCTGTAGGTCATAATGTCTGTATGAGAATACCCCCCCATCATAGAAATTTCCACAAACAATGCAGGACTGAGGGAACAAATATTGTATGGTTTTTAAAAAGCTTCAATATATGCTATAGAACTTTAAAAAACATCACTACTATTTTAAGCATTAAATTAACAAATTTAATCATTAATAAATTAATAAATAATAAATTTATGTGTGCCTTATTAAAAATGCAATGTATATAATTGGGATATATTACCACCTTCCTGTTTGGTTAATGATGTAATGAATATGTCTGGCTCGTAAGAGGCAGCCAGTTAATGGTAGTTATTATTGTTATATTAATTATTTCAGAGCCTTCTCTGTCAAACTTGGAACTATATCCCTTCTTTTCATCAGCTACCATTCCCAGGGAAGGATTCTGCTTTCAAAATATGTTAGGTGCTCACACTTTTCTTCCCATTGCGAAGGAACAAACTGCTTTCCTTTTAGAGCATTATAAAACCTAGAGTACATCCATTTACTTCGATAATACCACTTCTTAACCTTAGGGCCCCCACATGAAATCCAAGTTCCCTTCTCAATACTTCACTTTGTTTCTACGCTTTCCTTGAAAATTACCTTTGACTCTGCTGTTGCATTGTTGTTGTTTTGAGGGGTGGTGGGTGATATTTTTATACCTTACAAAACTAGGGATCAATTTAAGGAGAAATGAATGTCATTTAGCAGATGTAATTAACACAAAAGATTGATCAATTACTTTAATTTTTGCCTTCTTGTACTGATATTTTAATAGACACAGATTCTATCCAAACACATTAACTACAGAGACCAGTTGCCATGGACCAGATACTTCAGCATAAACTGATAATAATAGTCTCCACACTCATAAGTATCATAAATTCTCTAGGGTACTCCACAGTGGCACTCAAGTCATTACAGAATTCAAAGAGTTCACATTCTAAGTCCCCAAAATGGGTTCACATTCTAAAACCCCCAAAACGTATAATAAGTAAATTGCCTACTCACAAGAATGTAACTCAAGGAATCTGTCCACTTTAGTTGAGTTGGTAGTGTTGGGCGGATGGAGATTCATCTGCTCTGTATCATACTCAATAAAGATTCCAAATAAAGCAATCATGGCAACCTCCAAGGCAATGGCCATCACAGGGAATTTGAACCTCATGTTTGTGGCAAAGGCCAGAGGCACACTGAGGGCTTCAAAGGCTGTGTAAGGTTGATAAGAACAGAGAGACTGCTCTGTGTGTGAAATTAGGCTGCATGTTCAACTCATTCCAATGACGTTGCAAGAAAAAAAAAATGGGCGAGACTAATGAAAATACCCCCACCTCTTGGGGAGAATTATGCTCTGTAATCAGATCATTCTGAATGTTAGTTTGAAGAATATACAACGTAGATTGGAAGAAGCCAGGTGAAGGAAATGATCTATTGCACAGAAGTGTCTAGAATCTTATTTAATGTGATTCAATAGACATTTCTTCAGTGTTTATTGTATGGCAGGCATTGAGCTAGGCACTGTAGGAGACATAGAACTAAAAAATATAGAATGGGTCTATTAACTTCCAGCAGCATAAGCAAATGATTGTATAAAAACAGGTAATATAATAGCAGTTATAAAACATACATAAGGCAGCAATTTACTTTGTCTTAGGGACATTAAAAAATAAATAGGCTTTATTAATAAGACAGATAGAGGGACTAGCACAAGGCTTAGAAAAACATGGCATATTTGGGGAATAGCAATTAGTTAGGCGGAGCTAGAATATGGGAGAGATGGGGATGGAAGAAGAAAGTGTCTGGGGATAAAGAAGCTGGGCTGGGTGGTAAGAGGCCTTGCATTCAACATTAAGAGTACTAGATGTTGGATATTAGCCAATGGGCAATGTAGAATATATAACACTGTAAGAGGCAGTTTTGCTTACTTAGCACAATGTTTTTCTTGAATCCATACTCAGCTTTACACAATTGAAAATATACGAGTACACAAATATGTTGAGATATATCTCTTTGTCTTAAAAAAGAAGAGAATGAACTGTTTAAGTTGGGACGCCTTGGTGACTCATCAGTTGAGCGTCCAACTTCAGCTCAGGTCATGATCTTGCTGTTCATGGGTTCAAGGCCTGCATCAGGCTCTGTGCTGACAGCCAGCTCAGAGGCCTGGAGCCTGTTTCGAATTTTGTGTCACCCTCTCTCTCTAACCCTACCCTGCTCATGCTGTCTCTCTCTCTCTCAGAAATAAATAAAACATTATAAAATTAAAACAACAACAACAGGGGGATAGTTAATCCATGCTCCTGACAAAGAGTCACCTGTAAATAAGATCCCAAGCAATTAAAAAATACCACGGCAGTTCTTGCCTATATCGTGAGATTATTCTTCTAACAGAATAGAGAACTTTGAGAACTCAGGGCTAGCAGTTAAATAAAATTCTTATAGTAAGTCCCATTGCCAAAAGAGTCTATTCAGAATAGAAGTGCAAATGACTGCTAGGCCAAATTCAATATCACAACAAATGTTTATAAAAGAAAGCAGCAAGGTTATTTTGTTTTGTTTTGTTTTTGTTTTTCTGCTGCATTTGTCCACAATAGAACATGAGATATTAGGATTAAGCAATTTTGGCATTTTATAAATCTACAGTCCAAAGACTTGAGAAATAGCCATGTCCATTGTTCCTTACAGGATAGCACAGCAGGAGTGGGTTCACATACTCAGCTATGGGAATACATGTGTCTGTTCCACACTTTGATTTCTGGTTTTGCAGTGGCCCAAAGAGCGTTCATGAGAACTCCAGCAAATCATGAATGCAAAGCATTTATGTCGATAAACTATACACTAGGCCATAAAAAACCAAGTAACAAGTATATATTCTAAGAAGAGCTATAAATACCATAAATCAATGTGGGTTTTAAACTATTTAAAAATGGTAAAATATAGTAGATATATTGGAGTATTGGCCATTGAGGAGTTAAGATCTGTTTCCTGTCTTCTGAACCTTTGCATTGAAATAAGCTGAATCACATACAATCTGGGAAAATAGTTGTTTTTTTTTTTAGCTCTTTACTCTAACTGTTCTAAATGGAACACCCTTTCCACATATTTTCCCCCATACTTTACACTTATCAGCCTTCAGTTCTCAGATAAAAAGTAACTTCCTCAACAAAGCCTTCCTCCCTCTCCCATTGGAACCCAGGTTCTTGCTAGTAGAGCTAATTAAATTGTGATCTTCTCTTTCATGGCACTTCTCATAGTGGGTTGTGTGTGCTATGTCTCTGTGGTGTTTATTTGTATTACATTTAAAAAATGGCTGTTTTCCCCACTGCTCTGTTGCTCCCCAAGGACACAAGCCATTGTCTCCTTAGCCCAGTATTTGTTTTCCAGAGTCAATACTGTGCCAAGCACACAGTGGACAGTCCATCAATATCATTTGAGTTGATTAAATTGAAAGAAATTTTGAAGGAAGAAGAAAGTTCAGAAGGCAGTCCAGGGGGTGTGAGGGAGGGAGATAGGGACAACCTTACCCTAAGAAACTGCATTTACGGATATGTAGCATTCCCAACGGTTAACTACACTGTCGCAATTTGCTTTCTTACTATTCCAATCAGTAAGGGTTCATCATCAGGGTCTTTGTGGCTTGAGCAAAACTGAGGGTCCAGCTCAAACTATGACACATGGAAAGACCAAAGATCAGGCGTGTATGGAAACAAGGCCAAAGTAGTGACCTTAAATGTCATAACAGCTTTTAGAAAAGTCTCTCCTGACAGTGTTTAGCCACAAAGAACACAGGCTGGCTGGAGATTAGGGTTAGTGGAAATGACCGGAGACAGCTCTGTTTAATGGGTACGCCATGTCCTCATCCTAGGTTGATCCTTAATTTGCTGTGTGGCTTTAGAAAAGTGACATAATTTCCTTATCTTATATTCTGAATTCATGTAAAATGGGAAAATGGTTATTGTTAAGAACTTTAATTTGAGTTCTCTTATTTTTGTTAGCAAAAACTGATTGAAATAGGACCACTACTGCTCTTAAATTGTCTTTCTCTCCATTTATGCAGATTCAACAAGGGGACATTGGAAGGTAAAAGTCCTAAAAGGTTTTCAGCATTTTCTGTATTCTGGACTCAGAGTTAGGTGCCTATTTATCCACTGCAATGGGTCCCACCACAATTGGCTATATTTCTCTATTTCGCAAATATAGCTTGCTCCACTGACTCAAAATATTTAAATTGTTACTCAAGCACCTAACTGCCACACTGATATGAAGTCCAGTGACTGCCTTTTGGTGCATCTCTAATGTTTTATTTCCTAAAAGAGACCGTGGGCTGTTTTTCATCTAATGGGATGGTTAGTTCAACTTCTCTTCCCAAGTGCAGATTGGAACATTTTTTGCTACCATATGGTACCTAATAAAGGAAGGCTCTTTCCGTTCCCATAAAGGCTCTTTCCACCTTCTTAGGGTTATCATTGGAGGGTCTTATGCTCTCCTCTAGGGCTTTCTCAAAGCCTGCATGGCTGTGTTCTGCATTATTCCCTAGAACACTACCATTGAGATAGGTTACAGGGCCAGAGGAGTGAGCCCCAGCCGACCCAAAGTAGCTGTACAATTCATTCTTTATGTCTGGCCTGACTTTTTAAAAAAGTTTAATTTATTTAAACAGCTTTATTGAGATATAATTCATATTCCATACCATTCACTCATTTAAAAGTGGACCACTTGGGGCGCCTCGGTGGCTCAGTTGGTTAAATGTTCAACTCTTGGTTTTGGCTCAGGTCATGATCCCAGTGTGGTGGAATGGAGCCCCATGTCAGGGTCCTTGCTGAGGGTGGAACCTGCTTGGGATTCTCTCTCTCCCTCTCTCTGTCTATTCCCCCTCCCCAGCTCACACTCACATGTGTGCATGCTCTCTCTCTCTTTCTCTCCCCCCCACCAAGAAAAGTGTACAAGTTAATTATTTTTAGTATATTCACCAAGGATGCAACCATCACTACAGTCAATTTTGGAACATTTTTTTATCACCTCAAAAAGAATCCCATACACTCTAGCAATCACTCTTTTATCCCCACACACTGTTTCCAGACCTAAGCAACCACCAATCTACTTTCTGTCTCTATTGATTTCCCTGTTCTGGACTTTCATATGAGTGGAACCACATAGCATGAAGTCTTTTGTGACTGGTTTCTTTTACTTAGCACAATGCTTTCAAGGTTCACTTGTTCTACAGCATATTTCAGTACTTCATTCCTTCTCATGACCAATGCATATTCCATTGTATGGCTATCCTGTATTTTGTTGATCTATTTGTCCATTGACAGAGATTTTGATTGTTTCCAGCTTTGGCCTATTCTGAATAATGCTGCTATGAGCAGTCATGTGCTAGTTTTTGGTGAAGACATGTTTTCATTTCTTTTGGCGTATACTTCAGGGGGTGGGATTTCTAGGTCACATGATAATTCCATGATTGCTTGAGGAACTTCCAGACTGTTTTCCAAAGTGGCTGTACCATTTTATATTTCCACCAGCAATGTAAGATTTCTCCACATCTTCACCAACACTTGCTGTTATCAGACTTTTTGATCTAGCCATTCTAGTGGTTGTAAAGTGGTATGTCGTTGTGGTTTTGTTTTCCATTTCCCTCATGATGAATAATGTTGAACATCTTTTCAAATGCCTTTTTGACCACTTGTAATTCCTACCTGAAGTAATGTCTATTCAGATTCTTTGCTCATCAGGTAAATTTTTAAGTGTCGTTGAATTGCATTGATCCATGTTCTTGACAAGACTCTGTCACTAGCTCATATACCATAAAATGAATCTTTAAACTGTCACTGTTTTGTTTTTTTTTTTCATCCTGAATGTGGCAGTGAGAATTCTCATCCATCTCAAGCAGTTGTTTTAAAGAATAGGAGAGAGAGTATATATGAAGGCACTTTATAAATCATAAAGAGATGAGAAATCTAGGTTATTAAAGAGCTATCAAGGTGACAAATGTATGGGGCAGGTTTTTTCCTTACAAAAATTTGAAACTTCTGTATCAAAGTACTATAAATTGTAAAAATGAAGGCACTATTTAAATAATAAGGTCATCAAAATGGTGATATCCTATCAACATTAGGAATAAGAAAAGATTTTTAAATAATTTATATTGAAGAATTTTATGTTTACAAAAGAATTGCAAAGATAACAGAGTGTTCCTTATTACCTTTCATCCAGCTTCTTCTAATGTTAATATTTAACATAATCATAGTATACTGACCACAACCAGGAAATAACCACTGATAAAATATTAACTACACTCCAGACATTTTCACTAGTGTCCTGCCCTGTTTCTGTTCCAGGGTTTGATCTAGGATCCATGTTGTATTTGATCATCATGGCTTCTCCATCTCCTGCAATCTTTGACAGTTTCTCAGTCGCTTCTTGTCTTGCTTGACCTTGAAGGTTTTGAAGAGTACTGGTCAGATATTTTGTAGAATGCCCTTCAATTTGGTTTTATCTGATGTTTGCTCACAATTAGTTTAGAATTATGGAATTCAGGGTTAAATACTACAGAGATGAAGTGCTTGTCTCCTCCTATTATATCAGAGAGTACATGATATTGATATGTTTTATTACTGATATTAACCTCCATTACTTGGTCAAGGTAGAGAAGAGTTTTAATGTTTAACAATATTCACTCTCCACAGTCTTGCCAAGAAAGGATTAGATCCCAAACATGTTTCCCTAAATTCATTAATGAAATGACTGTGGTGGCTGCTACCCAATGTACAAAATTAATACAAGGAACGAAAGAGAAGGAAGAGATAGTAGAGATGGAGAGCAGGGGACAGAAATTTGCATCGAGGTTCCAGGGAGATCCCACCCTATTAGTATGCTGGCTGTTGGGCCCATGGGAGTATACAACTTAAATGAAAGGGAAGTCATGTATACCAGGCATGGTCTTGAGCAGGCTGTTTTTCAAAGATAAGGTTGGAACCGAAGGCCTTCCCAGAAAATATAACAGGCCTTTCTCTTGCTTTTTTTTTTTTTCCCTTCCAGAACTTGGTCTCTCTCCCCACCACATTTTATCAACACGTCTCAGCTTGCTGAGCCTCAGGCACTGATGCGTTGTTACAGTCAGTGTTGGGTGGCCCCTGATCCCTGCCAGGCTCTTTACACATGCTAATTATAATCCTTCAAACAGTCCATCAAGGTAGGTTTGCTTCTTATTATCATGGTACAAAATAGGAAAACCAAGAAACAAAATGACTTCTAAAGTCTAATACCATTTAGAAAATTCCAGGACCCAAATTAAAATGCAAGTCTGTCTGACTCTGCAACTGTTGTTCTTTTTCTTTGGCTCACCAACCTTGGATCTCTTCTACCAAGTCTCTCGGGTATTATCACATCCTAGAAAAAGTGCTCCTCTTCATAGAAATATAAATCATTGTATATTTATATATGTATGGAGATTTATAAATATATTTATATTACATATTTTAGTTTTTTAATTATAAAAGATATAAACAAATTTGTCCTTTTAAAAATGATTCATACTGCATGGAACTACATAAAGTAAAATTGAACATCTACCCGTTCACCCCTACTCCCATATCAGTAGTTTCATGTTCATCTTTCTGGCCTCCTTTATATATATATATATATATATACACGTGTATATATATATACATGTATATATATACACGTGTATATATATACATGTATATATATATGTATATATACACGTGTATATATATACACGTGTATATATATATAGTTTTTATATTTATATATAAATATGCTTTTATATACATAGGTCTTATTTTCTAAATATCTGCATCACAATATAATACTTTTTTTTTTTTAATTTGAGAGAGAGGAGAGAGAGTGAGCAGAGTAGAGGGGCAGAGGGGGAGAGAGAGATCTTAAGCAGCTTCCATGTTCAATGTGCAGCTCCATTCAGAGCTTGATCTCACAACCCTGGGATCATAATTTGAGCTGAAATCAAGCATTAGACGCTCAACTGATTGAGTCACCCAAATGCCCCAATACTCCTTGATTAAAAACTTAACCATATGTCTTGGGGTATAAGTTTTACCTCTTTATTTTTTAAATTTATTTTTAATTGAAGCATAAGTGGCACACAATAGTACATTAGCTTCAGGTATGCAACCTAGTGATTCAACAAGCCGGTATGTTGTGTGGTGCTCACTACCAGTATAGCTCTCATATGTCACATACAACACTGTTATAATACCATGGGTGATGTTCTCCTCTCTCTTTATTTTTGTAAGATTTATTTATTTTTGAGAAAGAGAGAGAGAGAGAGAGAGAGAGAACACAAGCAAGGGAGGGGCAGAGAGAGAGGGGGACAGCGGATCCAAAGAGGATCTTTGCTGACAGCAGTGAGCCCCAGGCAGGACTAAGATCATGACGTGAACCGAAGTTGGATGCTCAACCAACTGATCCACCCAGGTGCCCCCTCTTTATTTTTTGAGATGATAAAAAATATTTCATAGTATAGATGAACCATATATTTTGATATATTAATAAAGGATCACCAAATATTCCTATTAGAAGATTACAGCCCAAAGGATAAAAACTATGCTCTGAAACTTTAGGCATTACAACCAGTTCGGAAAGGAGATGTTTGAAAGCATTTGGGGGCATGTAATACTGTAGATCAGTTCTTAGTAATCAGACCTTGAATCCAGCCTGCCTGTCTTCTTATCCCAGGTACAATGTTTACTTGGTATATGAACTTGGGTAAATCAAATTCTGTGATTAGTTTTGTTCTCTGACAGATGGGGATAATAATTACTTCACAGAGTCATCAAAGTTATAATGAGGATTTGAAGCAGTGCATGTGAATGACTTAAAACAAAGCCTGGGACATAATATGGCCATGCACATCCAAGACTGTATTTTGAGGGAATTTTTAAATAAAGACCTTGCTTCTCACTGTGTAAACTTCAAGTTGGGATGGATATTTCAAATTCTCTCCCCCCCACCGCCCCCCACTTTGGCAAGTTAAGCCTGGGCTTCATTAGTTGGATCCTCATCTCTGTAATTTTGGAAATTTGGGGACAGTTGTGCAAAATGTATGAGAAGCGACACCCTGGAGGCTATTTGTGTACAGCAATAGTGGTGGTTTTCTAACCACAATAACTAGGATGTTCCTGTGGTGTCCTCTAATCGTGAACCAACTTGCGTTGATGCGGCTTGTTTCCTGACCTTTAAGTCTCCAGCCATTAGTTAATTTTGTGAGCTGCTTGGTGCTCTTCCAATGAATCCACTTTCTCCTTAGGAAAAAAATTAGTTTTTGTAGTTTGCAGCTAAACACCTTGATGGCTCCATATTTCTCTCTTCTGTTCTCTAATCTCACTATTCACTCAGAACATTCATTGAAGTTTTTTTACATATTGACAGAAAAGCTAGAGCACGTGGTATTTGTTCCTTCTCAATAAATTCAAGAAGGTATATAGGAAATACACATTCACATTAGGATCCCCTGACCAAACTGCAATGGGTTTTTGGATCTGTCACTGGATTTAGGGCATTTTTATGAGTCAGAATCATAAGATTGTATATCTATAAACACACATGTCTAGGGGGAAAAAGTTACTTTAAGCTAACCAAGAGATTAAGTGGCTGCTTATCAACATGTTTAAGAGTTTTTTGAATTCAGTATTTTTTTTTTCTCAACCATTTTGCATATGGGAAAAGCACATCAGCTGGTGTTGTCTGGGTGTAATAACTTGGCAATTTCTGTTTATGTTTGAGTTTCTGTGGGAACTCCCTATCAAACTGGCATTGGAGTATGCTTTCGGTAGGGCAGTCTCTCCATTCAAAGTGGCTTCTACCTGAACCAATAGTGTCAGCCTAAGGCTCTCTCCCTCTGATCCAATTCAAACCCAATTTTTCATCTACTAAATGGAAGCCTCAGGTTAAATATCCTGATATGATTTTATTTTTTAACCTCAGTTCCCAGCTTTAAAGATTAGTTCACTTAATCTTTAACTACTTGACCCATTTATTAGGACATTTTGTGGTCTGACACTCTTAAGCACCCATGACTTCTTTATTCTTGGCTCTGCTGCAATTTGATTCTTTTTCACGTTAGTGAATCTGTAAATGCTGCTACTATGATGATGATGTCATTTACCAACAGAAGTCATTGTACTGAAGGTGTTCTGATACCAGCCTCTAGTTTATGGCTACTGCCCATCATGAACTAGCCAATCAGCTTAATAAAAGACATTTTAAGTAACATATTTCCTGAGGTTGAATATACATGATAAACATAGTTTTAAAAGAATATTGTGGTATATAGGAGTGCATGGGTAGCTTAGTCGATTAAGCGACTTACCTAGCTCGAGGATACTTCTAACTTTGGAACAATTCTGTGCCTACAAGTATACTGACTCATTATCTAATTTCCAATCCTGTAACAAAATTCACCTGTTATACAAATAAGTAAATACATGGAGCTATTCTTTAATATTTAGACAGAGAAATGCAGAAATTATTGGTTCATGAGTATGTTGATGACAGACCTCTTCTGTCACAATGTAACCACGTCATCATTAATGTAATGGTAGATGGTATTGTCTCAGAAAATAGATCTATATCATCTTTTGTACTGTTAGGTAGGCAAATGGAATATCATCACAATGGGAAGTTGGTTTTTGTTTTTGTTTTTGTTTTTTTAAGCAAATTTTCTTTGGATTGTAGCTGTTATTAAAGGGAGAGTCAAGGGGTGCCTGGGTGGCTCAGTTGGTTAAGTGTCCAACTCTTGATTTTAGCTCAGTTTATGATCTCACAGTTTGTGGGTTCGAGCCCACATCAGGCTCTGGAATTTTCTTTCTCCCTCTCGTTCTGCCCTCCCTCCCACCCCCCACTTGCACTCTCTCTATCTCAATAATTAAAGAAAATAAATAAATATATAGATATATATATATAGAGAGAGAGTCATGTATTTTGAAAAAAAAATAGGAGAGTGATGTGGGAAAATGAAATGTTCCTAATAATTTCTGTCAGGTAAAAATCAGACAGTGAGCACAGACTTGGCATATAAAGAAGTCTTATCTGCACTATTCATTTTCAAAGTTCATATGTGAGACTTACAACTAGCAAATGGATATTTATGAACTGATCTTTTCTCAACCAAGGAAAATCTAGTTACCTCCAATTTAAGTTGAAAATTAAGAGAGGAAATATATTGTTATCATATAATCCAGCAATTCTACTTCTGGGTATAAACCTAAAAGAAAGAAAAAAAGCAGGGACTAGAACAAATATTTGTGTATTAATGTTCATAGCAGCATTATTCACAATACCAAAATGGAGAACAAACAACCAAATATCCACTCCTGCATGAATGGGTTAAAAAAAAGACTATAACCTTAAAAAAAGGATGAAATTCTTTTTTTTTTAAATGTTTTTATTTATTTTTAGGAGAGAGAGAGACAGACAGCGTGAGCAGGGGAGGGTCAGAGAGAGAGGGAATCACAGAATGAAACAGGCTCCAGACTCTGAGCTGGCAGTCAGCACAGAGCCCGATGTGGGGCTCGAACCCACGAACCGCGAGATCATGACCTAAGCGAAAGTCGGACGCTTAACCGACTAAGCCACCCAGGTGCCCCAAAAAAGGATGAAATTCTGATAAATGTTACACCACGGATGAACCTTGAGGACACCATGCTGAGTTAAATAAGCCAGACACAAAAGGACACATATTGTATGATTCCATTTATAGGCGGTACACTGAGTGGTCAAATACATAAAAGACAAAAAAATAGAATAGTGGTTGGAAAAGCTGGGAAAGGGAGGAATAGAGAGTTATTGTTTAATGGTTATAAAGTTACAGTTCGCAAAAAAATGAAAAAGTTGTGGAAGTGGATGCTGGTGCTGCTTTCACAACAATGTGAATGTAATTTAATGCCACCGAATTGTATGCCTAAAAATGACTAAAATGGTAAGTTTTATGTTGTGTGTATTTTGCCACAATTTAAAAAAGTTATTTCCTCTGGGGCAGCTGGTTGGCTCAGGCAGGTAAGCATCCAACTTCGGCTCAGGTCATGATCTCACGGGTCCTGAGTTCAAGCCCCCCTGTCAGGTTCTGCGCTGACAGGGTGGGGCCTGCTTGGGTTTCTCTCTCGCTCTCCCTCTGCCTCTCCTCTGTTCTCTCTCTCTCAAGAATAAATGAATAAACATTAAAAAAATAATAAAGTTATTTCCTCAATATGACTTCAACACTAACGAAGGTTAAGAGATAGCTTGTGATCACAAACGTAGGTTGAAATACTTAACATGACATATAGCATATAGCATTGCAAGTAATTAATTCACCGCCTCTTCCTTTTAACTGTACTCCTGTCTCAGGCTGGAAAATAAAGCACTTTCTGTCACTTTTTGGACATAATGTTTATTAATGACTGCTCTGCTTCCAGCACCTTCCAGAGATACCATTAATGCCTCCTTCACTTTATAACCCAAGGTAATGCCAGGGAAGTGGGCTGGTATTTACTCAGCTCCTTCAGTTTAGAATTTTCCCAGAGCAAACAAAACCTTTCAAGAGTTGTTTTCTGTCTCCCATGAGGAAAAACTATCACTGCCAGTGGTGCAGGGAATGGTGAAATCAAAAATTAAAGAGAATTTTGCAATTTGAGTTTTGCATCAAGGTTGGCTTTCCTAATAAAAAAAATTCTGGTACCACCACTTCAAATTGGAGTATTTTAAGATCCTCATGGGATGGTTTTATAGTTCACCATTCATCTGTGACACATCATCATGACAACTCATTTAAAAATATGTTTTCATTCCAATAAAAGAAATGCTTAGTTCTGATTATTTTATTTCTTCCTTTCCCATGTTCTTTTTCTTTCTTTTTCCTTTCTCCTTTCATTTTTTCCTCCTGCAATTCTCTTTAAGTAAAAACACAGTTTGTATAACAAAAAATTACATTGAACTAAACAGAATAACTGTGTTTTGGGGGGCATTGAAATTTTGGATTTTGAAGTGGAGTGGATATCACTTTTGCAAGTCAGATATTTTTAATATAATTACTGTGTTGTACATTTCACTCATAAATGTGTATCAAAACCTTCAGTGTTCAGGGAGATTATACTGTTCCAAACGTGACACTTATGAAATCTAGCTGCTTTTAAAGAACATCTTTTAATGTCATTGTTAAAACTCTACATGACCCACAAAACTGTATGTTACCACAAATATAACAGAAAATTATAATTAACTCTAAAATATGTCAGCCTCTCTGTGGAAGTTTTATGCTGTTGTTGCCTTTTTTTAATGTTTTTGTTTTACTCCCAAGGTTATTTGTTTAGTTGACAGAATTGTGTTTACTAAGAGGATTTTGATTTTGAGAGGCGCCTGGGTGGCTCAGTTGGTTAAGCATCCGACTTTGGCTCAGGTCATGATCTCATGGTTTCTGAGTTTGAACCCCACGTCAGGCTTTGTGCTGACCACTCAGAGCCTGGAACCTGCTTTGAATTCTGTGACTCCCTCTCTCTCTGCCTCTCCCTCACTCCTGCTCTGTCTCTCTATCTCTCAAAAATAAATAAACATTAAAAACATTTTTTAAATTTTAATTTTGATGTGTACCACAAAGAAGTATCTTAGTGTTTCTCTTACTCTCAAAATAAATAAGTAAAACTTAAAAAAAAAGAAGTATCTTAGCTATTTATAATTCTGAATATTTAATGACCTTAATTTTACCCTTCAAAAATAAGTTTATCTTTGGAGATGCCTGGGTGGCTCAGTTGGTTGAGTATCTAACTCTATTTTTTTTTAATGTTTTATTTATTTCTCAGAGAGAGAGGCAGTGCGAGCAGGAGAGGGTCAGAGAGAGAGGGAGATACAGAATCTGAAACAGGCTTCAAGCTCTGAGCATCAACACAGAGCCCGACGCGGGGCTAGAACCCAAGAACCGTGAGATCATGACCTGAGCCAAAGTCAGATGCTTAACTGACTGAGCCACCCAGGCACCCCGAGCATCTAACTCTTGATTTCAGCTCCCATCATGATCCCAGGGTGGTGGAATGAAGACCCACATCAGGCTCCATACTGAATGTGGAGACTCCTTGGGTCTCTCTCTCTCTCTCTCTCTCTCTTTCTCTTTGTCTGTCCATCTGGCCCTCTCACCAACTCACATACTCTCTCTCCCAAATATAAATAAATAAATAATAAAAATAAATATTCTTTTAAATAATCTTCTTAGGAAAGAAAAAGAAATAGCAAAATAAATTCAGTATACAATTTAAAGGAAATAATTTTTATTCTTTTTTAAGAAAATAAAATTTTATATTCTTTCCTAAACTTCCATGTATTACCACTAGAATTATTTAAACCATAAATTTGATGAAAAATTTGACTCACATTATCCTTGATAAGATTCCAATATTAGCTCTTATCACTTATAGAAATCCTAGTCATGTTACCTTTATGTCAATATAAAATTCCTTCGGATCCTCTGGAAAGTTAGCAAAAACTGATCATTTTCCACTTCTGAAACTGTATATTTGCACAAGATATTCCTAATTTGATACCGTGTATAAAATAAAAACAGCATTACAGTGACACTGAGTTCTTTTTAATATACTAAGTTTTTTTTACAAGCTTCGAGAATCTTCTCTTCTCCTACTGTTTACAATGATAATGCTGTACAACAAAGGCTGTGGTTACATCTTGCCTTTTCCCTTTGTTCCTGTTTGGTGAGGGTGGATTTGCGGGGAGGGGCAGTGTCTGGAGGGGATGAGGGTTAATGGTTCTGGGTCCCTTGTGAGGTAATTAGAAAGGTATGGCTCTGCACATCCTGGGATTGAGGAAGAGTTGATCTTTTTCTGATCTCTCCCATCTCAGATGACTTTTGTACTTTTTATCTTTGGGTATAACCATGAGGGCAAATTGATTTGGCAATGTTTAGTATTACCAGGGACACTCTTTAGTAATATTCAAGTAAAGCCAACCATTCTATCCCTTGCTGGACCATCTTAAAAAAAAATGCTCAATTAAAATTCTTTTGCTCTACAAATACCAATTTTCTTTGCTAGAATCTGGGGATGGTGAGAAAATGTGCTTTGTTATGGGGCTACTTAGCTCTGAGTTTTATAATATAAAGATAAAGATAAATTCTACAAGTTCTGGTTCCCTCAACCTCAGCTATCTTATAAATGTGGGTCATTGCATTTATAGGGGGGATGCTGTTAGGAAAACTATTCTAAGTTTATGTCCTATATAAGATAGCTAAGTATGGCATTTTTGTACACATATGCACAAAGAATTAAACTCTGTGGGGAAAAGCAAATGTCTGTTCATTTGATTCCTGACGCTTTTTGTCATTCAGAGCAAGTAATTTCTCTAATTTGTGTCATTATTTTCCCTTATGACAAATCATGATAACTGTATAAAGAGGAGAGACCTCTGGAATTAAAACTCTTTTAAAATAACAACTTTTGAAAAACATGAGCAAGTTAGATAGTTTTCTGAGCTTCAGTTTATCATTAATAAGTTGATACTTACATTGCACAGATAAAATGAGTGGTCTATTACAGTGATTGGTGCAAAGTAGGTTGTCAGTAGGCATTAGTTTTCATTTCATCTGCTCTACATATTTCTAGTGGTCCTGGGAAAACACATAAGAGACTGCTTTGGAGACCTAGAATTAATATTGGATTGATATATCAATATATAATGGAAACTGGGATTCATCTTTATTAATTCATTCACATATGGATATAGTGACTATTTTGGTTGGAAACAAACAACGGAACCAAAATTGGTCAGTGTAGCATTTATGTTGAAACAAATCATGTGGAAGGGTGACTAAGGTGAACAATAATTTGGCTATCTATGGTTTATTCCTATCACTTCATTACATGGTATCTAAAAATACTAATCATTAGTTGTTTGCCACCATTTTGTGTGAGGATCTATCTATAGTATTAAAAATACTCACCAAACTATGTATAATCTGGTAGTCTGGTTGAGAAGATGCATAATAAAAAAGCTAGTGAGACTTCCACTTTTCTGTGCATTTGTATTTTAATTATCTTATCATAGGAGTCTATGCCTTGGGGGAGCATATCGGACATCTGCTGTCAATTCCAGTCACCTTCCAAACCTAGAAAGCAGTTCTTCTAATGGGCATCAGCATGTCCTACTTTAACACACCCTGCTGATTCCCATAGAGCCATGCTACATAAGGTCATCGCTTTAATTGGCCAGGTTTCCATTGCCCCTCTGTCCGACCATATGGCCATCCCACTGACCACTGCCCATGAGTCAGTAAAAATCCAAACATATTGTCTTTTCCCACTGTTCAATTCTTCCATCACTGCTAGAAAAACAGCACACCAAGCTGACCTTTCTTACCTTCTTCAATCAGAGTGGTGGACTTACAAACAAGATGTTGTTGTTCATTCACTTGGGAACTGCCATCCACAAACGAAGCCCATCAGCCCAGTGCTGTTATAGGCATTGCCTAAGGAACAATAGAATCCAGCAGCTCCTCTCACACAGTTCCAGAGTCTATCCTGGAGAAAAGTGGCTTCCTGCCCATGAGTACCTCTCTTGCATTCTCCTCATAGCAAGATTCTGTAAAAATAACTTCCATATTATAATGGAACTTTTCTGGATACTGCCATCACCATTAGAGCGTTTCTCCAACATATCCTACACATGGCTATTTCAGGTTTCAAGATCGCTTCTTATGTTCTTCAGTTATTGGGATAGATTCCATTAATGCCGATACCAAGGTAGTAACTGCCACTCAAATGGAAATTCTGTAATTCAAAGCCCCAGTGGCCATCGCTGGAAGGTGTCATGGATGTTTACTCTAAATTAATGTGGAGGCTCCCTATAAAGCTCTCACACAGAGAATTTGTCAACACCCTTCTTCCAGGTTTTATTCCACACTCTGGACTTGTGCAATCTTACTAATTTTCATTTGGCATGTCCAATAAACGTCATTTGAAGGGCTGGTTTACATGCCTTCTGTTTTATAGTACTAGATGGGGGAAATATTCTTCAATCAGATACAATGTTCATCTCCATATATAACAAGATAAAAGGTAATACAACCACTTTGCACAAAGCCATTTCAACATGTCAGTTCTTCTGCCAACTTTTAACTGAATTCCACCAACCCTTACATTCCTGACTGTGACTTCCTTTAGGACTTCAACAGGTTTTGGTTTTAGAATACGAGGTCAAGGAACTGTTCCCCAGTATGACAGAATATCCATTCCCCTAAGACATGCAAGTAAAGGAGACACAACTTCTTTATATAAAACTTGCTTAAACGTTCTAATTTTCATAACCCTATCAACCAGGCAGTCTAATTGTAGTCCTAGCCAGGGCTTCACCAATGGGCTTAGAGACCACAGTTCTTGGGACTTCTGTGGTCAAGGAGTCTTGGAAGCTTCTCTTCTCCACCTCCTGACCATTTTACCTATTCTTGTGCAAAAGACTTTGAGTCCCCAAGGAGAGGTTGAGCCTGGTGACTCTGGCCATTTTATCAGTCGTTACCTTAATTAGTCTGCCTAGTCACTGCCCTAAGCGATTACTGGTCAAATTTCTCATAGTAATTTCTACCTTCAAACTTTTAACATTTCTTCAAACAGGGATCTGTAAGAGCTGACTTATTTGAGGCCCTGTAATGAAGGGGACAAGAAGGGAGTCATTTTGGCAGCAAGTATTAAACCCTTTGTTTTAACCTCATCAGTGTCTGTTTTATTTATCCCTGATGGCAATGCTTCCTTAACTCCCTAGAACACAATATTTTTTTTTGCCTGGTAAACAATCCCTCTCATACCCGTCAGTATTAAATCTGGTGTTCTTTGTGAAACCTCTCCAGAATTCCTAGATAAAGTTAGTTACCTCCCTCTATGTTTCTAAACACACTGCCCCCCAACTCTGTTTTTCCTTCACATTTAATATCATTAACTGATAATAATCCTGTCCTTCTTATAGGATACAAGAAGTATTAGGGCCGAAACCATGTTTCTTTTATTCTTGTGTTCACAACACATATCATATTGTCTGTCTTATAACATCAGTTCAATTAATGTTTAGTGACATAAAGAGAGAAGAAGAGAAGGAAAAAATAAAATGCAAATAAATGTAAAATATAGAAGGAAGATAGTACCAAAAAATGTTAGTGTAAGTGAATATTGTTAGGTTGTATTGTAAAGAGGTTTCTTGTTTTATCCCTTGTAATACAAAACCCTTAATAGTTAGATATCAGAGGGACAGATTTATACACAGCTGAAGTGATACAACGACTACTTGTTTAAAAAAAAGAAAAAGAAACACTATATATAAATAGCTCCCTTTTTATAATTTTGTTGTTTTTAAGCTTGATCTGAGCAATGTTGCTTGGAGTCAGCTTTCATCTTAATAGATGATGAGAGCATCACATATGTAGGGGCCAAGGGCGAGCAGCCCCACAGGGCACCATTTGGCATATTGATTATTTTGAATTAAAAGATACTTAAGAAACAGCCACTGCAGGAAGAAAAAAGAACATTGACAACCTCTTTGTCCCCAGAAAGCAGAAGATAAATCTCTCCCATCAAAGGAACTATTCTCATACCCACAGATAAAGAGACATCCTTATCACTGAAGATAGGGAATTCAGAGTTGAGAAGCTTGTATTGATAAACCATGGACTTGTACTAATTTACTACTGCAGCTCAAATGATGTTACATTTTTTACTGATCCTAGGTTCCAAACATAAATTACCTTTGCTCTGTCAATTTCTCACAGATTTATTGTTTCTTTGTCTAAAATGTACAGAAACTGCATGCCTTGGACATTTCTTTAGGTCTCAATGTCATTATTGGGTCTCTGTGTACATATAATTAAATTTTGTTTTTTATTGTTTAATCTGTCTCATGTCAGTTCTTAGACTAGCTAGAAGAACCCTGAGAGAATAAGAATAATTTTCTTTCCTACCATGTGATTCTTTTATTAATTATGAGTCCAAACCCTATTTATTTAAGTATGAAAAAATTGAGGAGTTAAGTGACATACCTAAGTTCCTTATTCTTTTTAAAAAAATGTTTATTCATTTAAAAAAATTTCTTTAATGTTCATTTTTTTGAGAGAGAGGGACAGACAGCATGAGCAAGGGAGGGTCAGAGAGAGGGAGACACAGAGTCAGAAGCAGGCTCCAGGCTCTGAGCTAGCTGTCAGGACAGAGCCCGATGTGGGGCTCAAACCCTTGAACCGTGAGATCATGACCTGAGCCGAAGTCGGACGCTTAACCGACTAAGCCACCCAGGCGCCCCTATGTATTCATTTTGAGAGAGAGAGAGAGAGAGAGCAAGCAGGGGAGGTGCAGAGGGAGAGACTGAGAGAGAGAGAGAATCGCAGAGGGAGAGAGTGAGAGAGAGAGAGAGAATCCTAATCCCATGATTTGAGAGTCTCAATTCCATGACCTGAGATCATGACCTGAGCTGAAATCAAGAGTCAGATGCTTAACCTACTAAACCACCCAGGCATCCCACTATGCTCCTTATTCTTAAGATAATTTGATTCTATGCAAAGCTGGGAGACCCCTGACCTCCATCTTCTTTTGAGGTTCCGTCTAGGAAAGATTACAAATTCCTAACTCCCTAACATGAGCTACAAAGACATTTAAAACACGATTGCTTCCAAAGGTTGAATTTACCTCAGTCTGGATGTCAAATTGACATCTGGAGTTGAGGCTTGCAATCTTTAAACAATGTGTGTGTCCTATTTGTTTATTTTCACACTTGTGCAATGCTTTGACAAGAAAGTTTCAGGGAGAAGATTCATATTATAGGAAGAAAGGAGAAATTGAGTGCAAAAAGCCTAGGAGAGAGTGGAAAAAAAATTGTGACAGTAGAAATTTGCTCTACTATTTCTATAGTCTTTATCGTTTTTGTGAGGTTTTTTTTGTTTGTTTGTTTGTTTGTTTGTTTTGTAAATTGTCCTTTGGTTAATTGCCTGAAGTTAAAAAGAAATAAAATAAATATTAAACAAGAAGAAATCTAGACGAGTTGACAATAATTCCAAGCTTTACCTTGGGCTGACAGAAGAGAAAAATGAGAGAGATAGAATTGCATAGAGATCAAGATAAAGATAGAAAGATGGGGGAGTAAAGAAGAGATGGAAGACCAAGATGAGTTAGATCTGACACTCTTTTCCTCTTCTATTGACATTAACCCAACAATTGTATACCATTTGTTTTCCTATGTATATCCATGATGCCCCCTGACTCTAAGGCTATAAGCCTAATGGTGACCCATTCTCCATGATCATAAACTGCTACTCCTTACTTTCATCTGAAACTTCTAGTTCTCTAGATAAACTAAAAACCAATAAGAGATGATGCTTGGTAATAACAACAAGATTTATCAAGCTACTTACATGTAGACAGAAATCTCTTTAAAATAAAAAACTAATAATTACTAATGCAGCATTAGCAATTATTTTTTAAGCTTAAAGAGACTTCTATAATCAGCAGTTATTACTGATCAAATAATTCATGAATTAATTGATGAATATGGTGGGCTGTATGTGCCTTACATCATTCAAAAGCCTGCTTATAAACCACGTGGGCCCCATAGCATTCTCAGCTCCTAGGCAGTGAGAGTAAGGAAGCCATAAATACTGCTTGGCACAGAGGAAGGAAGCCATAAATATTGGTGGAGTGACTAAATTTGGACACAAAGGCTTGAGACTCTGTTGTCACAATCCTGTCATTAAGTAATAAAGAAAAGGAAAAATAGTTGAGGAAAAAGAACTAAGTAGAAAAAAGGGAAAGTCCAGAAAGAAGGCAAATATATATCAAGAAAGTGATATTTTGGAAGAATGCACTGTCTACTCTTGAGCACATATCACTTTCCTATCCCCAGCACTAACTGCCCTGATACATATTGTATCTTCTTAAAATTCAAATAATTATTGAAATTCTTTGAAATTATTGGAATAATTCCAAGTTAATAATTTGATTACTATAAAATGTGATTATTCAGAAATTTAATGGCTAACACTTTTAACAAACTTTTTCAAATTTGCCTCTTATTCTTGATCTCATGAAACTTTATCTTTTGGATATTTAGAATTCCATAAGAAAATACACTGCTATAATTTGCATGAAATGCCTAATTGGTTTAAGTTGCAATAAAATTGTTTTATTATGGGCTTTGGACATTATACTTAGACCTAAGTTAGAGGAGGAAAGCATGGTAGATGAAGGAGAGAAGAAGGGCTTGATTTGTTCTATGAAATAGTAGAGACTATTGAAAGTGGAATAACATGATATTAACTGATTTAAGGTATGACTGCTGATTAAGTTTTGGGGTGATGGGGGTGGGGGGGCAGTCCGGAGCCGATGGCCAAGAAAGAATTCTTGAAGATGTCTTTGGTGCAAAAAGGCGATTTAATGAAAGCACGGGATCAGGACCCATAAGCAGGAAGAGCTCCATTGGGGTCATGATGGGTAACTCATTTTATACCCTCAGGTGGGAGGGGTCATGGATAGAGCAAGTCTCTAAGGAATTTTGAAAGCAATTTTTCTAGGACCTTGAGGGGCTAGCTGTTGCTAGGGAAATGTCATTTATTACTGGTTTTTTTTTTCATTTATTACTGTTTAATCAAACCTCAGTCATGAGATCCTTCAGATGTATATCAGGAGGCCATAAACTTGGAGTAGGATTGTCAGCACATACTTTGAGGCAGTTGAGATAAAGAAAGTAGACTTACAAGATCCTCAAGGTTGGGATAATGTTAAGCTAAGATTCTCTTTTGCCCCTAGCAAAGTATCCTCATGGGGCAACTGGGCTTCTAGAGAGAGCTCACTCTGCTGGTTTCAAGGACTTGTCGATGGGCTATTGGCAGTAAGGGAATTTAATTTTTCATTTACCTTAGTTTTCTACATCACCTTGGCAAGCATGTAAACCCTTTTTTATTTTTTGTTCTTGGGTAGTCAGGAATATCTGAGGAATACCACACATATTCCACGGCAGGGTTGGGAAGCGGGTGTCAGACTGTATTTTGCCCTCAGCTTGCCCCATGCTCTTTCATCAACTGCCATACAAAGAATGAATCAGGAGGTGGAGAGCAAGGATAAAAGTAGAGACCAGGTTTATATCAGTGACAGGCGATGAGATGGTAATGGCTTCTTGTAGGTTTATAGCAGTGGAAATGGAAGAAAATTGATTAAATTGAGAATTATTTTGCAGGGAGGCCAATATGACTTACTGATAGACTGTATGTGGAATGTGAGTAAAAGAACAGAATTTTTGAAAAACATCAGTGGCTTCTTTCTGGAGGAGGAGGCCAGAGTCAGCTGTTGGCAGGGAGGCCAAGGCCCCTACCAGTGTAAACAGAGAGCTGGAGCTCAGGCTCTTCCACAGTGGTTGAGTCACAGCCAGTGAGTGCCCCTCTACCCCCTCCGAGGCAGTAGATCAAGGAGTGAAATATTTAGATAAAAATATTCAGGAAGGCCTAACTGTCAAGCCTATACCTACAATAAAAAAAAAAAATAGTTGAATGATGTTTGGCAACCAGTTCCAATGTGATGATCTTATCATCTGCCCTGCAGAAAGTTAGGGCTTTAAACAGCTTTGTCTTATACAGTTTGGTCACAAGAATGAACTGAGAAAACTCAGTATGTCTATCCTTATTAATTGCTTAGACCTCTTAGACTTGATTGATTGATTGATTGATTGATGTAATTTTTAAGTAGCATTCATGCCCAGCACAGAGCCCAACAGGAGGTTTGAAATCAGGAGAAATCCTGAAGTCAGGACCTGAGCTGAGATCAAGAGAAGGACACTTAACTAAGTCACCCAGGGGCCCTAGACCTCTTAGATATTTTGATAAGGAGCCCTGGGGATATAAAATGAGAAGAGAAAGCTAGAAGATCTTAAGCTGCTTTTTGTACTAATGAATAGGACTCCATCAAGAGAGACCTTGAGAATCAAAAGGAAGGTGCAGAAATGTTAATACCTTGAAATAGTGCTTTTAAAAGCATCTGCAATGAGTCATTGAAATGATTCACAATTGCTTGGCTTCTTTGCCTGATGATTTGCCCCATTCAGAAGCAGATATGAGAGTAAAACTGAAGCAATGGATGCTGATGATGGCAACATTCGAACTAGTCAGAATGAACTACAGAGAGAAAATGTAGCTGTGTCTGAAGAGACCAAATGATAAAGATGTTGCCTTGTGTACATAATTGATGCGATGAATGAAAGACAGTGAAGGATGTTTCTTTGTCTTTTTTCTTTTCTTTTTCCCTTTCAATAAATAGCATCATATATCAGTTAATTGCTTTCGGACAGTCTTAAATGAGTTATCACCAGAAGTCTTGTAAACGGCTTGAGGAATACTACATGGCAATGAGAAACAATGAAATCTGGGCATTTGTAGAAACATGGATGGACCTTGAGGGTGTTATGCTGAGCGAAATAAGTCAGGCAGAGAAGGACAAATATCACATGTTTGCATGTATAGGAGGATTAGGAGGAACTTAACTGAGGACCATGGGGGAGAAGAAGGGGGGAAATGGTGGGGGAAAGGGAGAGAGGCAAACCATGAGAGACTATTGAATGCTGAGAAACAAACTGAGGACTGATGGATGTGGGGGGAGGGGGGAGATGGGCATGGAGGAGGGCACTTGTGGGGATGAGCACTGGGTGTTATATGGAAACCAATTTGACAATAAACTATTTGTAAAATAAAAAAAAAGAAGTCATGTAAACGGCTTGAGTCTCCAACTTCATGAATTACAAGATGTAATTCATGGCAGTGATTTCACTTCACAGCAAGCATAGGCAAATGAGTATGCCTACATTAAGTGCAATCACCTTAAAAAGCACGGTATTTGTTGCTATTGTATGAAACATCTCTGTTTTTGGAGTTGTAGTATAACACTGAAGTTGTCCTCAATAACAGCAAGATTTCACCCTTGAAAAGTAGATTTGTCATTTGCTTTAAGAATGAGAGATAACAAAAGGATATCATGCTATATAAATGTGAAATTATAAAATCTTTAGATTTACTTCACTGAAGAATTTGCTTAATCTCTAAAAAAAAGCAGTGTGACATGTTAAAAGAGAGGAACTCCTTAAGCTTAAAACAGCACCTTTGCTTTCTCCCATGACTGCACCTGCAAACACATGACCTCTCTTGTCCCTATTCTGAATGGGCCCCCGAGCTTTTTTTCCTAGTCACTCAGATAATATGTCCTTTGGTTACTTTTAGTTACATACATTTTAGTAATTAGCTATACAAGTCCAAGCTGGACTCAGACTTGCATAAGGGTGGAAGCCTGCAACGGAAGGGGCTTTGGTGGGAAAGGCGGCTAGATGTCCACTGGAGATTCTTGCTCTCTGGACATACTGGGAGAAATTAGCCCACTGACCCAATAAAAGGAGGGGACATGGAAACTCAGAGCACAGTGAAATGAGTCTTTAATCAACATTCTTGCAAGAGCAGGTGTCTGATGGACAGGCACCCTCGGGAGGTGGGGGGAGTTACAGCAGACATTTTATCTGCAAGCGTGCCATCCCTCCCCTGATTCCTCATTGGCTGAGTACTACAGAGGTTAAAGCCTTACTGGGAAGCGGCCTATGCCCACGTAAGGGAAAAAGTAGTCTGACTGGAACAAATGTACATTTCTTGAGGTGACTGGCGACTTCGGTTCTTTGGCACATGCTCTTACAAAGCTTGCAAAAATTAAGCCCATGAAATGGAGAGGGAAGAAAGAACCAGGAAGTGAAGTATCCAAGGGTTGGGGACTCTATGGTGGGAGAGGGGGGTTCGTACATGTTTCCAATAGATTGTAAACCTATTGTTAACTAGACAGCACAGATTTTATTTGGTACTGCTGAAAACGAATCATCTCACTTCTCACACATGCATTCTTGAGGTGTGGCTGCCCTTCCGGGGACTACATGTCTCCACTCCCCTTACATCTACATAAGGTCACATGACTAAATTCTTAGCAATGGGTGTAGGAACCCAGGCCTACCCTTTAAAATTGTCCTGCATGATCTTCCAATCTCTTTTCTCTTTTGCTGTTTGGATGGTCACACCCAGAATAAGGTTGGAAGCCATTTGAAGGTGGCAAAGGGTCAGTCGGTTTGGGTCCTTGAATTTCTATGAAGATTAAATCCTCTTTTCATGAACTCTACCCATCTGACCCCATCTGGTTTGGCTTTATGTAAGCAAGAAATCAACATGTTTTGAGCACTGAGATTTTTATCTCTGTACTTTCTTCTCTTTCTCCACCAGGTCTTAGTGGAGAGCCTGCCTTGTATTTGAGGATCTCAGCTAGTCTATCTTTCTATCTTTCTTTTTTTCAAATATATTTGTTTTATTTTATTTTAGAGAGAGAAAGAGAGAGAGAGAATGTTAGTAAGGGAGAAGGGCAGAGAGAGAGAATCTCAAGCATGGGTCCCATGACTCTGGGATCATGACCTGAGCCAAAATCAAGAGTTGGATGCTCAACCGACAGAGCCGCCCAGGCTCCCTACTTGTCATTCTTTTAATGTAGCTCAGTGATTCTCCTAGAGTAGTCCTGGACCACCAGCATTAGCATCCCTTGGAGATTTGTTAGAAATGCAAATTCTTAGGCCTCACCTCAGAACTACTGAATCAAATTTTAGGGGTAGGGCCCATCAAGATCTGATATAACAAGCCTGATATACAGGTGATTCTGATGCATTTTCAAAATTAAGAATCACTGAAAAAGCTAATGCCTTTCCCCAGACGTCCAGTTTTGATTTCTCCCTCAGTCTCTGGTTTTTAGTATACCATCCTTTAGGGATTTGATCTATTAAGGTCTTCAGCCCTAGAGCTGATTAAATCAGTCTAAATTGGCTCACAGGACAGTTTCCCTAGAAACATTCATGTTCTTTTGCTTTATAAATCGTGAGAGTGCAGGCTGTTCCAAAGGAGACCCTTCTTATTAGACAGGCAGCCAGCTGGCCAGTCTCGTTTTTGTTTTCTTCTGTGTTTAGTATAGGCCTTTAAGCTCCAGAAATTCCAGAAGACACAGGCCAGGCTCTCTTAAGATTAAATTGAAGGGGAGGGAAGCCAAATCATCCCTTGGTCAGAGAGCAAGCTGAATGTTGTATAACACTTAAGCAACTATTCAAAGAAACCTCTTTCCTTCTTCGACTTCAATGCTTTTGTAATTGTTGTGCCCGATTCGTGAGTCCCCAGAGACCACCAAGGAACTAACATCGATGCAAGTACAAAAGGGTCTTTATTACAAGCTAGAGCAGGGGCTCACCCGCCTACTGGTGTAGTGGTAGCTGGGTGAAGCCCCGAACAATAGTGAGCAGGGATTTTATGGGGTAAGGGACGGGGGTGTTACAGTGCACATGTTGTATGTATAGCATCATCACATAAGCACCAATTACAATTGTACAGTAGCACCCATGGTAACAGCTTTGACCATTCAGTATCTGTAAGGTGTACATTAATTTTGGTAGGACCCAATCATGACTTTTGAGAATCCTTTGAAAATAACCAATTATGAGGTGAGTTCAAAGGGCCCACGTGGGGTTCAGGCAAGTGGTGAGAAATTGGCTAGTTTGTACAGAATAACTGTCTACAGTTGCCAGCCTTGACTCAGACCACAGGAATGGTTTTTTGATTAGCTGATCTGAGGGCAGTCCGAGGATAGCTTTAGCCTTGAACAATCTGAGGCTTTTCCTGGAACTGGGACTGGGGCTACGTGCAGCCCGAGGTTGCTCTTAATGGAGACCTTAATTTCAAAATGACGTTACTTAGGCTCTTCATAACTTTGAGGAAGGTGTTGAGCTAAGAGATAAAAAACAAATTTTTGGTTGCTTTGCAAATCCTTGTGCAAAGTGAGTCATATTATAACATTGTTACAAGAATCGCATATCATTTCTATACAAATTTATCAGTTTGTGTTGGGGGTGGATTCCATGAGGAATTTTATATTTTGAAAAAAAGACAAAGCTAAAAAATGGGAATAAAGAATGACTCAGCTTTCTGCGTGAGAAGTTGGGTAAATAATGAAATAACCAATATGGGGGAAAGTTGGGTATAAAAAATCGATAATTATATCCTCTTATGTTTAATGACATTTACTAGATGTCATTAAAGGATAGGATATAGTTTTCTTTTTTTAATGTTTATTTATTTTTTATTTTTTGAGAGAGAGTCAGCACATGAGTGGAGGAGAGGCAGAGAGAGGGGAACAGAATCTGAAGCAAGCTCCAGGCTCTGAGCTGTCAGCACAGAGCCCAACATGGGGCTCAAACCCACAAACAGTGAGATCATGACCTGAGGTGAAGTCAGATGCTTAACCAGCTGAGCCACCCAGGCCTCCTAGGATCTAGTTTTCTGGTCTTCAAAGATCTCATCAACCGTTACTGAGAAAGATGAGTACTGTGAGGTCTCTAGTCAGCTGAAGACTGAACTTGTAGGCAGTTGGAAAGATAGGTTATAATGAACATGCAGTTGAGAAATATATAGTCCTAGTCCATAAAAAGTAGAAGTCCATTTTGGTCCCATGTATAGTATTTTTTCTGCAGATTCTATTTTAGCATACTGCCTTAGCTCAGGTTCTTTGGCAAACAGAGCCTGAGGCAATAACTTACGTGTCAACTTTATTGTAGAGTGTAGTTCGAGGGAAGCTGGAATGAGGGAGAAAGGAGAATGAGATAGGAAGGAGGGAAAGCACATGTGAATGAGTGCCTCACTGAGCTGGCAGCAGCTTTTGGCAAGTGCAGTTCACTGATCTTGAGTGACATCTACAAAGAGATACTATATGAATCACTGCATCTCAGAATAGCATATCCAAAAGAAAGAAGATTTATCTGCCAACTTTCTTCTTCTTGTCATTTTCTCCCTTAGTTTAAATCTTCAAATATCTTCTGTGTTTTAGCTGTCAGGCTCTCTACATTTGAAGACAGTATTAAGTGCTGGGACACATTGAGCTGTGGCACATTAATATTTGAGCAGAAGTGACCTTTCCTTATCACCATTAAATTATAACTTGTAGAAGATTTCATTCCTCTTTCATACTTTTGCTTCAAGACAAATCCTTAAGCCCACAATTTGTGGACTATGATACTATACTCGATAGCATTAGCTCTCCTTAATTATGCTGTTGTTATTTTTACAGTAATCCCATAAGGATGGTGTTATTATTGTCACCTTTTTGCCTGAAGATGAAATTGAAGGTAATAGAAATTACAATTTTTTTTATTTTTTAAAGTTTATTTATTTATGTAGAGGGAAAGAGAGAGAGAATTCCAAGCAGACTCTGCACTGACAATGCAGAGTCTGATGCGGAGCTCGAACTCAGAAACTGTGAGATCATGACCTGAGCCAAAACCCAGAGCTGGATGCTTGACTGACTCAGCCACCCAGGTTTTCCAAGAATATTTTAAAATATATTTATCTCCCATTTCCTTCTTTAGTCACTATGCTTTACACTTGTCTCCTTACATAAATTAGTACAAAAGCTGGTGGTAGTGGTCACTTATAAAGTAATTCATGCACAATCATAATTAACATTAGAAAATATCAATAAACTGCCCAGTTTATTTGAGGATGTGGGAAATGCCATCATTACACAAGTGTCTGGCCAACTGAACATATTTCATTTGAAAGTTAAGGAAGACACTTCTAACCACCAGCAGTATTTGGATATTCTCTCTCCTCTGGAAATTTGCAGTAAAGTTGAATTTGTATGTATATGTACATATAGA
Source organism: Hyaena hyaena (assembly GCF_003009895.1). Lineage (NCBI taxonomy): Eukaryota > Metazoa > Chordata > Mammalia > Carnivora > Hyaenidae > Hyaena > Hyaena hyaena. The sequence goes on from NW_024081846.1 coordinate 296,538, forward strand.
CTATACATATATATACTATATATGCATATGTATATATATATATATACATATATAGTGAGACTCTATATATAGTTTAATTACTCTGTGTGTGTGTGTGTGTGTGTGTGTGTATAGACTGTGTGTATATAGAGACATCAGTAAAACTCAGTTCCCAGGACAGATAAAGCAAGTAAGCATTAAAAACTAGTCCAGATTGCTAGCCCCTGTTATTTTGCTTTCTTTGAAACTAGAGAGAAGTAGAAATGGAATGGATCTTAATGCTTACCTATTTCAATTCCTTAATTTTGCAGAAATTAAAACTGAAGTTGTTTTACTTAATTTGGGTGAAACCCTTGTTTTCTTTTTCTTTTTTTGTTTATTTATTTATTTTTAAATTTACATCCAAATTAGTTAGCATAGAGCACAATAATGATATCAGGAGTAGATTCCTGTGATTCATCCCCTATGTATAACACCCAGTGCTTATTCCAAGTGTCCTCCTTAATGCCCCTCACCCATTTAGCCCCTCTGCCCCACCTCAACCCCTCCAGTAAACCTTAATTTGTTCTCTGTATTTAAGAGTCTCTTATGTTTTCTCCTCCTCTCTGTTTTTATATTATTTTTGCTTCCCTTCCCTTACGTTCATCTGTTTTGTATCTTAAATTCCACATACAAGTGAATTAGTTACTAATTTCGCTTAGCATAATACCCTCTAGTTCCATCCATGTAGTTGCAAATTGCAAGATTTCATTCTTTATGATTGCCCAGTGATGCTCCATGGTATATATAAACCACATTTTCTTTATCCATTCATCTGGACATTTGGGTTCGCCATACTTTGTCTATTGTTGATAGCGCTGATATAAACATTGGGGTGCCTGTGCCCCTTTGAAACAGCATACCTGTATCCCTTGGATAAATTCCTAGCAATGTTATTACTGGATCATAGGGTAGTTCTATTTTTAATTTTTTGAGGGATCTCCATACTGTTTTCCAGAGTGGCTGCACCAGTTTGCATTCCCATCAGCAGTGCAAATGAGATCCTCTTTCCCTGCACCCTCATCAAGAAAAATTGTTGTCTGAGTTGTTAATGTCAGCCATTCTGACTGGTGTGAGGTGGTATCTCATTGTGGTTTTAATTTGTATTTCCTTTATGATGAGTGATGTTGAGCATTTTTTCATATGTCTGTTAGCCATCAAAACTCTTATTGTCATAGACATCATTTCACTGCATCCTCACAGTAACTCTCTGAAGTGGTAGTAAATGTTCCACTTAGCTATGAGAGATAGGCTCAGATTGTTCAAGGCCTCCTAACTATTAGGTAGGAGAATCAGGATCCAAATCAAATGCTTTTTCCCTAAGTTCAATATTTTCTCACCAATCATCCTCGCATATTTTGGGGAAATTTTTCTTGTGGAATATAATTGATTTACAAGAATTTTCAATAGAATAGCAGATTTAATGGAAGCAATATCTATCTACTTTTCAGTCTGAGGCAGAGCACACAAGGAAGGAACAGACTGGAATGAGGCAGAGGAGCACAGTGGAGAGCAAACGATGATGGGTTTAGAGCTGAGAGGCAATAAATTGATAACAGGCACACACCTTATTAGAGAGGTCTACCCTGATTATACCATGTCATATAACAATCTTTCCTTCTTCAAACATCAATGTTTTCTGTTTCTTATTGTCACTTGGAATACTACGTAGATTTTTGTTGACCTGTTTAGTGGCAGTTTCACAACAATGGAAAATGGACATAATGCTGTTATTGCAGGTCTGGCATGTGCAAGTCTTCAACAAATATTGAATAAACCAATCATTATTGCAGTTGAACTTTTCATATTGTATTGTTTTAAAATACATCTTTTGTTAATTGTCTATATTTTTGAGTATTTGTTCAGCTTTAATTATTTGTTTGAACGACTTACATATTAAAGGTATCTAACCTTTTTAGTATTTGCAGAGAAAATTTTTTTTCTTACAGTTTTACATATATTTTGTGTTTTGTTTTTGCTCTTGTTTACTTGTTTGTTTTGGGTTTTTCTTAGAAATTATACCTTGAGCTTTCACATGGTCAAATATAATATTCCTCTCTTTTGTGATTTCTTCCATTACCTTTATGCTTATAAACATCTTCTTGATTAAAAATTTTTTAAAAAATTTATTCATTAACTTTGAGAAAGAGAGCAAATAAGGTAGAGGAAGAGAGAGAGGGAAAGAGAGAATCCCAAGCATTCTCTGCACAGAACCCGATACAGAGCTCAAAAGTGAAATCATGACCTGAGCTGAAATCAAGAGTTAGATGCTTAACTGACTGACACATGTTCATTATATGTACATTTATTGTTTCTTAATTTTGACATTTAAATTTTCTCTAGAATGTATTTTAGTGTTTAATATGAGAAGAATGTGACAAGCCTTATTAAAATTATATTTCTTTCTAATATGTTGAATCATAAATCAATTAACATTTTGTTAGGTATTTATTCACCAAGAAACGCTATTTATTTATTTATTTATATATTATTGTATAATTGACATAACATTGTTAGTTTCAGGTATACAACGTAGTGATTTGATAATTGTATGCTGCAAAATGATTACCACAATAAGTTTGTCACCATACATAGTAACACATACTTTTTTCTTGTTGTAAGAACTTTCAAGATCCACTGTCTTAGCTACTTTCAAATAAGCAGTACAATATTATTAACTATAGTAACTATGCATTATATCCTCATGACTTATTCATTTTACAACTAAATTTTGCATCAGTTTTGTCCATCTCTAGCCCTGCCTTAGGCAACCACCAATCTGTGGTTCATTTTTTAAAAACTTATTTTATATTCTACATGTAAGTAAGATACCATGGTATTTATCATTTTTGTCTGTGACTTATTCACTTGGTATAATACCATCAAAGTCCATTCATGTTGTTGCAAATGGTGAGATTTTCTTCTTTTTTATGGCTAAATACTATTGCATTGTTTATATTTACCTTATTTCTTTTAATCCATTCATTCATCAGTGGACATTTAGGTTGTTTCCATACCTTGGTTATTGTAAATAATGCTATAATAAACATAGGGATGCATATATCTTTTCATTAGTGTTTTTATTTTCTCTGGGTAAACACCCAGAAGCAGTATTTCTTTTTAACTTTTGAGGAACCTCCAAACTGTTTGCCATAATGGCTACACCGATCTACATTCTCATCAACAGTGCACGGGAGTTCCCTGTTTTTCACATCCTTGCAAACACTTGTTATTTCTTTTCTTCTTGATAATAGAGTCTAACAGATGTGAGGTTATATCTCATTGTGGTTTTGATTTATATTCCCCTTATGATTAATTATGTTGGGCATCTTTTCATGTACTTATTGGCCATCTCAGAAATATTAAGTGCCACCTGTCTACTAGATAACCACAGAGATATTGAAAAATGTATGCCTTTTTTAAGTTACAGATTAGTGGGTGAAATACTAGTGAAATATACAGGTAACAGTAAAATTATTTGCTGGTAAAGAATATTAAATCTTATCAAATATCTTTCAGAAATATACCTGTAGTTTTCTTTTGACCTATTATATGATGTTAATTGTTTTTTGAATAATAGACCATCTTTATTTTCCTTCTGGTATCAATGCCTCCTTTTCCACTGTTATTATTGTTTAACACCTTCTTTGCTTTGATTTGGTAGTATATTATTTAAGACTTAATATTCATAAGTGAGTTTACTTTTGTGGAGGGAGTTTTGTGTGAGTAAAAGAGACAGAAAATAAACATTATAAATGGCATAGAGGATAAAATAATGTTCATGGAAACTAAAATTGTCAAGTAGTTTAACAAGCTGCATGTGTATTTACATTTAATGTTGTATTTGCATGTGTGTGTATAACAGTGGATAATAGTGATTCAGCACAAACTGATGGGAGACATCATTCTAGGAAGATGGTCAGGGACCTGATCACAGATTTTTATATCATTTTGGGGGAGTTTTTTTTTTTAATGTTTTATTTATTTCTAGGAGAGAGAGAGAGACAGCGTGAGCAGGGGAGGGTCAGAGAGAGAGGGAGTCACAGACTGAAACAGGCTCCAGGCTCTGAGCTGGCAGTCAGCACAGAGCCCGACGCGGGGCTCGAACCCACGAACGGCGAGATCATGACCCAAGCGAAAGTCGGACGCTTAACCGACTAAGCCACCCAGGCGCCCCTGGGGGAGGTTTTTAAAAATAAATGTTTATTTGAGAGAGAGAGAGAGGCAGGAAGAGATGGAGACACAGAATCCGAAGCAGGCTGCAGGCTCTGAGCTGTCAGCACACAGCCCAAGGTGGGGCTCAAACTCACAAACAGGATCATGACCTGATCAAAGTCAGATGTTTTGCTGACTGAGCCACCCAGGCTCCCCTAAGGAGATTTTAATGGTTTTATCAGAGAAGTAATATAATAAGTTGTATGTCTTGGAAAAATCACTTTAGCAGAATTCTGGGGACAAATAAGAAAGGTTCTAGTTATTTAATATTTGAATAGTCTAGATTAGAAAGTATGAATGATGGAACTATTTGTCATTGGGGATGGAGTTAAGGAGATGGAAAAAAGACAATAAGGACATTCAACTGAACATGGGCATCACCGAATATGGAAAATGAATGGCAATGAGAGAGAGGTAACCAGGGTAAACAGAATGTTTTTATTTGCTTACTGCTAACCACTGAGATAAGCAATACAGATGAGTGTTGATAAAGGGAGACAAAGGGCTTGAATCAGAGATGCTTCTGCAACATATAGGTGGAACTGTCCAGTAGGCATTACAAACTTGCATTTCAGGGAGGGATACAAACTTGGAGTCATAAAGCAATTAGCTGAGGTTATGCACATGGTGAAGGCAGCCCTGGTACAATATATATTTTGAGAAGAGATGCAAAAATAGAATGATAGGGAATTGTATATCTAAGATAAAACAGAAATAGAGAATTGGGATAAATAAGGAAAAACAAGAGATTGGTAGCCTGAAAAGCAAAGGGGGTAACAGAGGTTTAAGAAGAAAGGAAGTGATCGGTAATCTTACAGATAGCAGAAATTTATGAATACGAAGGGAATAAATGTCTTGAATTAAAGAAATTGGAAGTCAATTATAAATTTAATTTATACTGTAGAAATCTGTTCATTTCACTTGTTTACCAACGTTTAATCAATAGAAAAATCACAATAAGCCTGATTCAAAGCTGTTATGTTGGTTTGGTAAAATGTAGCCTAATAACCTTTATGATAAAATGTCACATTTACTGTGGATTTTTTTTGATACTCATAAGTGTTCTATTATAAAGATTTCCCTTTGCTGGATATTAAATATAATATCAATCATATATTGGCTTTCTATGAACCAAAAGCTACTTTCACTGGCTATAAACAAACAAGTGGGAGTGTTGTGGTCAAATCTGAGATGGAAAGAAGATTGAGGTTGAAGTCCTTTAGTGATTTCCAAGAAACACACAGAAATCACCCCCAAAGGGGAAGGAAAGAGGTTACCTTTCTTGTGATTATGCCTGATGACCTGAAGCCAAATGCTACATACAGTCCTGCAATCCTAAATTTGATTTACTTAAGGCTGCCACAGATTTTTTTAAAAAAATCTGCATATTATCATGGAAGTAAAGAGACTTGGAAAATGGCACATTTTTTTCTTATTTGTACAGAGGTTTCTTACGGACCCTCAATTACTTTGGTTTTACTTCAGTCAGTGACTTAGAAACACAAGGATTAGTATGCATCTCATTCAAATTTAGACATCTCAAGAAGGAAGGTAAAAGCAGAAGAATGAAAGTAAGCTATGGTTTTCTTTGCCATTGCAGGCCCATTATTTGTAAGCTTGAACATCTTTCAGTTCTATGGCATCCAACCACGATCATTTTCACTATCGTAATGAAGAACAGCTGCAAAGCTGAGCCCGATTTTTCAGTATAATAAGAAAGAAGGTCATTAGATAAAGAAAAGATGTTTTGTTCTTTTTGGTTTCACCAAAACAATATTTCACATGAATTTTCTGTTTTCACACATGAATAATTTTTATTGACTGTAATATTCCATTCTCTAGAAGGAAGTTTATGCAAATGCTGTATTAAAGGAAAAAAAATATGTGACAGAGATTGAATGTGGTCCACAAGCCTAAAATACTTACTATCTTGACCTTTACAAAAAGTTTTTCAGCTTCTGGTGTAAATGGACCATAATGCCTTTAACTAGTTTAATCTTTTTTTTATTATTTAAATTTTTAAGTGTTTATTTCAAAGAGAGAGAGACAAAGACAGAGAGTGAGAGGGGAGGGGCAGAGAGAGAGGGAAACACAGAATCCAAAGCAGGCTCTGAGCTGTCCACACAGAACCCAGTGCAGGGCTCGAACCCGCGGGCTGTGAGATCATAACCTGAGCTGAAGTTGGAAGCTTAACCCACTGAGCCACCCAGGTGCTCCTATCCAGTTCATTCTACATAGATTTAAGCATGTAGGTTGTTTTCAAAAAAATTTTAAGCCATTTTACACAATACTCAATTATTGTACAAACATTTTCACATACATAAGTGATTATAACTATTGAAAAATTTCTCCAAAGTGAAGTTGTCAATCAGATGTGTGCATTTTAAAAATCATCAAATTGCCTTCCTCAGTTTTGCATTAATTTATGTTCCATTAAGAAAGAATAATTTTTTTTTTCATTGACTTTGGATGCTATTAAACTTTAAATACTCATGAATATGACACATTCCCAGAGAGCGAAACTGCACGGGTCATCTCTGATGGCAAGGCCCAGGGGAAAACCTGTGGGAAAGGACTGCAAGGCAGTCAGAACTCCCTGAAGAATTCTTCTTCTCTGCTTAGTCTGTGCCTTTTACTGTCACTTCCACTGTTAGTCTATTCTAGGGTTAATATGAAACCAGAATTGCCTAAAGTTCCCCCTCTTCCTCCAAAATGGAATGTACCTAAATATCATGCCCATCCCCTCAATAGGATGTTGTCTTATGCTTATTGTAGTAACTGGAAAAATTGGGGACAGTCTGGTATGCATGGGGTCTATAAGAGACCTGGAACTCATTTTCCTTGTAGAGGTCTAATTGCCAATAATACTACATATATGCTTTAAGCAGAGACAAAACAAAACATTAGTTTTAGAGGGCTTTCTTGGAAAAGTGTTAGAGAAACATTTGCCTGTGCCCCGGGCCTCAGGCAACTTATGGATTGTTCTGGCCAAAGAATGAGACCTGTAAATGCAGAGACCAAACTCTAGTTGATCTACGTAAAATAATTCCACATGTCCTCTATGATAATTATTGATATTATTCTTTCTTAGTAAGGGGTTGTGAAAGTTTATCATCTATAACTGCTGGTACAAATAAGTCCTGTTCTTGCTTGCCCACTAAACTTAAACAATTAAAGGGCACTTTGCTCTCATGTATTCTGGTTATATGCTTCACTTATTCTTAGATATCCTGCCATACGTAATAAAGAATATGTAGAACTTTATTATGACTACCTGGTTAAATTTTATTGGTTTAAGTGGAAATCATGTACCATGAAATCACTGTTGCCGAGAAAACTTAGAAATGTTAAGTCCCATGACTGCTTTCTAAAAATGTAGATTGTTTAAGCATGATTGATTGGATTTGCTATAAAAATCCTAAACCCTGAAAAATAAATTTGAGCAGTCCACCTGAAGAGGCTGGCTCCATGTCTTCTTCACTGACTCCAACCCTCACTGTCCAGGTCAACCCCGGCTTGCAGAATCTGAACCCCTGCTACACATGAAAAATGGTAACTTTTCATCTTCTACATCTGCAATTAAGTATAAAGCTGAACCTCTTTACATATTAGTGATTGTATTTATTTTGTTATTGCCTGATAAAGCAATCTCTGTTGGATTTTCTTGATTATATTGTTCTGCATTAAGTCTCGGCATATTGTAGAAATTATCCCTTTGATGGTCATATAATTTTATTAGGCATCCCTTGTCCTTTTCTTCCACATCATTTTTTCATTACTGAGTTATGTGATTAGTGTTTGTGATATTGAATGTATCATTCCATTCTTTTGTATTTCTGGGTTTTATTACATAATTGGAGGATTATCTCCATGTCAATATTATTAAAACATTCTTTCATGTTTTCTTTCGGTAAATTTATGATTTCAATTTAGTTTAATTCTTTTAACCATCTGGAGTTTGTTTACATTGGGCTGGGATGAGGTAGGAATTTATGTATACTTTCTTTTCAAATGGGTATTCAGTATTTGCATTGGCTGAATAATCATGGCATGTATATATGCATGCATGTGCATATTTTTATGTGTGTATAAAGATTCTGATTAAAAGAGAAAAGGGTGAGGGAAAAAGATTTTACTATATAATAATTTTCAAAAATTTATATAGAAGAAAAAAGAAACATTTCTTTTTTTTTGAAACATTTCTTTTTTTAATCACATATTATATTCAAGGCATTTTAAATCCAACATCTCATGTAAACTTTATAGTAATCCAATAAGTCAGAACTTACATTACAGAATAGGAAACTAAGACTCAGAGAAACTAAGTAGTTGTCTTAGACTCTCTTGTCTTAGCAAGAGAGTGGGACACAGGATTAAAAAATAAGACACAGAGATGACTAATGTCTGGGAAAAGACAAGATCCCCGAATAAGGGTCCTTGTCCCTTATTTATTAAGATCAGAAGGCTTACAAATGTGATGGACATGCACAAAGAGACAAAGAAACTGTGAACATTAATTTATGGGCATGAGGGAAAGGGTTTTTTTTTGTTGTTGTTGTTGAAGATATGCAGTGTTTGGGGTTTGGGTCAATATGAAACAAAATTCAGGCACCGAGCAGATGGACAGATGGTTGTTAAGGGCAGATAGGAGGCGCCATATCTGTTTATCTTAGCTAGCCTAGGGGATGAGACAGATAGAGCAAGTAACCTCAGGGTTAACAAGACACCTCTTCTTTTGTTAACCGTCTCCACTCCGGGCTGCTTCCCCTGCAGCGCAGTGGTCTATAGTCCAATTTACTTGTTTTGCCTAACTTGGCCTTATTCTCCTATGAAAGCAGCTTTTTTGCTATAGTATTAAATTGGGGGACACTTTTGCCCTGCATGGCTTATCTTGCTTACCTCATATACCTTCATTTTGGGAGCCTTTGCACCTGTTCCTATCTTGGCCCTTTGCCCTTCTCTATCTTTGGAGTTCAGCACCACCCTATTCTCTGGGTGCCTTTGCACTGTCCTATTCTCAGGACGCCAATCATGTTTACCCAACTTGAATGTGAGCATACTATGGTTTTTTATTTCTCTATGCCTTGTTAACCCATTAGCATAAGCCCGGGGGATTCCTAACCCTATCCCCCACAAGTAATCAGCTTCATACCATAAAACTACTAGAGAAAGAGGGAATTATTCTTTAATTGGATGCAATTAGAAGTTCAATGAAGAGTATTATGTTTTCTTCATTTCTATGTTACTCTTATGGGGGCCCTGGGTAGGCTGTTTTAAAATATGCCACAACGGCATGTTGATTATTTTTAATTAAAGTTACTTAAGAAACAGCCAGTGCAAGAAGACCTTAAATTCCTTGCTGTCTTTCTGAAAGACAGAAAATACATCTCCCAAGTAAAGGGTACCATCTCTGTTCCAGGAGATAAAGAGACATCCCTATCACCAGACATAGGGAATTCAGGACCATGAGGGCTGAATACATAAACCTCATTACTTTTGCTAACTTACTACTCCAACCCAAATTCTGTTTAGAATCCCATACTAGTTGAAGCTCCCAGACATAAGTTTTCTTTTTCCTGTTAATTCTTCACAGTTTTATGTTTCTTTGTCTAAAATGTATAACAGCTGCATTATTTGGTCATTTCTATAGGGCTCAATTTGTATTATTAGGCCTCTGTGTGGGTGTAATTTTTATTTTCTCCTGTTAAAATATGTTTCTCATAACAGTTTAATTCTTAGACCAGCTAAAAGAATCTTGAAAAGTAAAGAAAAAATGTACCTCTCCAACAGTCTTAATTTAAATCTTTCTTCCCTCTATATACAATTGATATTGTGAAGGTTACTTGTTGATGTACCAGCTTCTGAGATCTTCACAATGCTAATATTGCTAATCTTGCTAATGGAGGCAGGTTTTTATAATATTTAGGATCATGGGCTCTGGAGTTAGTTAAATCTAGCTTGTGAAAATTTCTAGACTTAGCTTCCTCATCTTTAAAATGTGTTAATAGCAATACCTGCTTATAGGGTTGTTTTTTGGTTAAATTAATAATTTGTAAAAAGACTTTGCCATAGTGACTCCACATAATAAGTGCTTACTCTAAGTGTTAATAATTACTATTAATACATTTGTTATTACTCTTATTATACTTATTATTACTCTCCCTAATTCCATCCCTGAAGATTCTGATCTAATTGTCCTGAGATGAGGCCAATTATCAGTATTTTCAAAAAGGTCCCAGGTGATTTTAATGTGCAGCCAAGACTGAAAAACATGGATGAAAACAACTTTTTGATTCAGTTAGTCTATCTAGTTTAACTGACTGAGCCACCCAGGTACCCCTAGTTAGTCTATCCAGTTATCTAGATACCTAGTTAGTCTGGATAACTAGCTCATATCATTGTCCTAGGTTATGAACAGCTTGGGGATTACAATATTCCAATAATGCTTATTATTGGTCTTGACCACCCTCATCCAGGCCATTGCAGTTGTACTTTCTGTTTTCTAGAGAAAGATATTTCTAGTTACCTTTCACTATAAAATGAATTTTACTTTCGACCTATTTTGATCCAATAAAGATTCAACTAGTCAGGGCCTCTGAAAGATGTAACTCTATAATGTCTGTAATGGTGAAGTTGGTTGGTGTCACAGAAGTTGAATGAACAAGATCTAAATAACCTATTTTTTATTTTTAATTGAGGAGCTATGTTCAGGACAAGAATTATCAAATTAGAATCTACTACCCATGATATATTTGAAAGGTCCATCTTTTGGTCTGATTCACTCCTTAATTTATAAAAGATAAATGACAAACAATTATATAGAGCTTTGATTTTCTGTATGGTGAAAGTTCCCTTGGTACTACAATGGAAAGAAAGTTTTAAGTGTCAATAAAATTTGTGTCTCGGTGCCTGGGTTGCTCAGTCGGTTAAGCGTCTGACTTCAGCTCAGGTCATGATCTCACAGTTTGTGAGTTCAATCGGGCTCTGTGCTGACAGCATGGGGCCTGGAGCCTGCTTCGGAGTCTGTCTCTCCTTCACCCTCTGGCCCTCCCCCACTTGTGCTCTGTCTGTCTCTGTCTCTCAACAATAAATAAATGTAAAAAAATTTTTTTAAAAATTTATGTCAATAAGCTAAAATTAAGCTGAAAGAACTTTCATCATTCTGTTATAAAGATTGGCTGCCATGAAATGCTTGTAAATATTGCCAAATTCCTACAGTGCACATGCCCCCATTTAAATTAGTAATTCCCATAATATTAGGGAAAGATACTGATATAGGTACAGTAGCAAAAATGTCTTGAGTTGGTTATAGTTTTCTACTATTACCATCCTTGTCACCTAATGATAAACTACTAATAATGCTACTTCATTTTTTTTTTTACTGTACTTTGTTGGGTATATTTGGTTAACATAGCAGAATGTATTATTAAATTTTGCATTTTTGGATTATAATTTTCTAATATTAGAACTAAAGACATAAATATATTATGGCTCAAATGTTTTCCAAGTAGATACAGAAATAACATACACAATATTTGTTTGGACTATGATTATTTTTATTGGTACTTTATTTTTTTTTCACAAGAAAGAAGTAGTGGAGAGTTAGTGTGGTAGATTGAATACAGGTTTTTATTGCCACTCCATTCCCAAAACCACAAATATTTGGGTGAAAATATAAAAGGGAGAAAGCATCAAAACTTTTGAATCTGGACACTCATTGGATAAGAGGTAACTGATTTAGCAGAACAGAAAAAACTTGAACATTAATAGCGGAAAAGCTCAGAAGCAGCTGATTCATGATGTAGAACTCCAGAAAGTCTCAGGAAGTGGTAACATCAAGTACTTCTGCAATTACAAGTATGGATAGGAATAGAAAAATGAAAATTGGATGAAAGTCTACTATTTAGAGGAATTCTCCCTTCGTTTCTAATTACCCAAGTAACTACCTTTTCCTCCTCCTAAAAGAAGACCAAAGCTTTATTCTTTGGACTGGTTAAGTCAAGAAGTATTCATGCTTCAGGTATAGCTGAAGGAGAAATGCTATATTAAACACACAAGGACTAAATGGATGCCTGCACATTTGTTTACCTTCCTCTAGTCAGGCTCTGAAATTCTGGGAATGTGGTTTGTGCTTCAGTCAGAGATCTGAAAGATTTCTTTCTGGATAAATTGCACAGCAAAAATAACATATCAATATAAATTAACAGATAACAATGTTCTAATTATATAGCTGATTTCTTGCAAAATTACCTCAATATGCTCTCCTGTCAAGAAGTCCTGCCTATACCAAACTTCTGGTCCAGATTTTAATGTCTTGTTCTTACATGTGCATTGACAATCAGAGTCACCGAGAATTAGATAAAGTCTTCTACTGCTATTTGAGGTCAAAGTGTACATTGGTTAACGAATGGATAAAGAAAATGTGATATATATATGTATATATATATACACACATATATATATACACACACACACACGCAATGGAATATTATTCAGCTGTAAAAAAATGAAATCTTGCCATTTGCAACATGGATGGAGCTAGAAAGTGTAATTAGCTAAGTGAAATAAGTCAGTCAGAGGTGTGCCTAGTGGGCTCAGTCACTTGAGCATCTGACTCTTGATATCAGCTCAAGACATGACTTCATGGTTCATAAGATAGAGCCCCATGTCAAATTGACAGTGCGGAGCCTACTTGAGATTCTCTCTTCCTCTCTCTGCTCCTTCCTTGTGCTCTCTCTTTTTCTATCTCAAAATAAATAAACTTTTTTTTTTAAAAAAAGCAATAAGTCAGTCAAGGACAAATAACATGATTTCACTCATTTGTAGAATTTAAGAAACAAAATAAACAAGCAAAGGGAAAAATAGGAGATACAGACAAAGCAAGAAACAGGCTCTTAATTATAGAGAACAATCTTATGGTTACTACAGGAGAGGGGCTAGGTGATGGGTTAAATATGTGATGGGGATTAAGGAGCACACTTGCCATCATGATCACAAGGTGAAGTAAGGAACTGTTGAATTACTATATTGTACACCTGAAATTAATATAACACTGTATGCTAATTAATTGGAATTAAAATAAAACCTCAATTTAAAAATATATGGAAAAGAAACTCAGAGGTAATAAGGACAATATAAGGATCAGAAAAAAATTTAAACTGTTATCATTATTATCCTTTGAGAGATGAGAGAAGATATAATGAAAAAAGAACAGGCTACTAAATCTCCATCCACAGATAAATGGATAAACACACACACACACACACACACACACACACACACAGATGCCTGGGTGGCTAAGTGGGTTAAGAGCCTGACTTCAGCTCAGGTCATGAGCTCATAGTTTGTGAGTTGGATCCCTGTGTCAGGCTCTGTGCTGACAGCTCAGACCCTGGAGCCTGTTTTAGATAATGTGTCTCCCTCTCTCTCTGCCCTTCCCCCACTCATGCTCTGTCTCTCTCTCTCAAAAATATATAAACATTAACACACACACACACACACACACACACACGCTCAATGGAATATTATTTAGTCTTAAAAAAGGAAATTCTGACAACATGGGCAAACTTCAAGGGCATTACTCACAGTGAAATAGGCCAGATACAGAAAGATAAATATTGCATGATCTCACTGATATGTGATTTCTAAAACAGTCAAACTCACAGAAGTATGGTAGAATGGTGGTTGTGAGAGGCTGAAGGGAAGGGAAAATGAGTAGATGTTGGTCAAGGCATACAAAGTGTCAGTTATGCAAAACTTTGCATATGAATAGCATAATATATCTAATATACAGCATTGTGAATACAGTTACCAATACTATAATGTATACCTGAAATTTACTAAGAAGTAGGTCTTTTATTTTTTAAGTCTATTTCTTTATTTTGAGAGAGACAGAGACAATATGAGCAAGGGAGGAGTAGAGAAAGAGAGTGAGAGAGAAAATGCCAAGCAGGCTCTGCACTGTTAGTGCAGAGTCAGTTGCGGGGCTTGAACTCATGAAAACGTGAGACATGACCTGGGCAGAAACAAAGTCTGATGCTTAATCAATTGAGCCACTCAGGCACCTCTAAGAGAGTAGATCTTAAGTGTTCTCAACACACACACACAAGTGGTTATTATGTGAGGTGATGAATATGTTAATTAGCATGATTGTTGCAATTATTTTACAGTGTATAGTATATCAAAACATTAATTTGTACACCTTTTATTTTTTACTTTTATTTTCTTAATGTTTATTTAGTTTTGAGAGAGAGAGAGAGAAAGAGTGACTGGAGGAGGGTCAGAGAGAGAGACACACACAGAATCTGAAGCAGGCTCCAGGCTCTGAGCTGTCAGCACAGAGCCCAACGCGGGGCTGGAACCCACAAACCATAAGATCATAACCTGAGCTGAAGTTGGATGGTTAACCAAATGAGCCACCCAGGTGCCCCAATTCATACACCTTTTATATATACAATTTTTATTTCTCAGTTTTACCTCAGTAAGTTTGGTGGGAAACACAAGATATTAAGGAAAACATTGAGGGAACAAAAAACATTTTAGAAATTAAAAAAAAATTATAGTAGAACCTTCAAACATGCAATAGGTGCTTTAGAAGATAAAGTTGAAGACAGGAAGTGAAACAACATTGACAGCAAAGGAAATGCAAATAAAAGAAAAAGTAAAGCAAATGAGAAAAGCAATCAAGGGGCTCAATGTTTGAGTATTTGCAAAAAGAAAGAACAGAAAATTGAGAGAAATTTTTCAAAGAAATAATTTTTAAAACTTCCCAGAATTAAAGGGTTGAGTTTGAAATTAAGAAACTCCAGAATGGCTGCTCAGCGATTGGAAACAAAACAAAACAAACCTATATCAGTACCATCATCATGAAATGTGAAAATAAACTACTTTCTATGAAAAGTTAAACTTTTAACATTTTTGAAAGAAAATAGAGTATCTTACAAATTCAGTGAAAAAAGCATTTCTTAAGTAACACAAAAGGAAAAAAGTGAAAAAAAATCAACACATTGTAATGTATCAAAATTTAAATTATTTGTATCAAAGTACACATTTAAACATTGAAAAAGTGAGCCACAAACAAGTAGAAAGTATTTTCAAAGCACATAACTTACTATATAGAATATGTAAAGAACTCCAATAAATTATTAAGGAAAAACATGCCCCCCAATGGTTACCATAAATAGACAATGACAGTAGGCAGTACACTAAGGAGAAGTTGCCAAATGGACAAGTAACATATGGAAATATGGCCACCTTACTAATAATTAAAGGAATAGAAATTTAAACCATAATAGAATATCATATTTGCAAATTTTTAAAAAATGCAATTAACCCATGTGTTTTAAGGATATGGAGAAACTAGAATTCCTATTCTCTGTTGCTGGGAATATGGTAAACTGGTTCTGCTAGTTCGGAGAGTAATTAGGCAATTTCCAGTAAAGTTGAAAATGCAAATTATCTTTTGTCCAGCAATTATAGTCCCAGAGAATGCTGGTGCATGTTTACAAGGACATGTGTGAAAATATTTACTATAACAATGTTTGAAATAGTGAAAAATTGGAGACAATCTAAAGAGTCACAAATAACAGAGTGAATACATAGTGTTGGGGAATCAATTATCCAGTTACTGAATTTCCTGTTTTTATTGCCTGATTTCCTTTTTTCAGATGTTATCAAAGTCAGTTGATGAAAGAGTGTATACTCAATTGAAGATTTTTTCAAAACTTGTGAGATCATCTAAAAGGAGACAATGAAATTTTTACAGTCCATTTGTTCTTAAGTGGAGCCACTTTGTACCACTTTTAAAGGTGAAACATTACCATTAAAGCATGTTTTATATGATTTATGAAGGGCATTTGCAGGAAACCATGCAGCTTTCCCCATATCTCCTGTGCCACATACATGTTTTCTGATTAAATGGGCACAATTTGCATATTTACCCCCATGCAAGCAGGGATTGGCTAAATGGAATAAAAGGCAAATAAAATGCTGCTCCTTGAATTAAAATATTCATTATCAAAATTATATTGTCTTAGGGAAAGCCCATTTTTTTTATATATTCTGTTATTCAAAGCTCACTACAGATGTAAGAGGTAGTAGTCTTTTTTTTTTTTTAGAATTTTAAACACGTTTATTTCTTTTGAGAGACAGAAAGTGTGTATGCAAACAGGGAAGGGCAGAGAGAGAGAGACAGAATCCCAAACAAGCTCCACACAGTCAGTGCAGAGCCCAGCGCAGGGCTCAATCCCACGAGCCATGACATCATAGCCTGAGCCGAAACCAAGAGTCAGACGCTTAACCAACTGAGCCACCCAGCCGCCCGAGGTAATTGTCTTAAATCACTTAATAGACATACTGACATAGCAGATACAGAGTTCACGTAACCCACAGTTTATGAAATCAAATAAATCCCCCTATGCTCTTCCAGTAAGGTTCACAATAACAGAAATAAACTTAATTCCCAATATATCTCAGGTGCTACTCATTTAGCCCAGTGTGTATACATGTGTGTATGTGTTCAGAGTGGATTGTGCAAAGGGGCAAGGGTAGCAAACAGGGTACCCAAATCGAGCTCACACTCCATTTAACAAATCATAAAAAGGAATAGTATGCTATACTAGCAGAGGCTCTGGTATATATGTTTATGTGTGAATGTAGTGTCTAAGGATTAGTAGAAGGCTAGTTGGAACTTTCAACATATGTGCTTAAAATAGCCCAAAGCTCTTTTTCAGGTGCCTTTCTTTCCATGAAATACAGTTGTGAGGGAACAATCAAGTGATGTAGTTGGCACAGTGTGTGTGTGTGTGTGTGAGAGAGAGAGAGAGAGAGAGAGAGAGGTGGCCACATTGGGGTGAACACCGCCAACTTTCTCTTTCATACATTCCCTGCCTTTTATTTTTGGGGACCAAATCCAATGAAGCCTGACCCTATCTGAGATTGTATTGTCAGTTAGTTTCTACACATTTGCCTTTCCCTTCCCTAACTGAGAAAAAGCAGCTAATAGAATAGGAATACTTAAAGGGAAACTTCATCTCTACTTTGGTTTAACTTTGCTCCGCATGGCTACCTCAGTGCCTGCCTTATTTTCATCACCACCAGTCTCAAATGGCAGCTGAACTTACCATTTCAGTTTTAGTTCTGTTATCATTGCCAAGATCAAAATGCCTGAAGTAGGAAGAAGGATTCAGAAGCAGAAGGGAGAAATACATATCTCAGGGCAGATTCTGAGACTGTACTCCTTTGTGAGGTAGACATCTCCACATAAAGATTCAGAATGGATGTTAAATACTGCAAAGCTCATTATCACAATGATGGGGGGTATCTCCATATGGCTTTCCTCTTGTACATGGGGTCTTCATGATTTTCCCAATGTTTCCACTGGCAATAGATTATTCTAGGGACAGAATCAGTGACACCACTAAGGAATACAAGGTTGTGCCATGTGAATGGAATACACAACAAGAGTCACAGAAGCTCAGAAAAAGGAGAGAGAGATTTCTGAAGATTGGAGCCACTACGACAATTACAAGGTAGATTGGTAGGACTTAAATATACATGCAAAAAGGAAATGGTGTTCCATTGCCTTTACAGTATACCAAAGGTGTGCGAGCAGAAGACAGACCTTTGTAAGGTTCCTAAGAATTTTGGGGACTGGCATATCACATAATATTTCTTAATTCTTTATCAAATAAATTTGCTTTCAGTGAGAATCTATTATGTCCTATGAACCAGGCTAGGTTCTTAACATAGCCTATCATATATACTCTTTAGAAAATCTCTGCCAGAAATATATTGCTACCACCTCTTTATAGATAAGGAAAAAGGAGCTCTGAGTTAAGTCACTGGTGAACTGAAGGCCACAAAACTACTTAGTGACAGAGCCAATGTTTGTACTTGTACCTCATGGACCCTTGAGCCCACTCTCCTTAGGAAAAGTAAAACTTTAACCTGTAATAACTCATATCACTGATGACCAACTCTAACTGTAAGGAAGCTAGATTTTTTAAAAATTTTTAATGTTTATTTATTTTTGAGAGAGAGAGAGAGACAGACAGAGTGTGAGTGGGGGAGGGGCAGAGAGAGAGGGAGACATAGAATCTGAAACAGGCTCCAGGCTCTGAGCTGGCAGCATAAAGCCTGATGTGGGGCTCGAACTCACGAACCATGAGATCATGACCTGAGCCGAAGTCAGAAGCTTAACCAGCTAAGCCACCCAGGTGCCCCAGGAAGCTAGTTTAAAATTTTTTCAGGGCGTCTGGGTAGCTCACTTGGTTAAGCATTGGATTTCGGCTCAGGTCATGATCTCTTGGTTCTTGGGTTTGAGGACTGTGTCAGGCCTGAGCTAATTGTGCTGGCAACTCGGAGCCTGGAGACTGCTCAGATTCTGTGTCTCCCTCTCTCTCTGCCCCTTCCCTGATCATGCTCTCTATCTCTTAAAAATGAATTAATGTTAAAAAAATTTTAAATGTTGTTTTTCACAAAAAGCAGAACCAGACAAATAAATACAGTGAATACATTGATGGCTGCCAGAGGGAAAGGTGGTGGGGGTTGGGGGGGGCAGGAAAACTGAGGGAAGAGGCATGGGAGATATAGGCTTCCATTTATTCAATGAGTAAGTCATGGAAATAAAGGCACAGCATAGGGAGTGTAGCCAATGATATTATAATAGCCTTGAATGATGACAGATGCTGTACCTGTGAGCACAGCATGATGCACAGAGAAATAGACTCACTATGTTGTACACCTGCAAATAATGTGACCCTGGGTGTCAACAACATTCAAATCCAAAGAAATTATTAAAATTTTTACTCTGCATAGATTAAAAATAATCACTTGTTTCTAAAAACTTCTTTTGGTCATAATAATCTTTAATATACCGCTAAAAAAAGCAAGTCACAGATATGCAAGGTTATTCAGCAAAGTAGTAATAATGAATACTTCTAAAGAGTGATGGATTACCATTCCATTTGTATTTCAGATAATTCTCTACTGTTATTACTATGTTACTAAATATTTGCCAAGGGGCACTTTTTAATAGTTTCCTCTTTTATTTTAAAAACTATTTCTTGAACACCTTTAAATTTGTTTTTTCCCGTTCAAGTTTGTTTTAATTCTTTTTTGTGACCATTAACAATTAAAGTTGTCTATCATTGTCCTGTTAGGGTTCCTGTCTTAAAAGTTGGACGGCCAGCCTCCTTCCATCAATTTACATACAATGTAGTTTTGTAGTTTTGAATATTCTCGTTACCCTAGTAGCTTTGTTCTGAATGCACTCATTTATCTATAACTCCAATTAAAAAGTGTTATGCCAAATATAAACACACTATTCTTTTTTTTTAACTTTTTATTCATTTATTTTGAGACAGAGAGAGAAGGAAGGGGAGGAGCAGAGAGAGAAGGAAAGAAAGAATCTCAAGCAGGCTCCTTTTGCACCAGCAGCACAGGACCCAAGCCAGGCTTGAGCTCATGACCCATGACATCATGACCTGAGCCAAAACCAAGAGTGGGATGCTCAACAGACTGAGCCATCTGGGTGCCCCTAAACACACTATTCCATGCATGATCTCTCTTATGAGTTATTTGGCAGGCATATTGGACTAAAGCAATGCTGAGAAAAATTTTAAAATCCTAATAATTTATACTCCCATCTACTAATTGTAAAGTTGAGAATAAAATTAAAGGTTACTAAAGGTTTTCCTTTTAGTAAAAGGAATAGCTCTTTTTATTACATAAGGCAGCAAATGTTTTAACTGAGATAAGCAGATGGGAAAAATAAGATATTTTATGCCCAAAAAAGAATGAACATACTTTGATCTTAGCACAGCAATATACATATAGAGAGAACACCAAGTGCCTCTTTTTTCTGTTTGGTTCTGCAAGGTGGTAGTAATGTATTTGGAAAAAACATCCTAAAAGATCTCATCATCTGCTTCAGTACTAAATAAGCCATTATTTAATTCTAAAGAGGAACTTTGTTAATAATTGCTGTTTTCTTATAATGAGGTTTAACAATGTTCATAATAATGGGTTAGGAGGGGTTATGTTTTACCACAATGGTCTATAGAGTGTAACACTATTTAGCTAAGGTAGAGATTTATGTATTTCTTTTTTCTCAGTAACATTCCATGGGATCTCAAACTGATCGCTCAGCCTTTCGTAAATTGCCTTTATGTAGTCTAAGACATATAATACATGTTATAAAATCCCATTATGTTCCATTATTAATTTAATCATACCTTCCAATATGAGATTTAATGAACATAGGAAATTAATCTTTACCTTATTTTTATTACCAAATGCCACCATATTGAAATAAAATGTTCTAATAATTTTCTAGAAATGTATTATCATAACTTACTGAAAGAAAAGATCTCCCATAAAAATTAAAAGGGAAAAGATGAGCTTTATATGTAATACCTTTTTTTTGTGAAAACTGCTAATTTCTCATGCTCTCATTAAAAAATGATCGCTTCCAATATTGCATTGATCTAGACTAGAAAGGCAGCCACATGTTAGGGGGTGGGCTCTGGAGGCAGTCAGCCTTGTTCATATTGCCTTTACCACTACTAGGTGAGAAAACTTGAGCAAGTGACATATTATCTTTGTGCCTCAATTTCCTCATCTGTAAAATGGAATAATATTAATAACCATGAGATGTTAGGGTTATTATTAATAAGTTCATTATTATTAAATAAGTCCATTCATTTAAAAAAGCCAGTGCTTGCAAAATTGTAGGCACCTAGTGATTATTATTATATTTCACTATTTTCTAAATAATTAGTAACACTAGACTAAGCAAGATACTATGAAGAATATAAAGAAGAATATGTAGGAGTGATAGCAATATGTGTAAGACGTTTTCTTTTTATCTCTTGTATTTTTCTAAATTTTTAAAATTTAACTAGTTAATAATTTACTTATAATTTTTAAAATGTTTCCTTATTTTTGAGAAAGAGGGAGACAGAGAATCCAAAGCAGGCTTCACACTGTTAGCACAAAGCCCCAGGCCGATTTCCATCCCACAAACCTTGAGATAATGACCTGAGCCACCCAGGTGTCTCTTTTTATCCCCCTTTTAAAAAACAGAGTAGGCATCCATACCTGAATAAAAGTGACTTTGTGGTATTTTAGAACTTAGTACTTGACTCCAAGAGTCCACTGAGGAATTTCATCTACTAGTGCTGCTGGTAAAACAGACAAACCTCTGGAAAGGCTGTGGAACCAGACAAGCCAGCAAAACTTCCCAGACCCCACTTGCTGCTGCTGGGTAAAAAAATCAGATGACTTTTACACTGGGACAGGCCCTCAGGCCCAAGAAAGAACATGCAGAAGTCCAGTCTTCCTCTAGGAGACTCCAGACACCACTGGAGGGTGGAGGGAATAGGAATTTGGCCCCTCAAGGAAACACTGTGTGGGGGCTGATTTATCCAGCAAAGGCAATCTCTCCTGCAGGGGGAAAACAAAGTGGTGCCAGACAGGCTGCTACCCCAGATAAACAGGATGTGGATGATGCATTTCTCCCCATCAACACCTGGAGTAGAAAGTTGGGAGCTCTAGCCTAGGTCGGTGGTGAGGAGGGTGAGGAGGACAGTTGGAAAAACACAGATAAAAATTTCAAATGGTGTTAAGGGAATTGTGTTCAGCAGAACCATGAATGTCTGGGAATGACACCTTGGAGATCTCTCTAGCAGGTCCAAGTGTGCCCTCAATGCACTGAATGCTAAACCCATATCTAGTCTCCACTCGCCACCCAGTTTCTGTGCCTGTTCCTGAGTGAGCTTGTGAGAGGGAGCCCAGTAAACTGAGCACAAAGAGAAAATAGACCACAGTTGGTGGACAAAGGACAAAGGACCAACTAGAGCTATCGCGCCACCTTCTGGAAACAGATGAGAGGTTTCTAACTGCCAGCTGGGGGAAGTCTAAGAACCAAAGTAGATATAAAATATTAGATTGAAAATATCCCCACAAGAGGAAACAAGAGTGAAGCAGACACATTTTCACAGACAGAGGACGAACAAGCACACAAACCGCTCAGATAAGAATAACACTATAGAAATAACACTTCATCTGCTAAAGGCAAGGGGCGAGGAGTTAAGATGTCTGCTTTGAGTCTCCTGGATGGTGCTAGACCTTATTGGGACAACACAGACAGATAAGAGAATGTACCACAGCTCTTTAGAAGTGACCTTCCACAAACAGCACCCTCTCAATCCACTACACTTACCATCGGTAGATTTTATTCAAACTTATTCCGAAGCTGAAACTAGAAGAGATAGGGAATCCTACTTTAAAAGCTGAGCAGCTCCAGGAAAACTAACAACCACCCACAGGCAACTCTGGCAGGGGCTATCTGGACAATACATAGGGACCCCGTTCTTGCAAGGGCTTACTTTAATGAGAAAATATAACTAAGGATAACTTGAATCTCAGATGGCCCAAATGAGGTTCTTTAGACATGTCTGAATTGGTTTTCTTGAATACACAATTAAAGAAAGCTGGCTATTGAGACTAAGCAACCAGAAACTGGGAATCCTTTTGGTTCAGTCAGTAGAGCCCCCAACTTTTGGGAAAAACTGACACTCACAGGTAGGCACTCTGGGCCTTATCTGGTTTATTTGGTATCTTTGGACAAACCTGGCCATGTTTGACCTAGAAAATGGATGATAACTAATGGATCCCTAAGTTAGAATGCTATCTTGCACTTAGATTTGTTTAATAAAGGAAAAACTTTGGAAATTGGGTCTTTAAGATCCTCTCCACAAATAGTAACAAAACGAAGACTAGATCTTGTCTACATCTTGTTTGTCTTTTATGTGTACATATGTGTTATAAATGTGAGGTATTTTCTCCAGCTCCAGATGGTATTGCTAAAACTAATTTGTAAAGGAGCTCTATTTAATTGGTTTAAAGGCAAGCACTTGTAAAAATAAAAATGGGGATTCTAAAACTCCGAAAAGGATAACCTTGATAAACTGAAATTCAAGGTTGTTGGCCTAATTAAAATAACCATGTCTTTAGCATTATCAACATTAAATATAAAACTTTTGTTTTACCAAGCTTTATGAAAGGTCAAATAAGCTCATATTATTTCTATTGCAATTTATCAGCAAAGATAACTTAAAATAATGGTTTATTTTGTCTGTCTCATAAAGTATTCATGGGTATTGTTAACAGCAGATACTTTGAATAAGTAAAAAAAGTTTATAGGTAAACTTTTCCAAAATCTTTGGTAACCTGAAACATTGAAGTTTTGCTAAGTTAAATAATAAATTGGGTTAAACTCATTGGATATCTAAGCTTTTTCCTAAAAGATAAAACACTGAAACATTATTACTAAACATAGGTTTGTCTGCTTTTGCCTTATTACAGAGACATTGAAGATAAATTTGAGTCTGCTAGTAAACGCGTTTCGTGATTTACTAAAAGATGTACCATGAAAAACATGCTTCTAGGAATATATTCATAAATTTGCCAATATAAAGAATTTTGGTACAATAGATGGTTCAAGTTGGCTGCTACTTAGTTTCCACTGGAGATTAAGATTTCTAAGTATTAAAGTTTTGATAAAGGTGATTGAGAATGCTGGAAATTATAAGGAAAGCAACTCTATACATAGGAAAGCAGAGGTAGAAGAAATGGCTTAAAAATGATACATGTTTTCTATTAAGCCCAACTGATGAGCAAACATAATGGATATACTTGGTCTAGATTTACACTCGATGTAATATTTATAACAAAGATACATGGAAAGTAAAAGAATTCCCATAAGTACAATTTGAAGGAAGCTCTAATTTGAATGATTAGGAAGAATTGGATGGCTAATGGCCATAGAAGGCAGGGGAACTAACTAGAAGTATTAGTTGTAGCATCTTCCCTAAGCTCCCTGAGCAGAGTTAGAATTTCTTTCTCTGGCTTGTATTTACCTTACTCTTCTATTAGAACGCTTAAAACAGTAAGATCCTTGAGATTAACGACTGGGCCTTTATTTGCTTTTTTGTACAATATTTGGTCAGTACAAAGCCAAAAGCAAGCCCATTGAAGTCTTTTTTATATTTGTTTTCTATACCACCGCAAGATTTGTATTCCTATCTCTTCCCACTGGAATTAATGAATTGGCTTGTTAACATATAAATACTTCCAACATAATATTTGTGGAAGGCCTTTTATAAATTGTGCACATTATTCCTTACTTATGTTACTTCAATAGCATGCTAATCTTTCATTCTGGTTTCATTTCTTGTCTTCCTTTTTTCCATGTTGATGGAATGTTATAAGTATTTTTCTCCCGGTGTCTCTTAATTTCTTGTTGCCTCAGATCTTCAGACTGGGGTGAAATAATAAAAGCTTTCTGAATTGGGGTGACTTAATAATTGAATCCTAAATGATCTTTCAACTGTCAGATATTCTACTTGTCTTTCAATTTATAGTTTCTATTCAGTAACCTGGGGCATTTCTATCAAGACCTGTAAAAGAAGATGCTTATAAGAAATGCCAGCAATACCATGTGTTAACCTGCATAAATGGCTCAACTTATTTGAGGATTTAGCTGGTCTTTTTCAAATCCTCTTGCAAACAAAGCCATTTACAATTTTCCTTAATTATAAGATAAACCATTGCGGTTTATCCTAATATTTATTATTTTCTTACCAAGTTAGAAAAATACTTTTGATAATATATAGATATGAAATTATTGATTATGAAGTCCCTTGGAGGGATTTGCTATCTCAGAACAAGAGGAAGTGAAATCCCAGTTTGCTCTGTGCAGTTGTGAAGTATGAGCAGTGCCAATCTGAATGTTTTTGTGGCAAGTTTTCCCACCTCCTCTTTCCTCCAGATGAAGATGGTCTTCCACCCATGAATTGAAAGTCCCATGTCATTCTATTTTGGCTTCAAGTAACCCATGTGTGCAATTCTTTGTGGTATGAATTGCCCCTAACTCATTAAAAACAGACACTCAAAGAAATAGTGAAAGTGTCGTTGTTGCTGTGTTCTTAGTTACCATCATTAATAAAATGGTGTAGAAATGATGGGACTTTCCTTATTTCCTTTTGTACCAGTAATGATTGAAAAGAACCTCTTTTGTTAAGGTACTGTTTAAGTTGTGGACACTGATGTTGCCCAGATTCTCTTTATCAGTGGGTGCACCCATCCCCCAGCTGTCCTGAATGTTCGTTATGTGTGCGTGGTTAGTGGCTCAGTGGCCCTCTTTTCAGAACAACTGCCCTTACCTTGCCCTAGGATGTAATGCACTTCCCAACATTTAGGAGAACTCAGGAGCCAATGATACCTCTATAAAAAGGCCATTTCCCTTGTTTCAAGGTAGGATTAATTTTCACATGCAATTTATGCCTAGAGTGTGCTTGTAGTATGATGAATGAAGTTAGTCTCCAGTAGAAATCAAGTTCTTGCTTATCCCTCCCCTATCCTGTTTTCCTTACTCTCTTCCTGAAAACATTCCCAACAAATCACTTGAATCAGAATTCCCCTTTTTGGCTCCCCTTCTAGGAAACCTGACCCAAGATACTTGTTTTCTCCCTCTAGGTTAACGTTAATCATTTGATGGATTTTTTTTAAAGCTATCATCTCATTGAATGTTAAAACCCATTCTAAAATTTAAAAGAGAGAGAGAAAAAGAGAAATTTGACAATTTAAAAAATTCCCTTTGAGACCATGAAATTCAGATTTAAGCAATTTTATGCAATGTAAACTAGCTACTTCTTGTCATAATCAGACATGGAGTAGAGAAAAGTATTGCCCGCGCCCTAATGGTTTTCCTCTCATTTGAGAAGCAGCATGATGGGAAAAACAATAATTAAAGGACTTGACATCAGGAAACTGGAATCAAATTCCAGTTCCAACTTAAAAGGTACACAAAATCAGGCATGGTACTAAAAATCTCTAATTTCTACTTTTCTGATTACCAAAAGATGGCCTGTTTCCCAATTTGATCATGAGGCTAAAATAGGAAAAATAAGAAAATGCCTGATTCAGAGTAAATTTTCAATGATTTGCTCCCCTTTCAAGGACTCTGGTGAAGCATTTAGTGACTATTATTCATTACCTTATTTATTCAAGTAAAAAAAGTAATCTATGTCCACTATTTGTGTTTTTTAGCTAAGTTTAATAAATATAGACATTGCTGTGGTAGGATTTGCAGTGTACAGAATGGGAAAGGCATCTGTTTATGTAATGATTATACAAATTAACCTGGGCTGCTTTCTGTTTCTTGTCTCTGATTCCTCTTCTACTCTTTCCTCCTCTTTTCTCTGCCTCCTCTGCTTCCATCTTTTTGACTTCTCCCTTTTCATTCATAGTCCAGAATGTCCTGGATAACATGCATAGGAAAGATTAAGGCAAACAGATATCATATGTTCTGGAAAATAAACTATAAGGAATTTTCATGTTTTCTTAGTGACTTGGGAAAAATTTGTGTTTATGCAGTAAAGAAAAAAAATAAGTTAAGAAACTAGTTTGTATTCATTACTTTTTTTTAAAATTAAAAATTTACGATAGAGAACAAACTGAGGGTCGATGGAGGGAGGTGGGTGGGAATTGACCTAGATGGGTGATGGGTATTAAGGAGGCACTTGTGATGAGCACTGGGTGTTGTATATGAGGAATCACTGAATTCTACTTCTGAAACTAATATTGCACTGTATGTTAACTAACTAAAATTTAAAAAATAAAAAAAGTATAGGACTTGATATTCTAGTGACACATTACCAAGTGAAATCAATACACTTAAATTACCTGCTTACTAGGATTATAACTCAATCTACTCATCAGGAATTTTTTTAAAAAAGCATTCATATAAAACATTTAATAAGAAGTGGGTAATGAAATAAAAGTATATTTTCATGTTTCAAGTTATAAATTGTTTAATGGGCAGGGACAGTCTTTAGTTTTTAATAAGAAATGAGTGTTATAAGAGTTGTTCTACAAGTCTGATATTTATATTCAGGAACAATTGAACAATTTTAGCTTGTTGATAACCATCTGTACATATTTATGTCCAAAATATTTCATACTAAAATATTTTAATTCTGTTCATATATTTCATTTGATTGAATTAAAGGAAACACATTTTCTTTGATGTGTGCTTAAAGCAAGCATCAACAAACACTTTGGTGTAGGTATTCCCGTCCAGTTCTGTGTTATACTTATATTGTTATGGCTAAGATTTACGAAGGACATCAGTTTAGTGAATGAGTTTTGATGACCTTCCAACATCATGTTTGCCTTCCTTCTTCCCATCAGGACTCATATCTACTTGTGGACTCTTGTGGTTCTGAGAAATATGACCCCATACCTGGCTCCTGACAAGGAGGAGGGGGGAGATACATAGAGCTTCAGCTAAACTAATTCAGAACACTACTCAAGCCGCTTTATTCCATTGTGATTGAAAAAAGCACATGACCAAAGCTAGCCCAGTTCATATGAACCTCAGAATAAATGCTTACATGCCAGTGTAATGATATTACTTACTTTTCCCTCCTTTGGATGACGTGTTATCTGGATATGTAGTTGGAAAGCTAAGGTCATGGTTGTCACTGTTATAATCACACTTTTCAATTCTTTGTTGAACTGCCTCTAATTTTGCCTCTTTGACTCCATGAAAATTGCCTTTCTCAAAGGCATTATTGGCTCAGTTGTTGATCCTCTTCTCTTATTTGATGTACTGGCAGCTTATCTCTCATCATTAAACCGTTATTTTTTTCCCATGGCTTCTAGTGAAGTACAATTAATTCATACCTCAAAGGCCACTCTTCATTTTTTTTTTCTCAGAACTGTTACTGTTTTAGTACCCCAGGGCTATCTTCAGACATTTCCTCTTTCCTATTCACACTCCTTTCATGATTTCATCAAATCTAAAGTCTTTAAATATCTGTATTTATATGCTGAGGATTCCCAACTTTATACCCCATTCTGGAGCTCTCTTTTGACCTACATATTCAAATACCCAAATATCAACTCAACATCTCTACTTGGTTACCTAAAGGCATACACAGCTTATCCAAAATTTAACTTCTGATCTTTCCAGTGAAACATGGTCATCCTGAAGCTTCTCTATCCCATGATATAGCAATTCCCTAATTCTAGTTGTTCACTTCCAAACCTCATACTCTTGATTCTTCTCTCTCTCTTACTCCCACATTAGATCTATCAGCAAATCTTGAAAAGCCTTCCATTCAAAGTATAGAATCATACACTTTCTTACCATTGCACAGAACCCATTTTGGCCTTAAGTATCCTCATCTCTTGTCCTTAATATTTACAACAGCTTCCTAACTGTCCACATTTAGTCCAACTTCAGAGCAGTAGAAAATTTTGTTAAAACATGAATCAAAATATGTCATTCTTCTCTTGAAACCTGCTGGCTGCTTCCCCAGTAGCTCTTCTAGCACCTTCAGTCTCACTCTGAAAATAAGCCACAGCTCTTACAATAGGCCGGGAGGCCCTATAGGATTTGCTTCCCACCCTTTATTCCCCCGATCCCAATTTCCAGTATTTTCTACCTTGCTCACTCAACTTCGGGCCTTTTACTATGAACTGTATTATATATTTTCCTAATTGATCCTCATAATTGTTTGTCTCCCTCCCCTAGAATATAAGGGCAAGGAGTTTTGTATGTTTATTATAAATTTTTAGCATGGGTAACATTGCCTGACACATAATAAGTGTTAAATAAGTACTTATTGAGTGAATGAAATGATGAGTCCAAAGCAAAGCAAACAAAAAACAACAGAAAATGTCTTATGATTCTTCTTTTTGCTTCATATGTATAGCTTCAGTAGGAAACACCTTTCCTTTGAGCAACCAATGTGTCCTTCCCAATTATTTGAAATTTCTAGGTCTTAAATGGAGTAGAGTCTGACATACTCATTATAATTTAGCAACTATCATTAAGATCAGATGCAGTTTAAAATGTGATATGATTCTTAAAAATAATTTAGAAGAATGGGTGGGCCATAAGTTCATGGACAGACTACTTTGCCAATGCCAAGCTATTCTTTGTAAGAGCTGTGACTATATGTAAATAGTAATTAGATGATATTGCTTCGTTGCTCCTTGGTCCCCATGGCCTCGTGACTATCATTCCTGGGAAGTTTGAGGCAACAGAAAGAACACCCAGACCCATGCCTGCTACATGCTGTTACATTTGATAACATCCACTAGTGAAATTTCTTTCTGTCTTTTGACTAGACAGAGAAACCTTAGTTTCTCACTCACCAACCTACATGGCTGTCTGCCATTAGTCCTGAGCCCTGCCTGTAGTGGTGAGAAGCTGTATCACATTACTCCTCCTTGAGGTACAGATGTTCTTATGCCTTGAAATTTGGCCTAAGGAAACTGGAAGGTGACATTAAGTCTCATATTTTTATTCATTCTGTCTTGCTGTGTAAAACGCCATCCACTGAGGAGTTAAGTACCTTGCTTTTAGTTCCATGTTTGAAACCACAGATTGATTTTGAATAGGATTGCAACATAACCTTCCAGTAAAGCCAATACAGGGAGGGGAACAGAACTGAGAGGACTGCAGAGTAATGAATCTGGTGACTTAAGGACATTGAAAACCTTTGGCTCCAGAAGTATGCCCACTTTTGATTTTTATTTTTAGCCATACAATTAAGAAAATTCCCTGTATAGTTTAGGTCATTTTGGATTGGGTTTTCTTATTTTTGCAACAAAAGAATACTAATATATCTATGCAGTTAATTAGGGAATGCATAAAAGCAAATATTTTGAAATAATAATAATATACTCTAATGAATAAGAATGGATGTTTATAGACTATCAGCTACATATATAGGATTCAGGAGGTGTGCATTAAATACAAGGTATATTCCATATACTGGTGATATTGGTGTCTTTTTTTTTTTAATGTTTTATTTATTTCTAAGAGAGAAAGAGAGAGAGAGAGACAGCGTGAGCAGAGAAGGGTCAGAGAGAGGGAGTCACAGACTGAAACAGGCTCCAGGCCCTGAGTTGGCAGTCAGCACAGAGCCTGACGCGGGGCTCGAACCCACGAACCGCGAGATCATGACCTGAGCAAAAGTCGGATGCTCAACCGATTAAGCCACCCAGGCACCCCAAATATTGGTGTCTTAAAGAGGAAAATAAAACATCACATCCTTCCTATTGTAGATGAATTAGAATAGCCTTGGGGTACTACAGCGAGGGGAAACTTATTCTTACCATGGACTCTTCGAGGGGCTTGCAAATAGTTACATTATCCTACTCTGGGAAAGGAACATGGTTGGAGATAGAATTTATAGCCAATTTAAAAGGTCATAACCTTTCAACTAAATGCTTTAATTTATAGGAAAGAGCATCTGTTGGAAGATTTTTAAGCAGAAGGTAAAACAATAAGTATGCTCTAGGAAGTATGATTTGGTAGCAGTGTGTATGGTGATTGACTTTGACAAGTTAGCAGACTCAAAATTAATAGCTCAGGGAATGGGGTTTAATGATATTTAAGGATGGTATCATATCCTCACAACTTCAATTTTTATTTTATTGTTGTTTCAAGAGTTTATAATAAGCCATCATTTTCAGGGGCTTTCCCTCTAAGTCATCTTTTACTGAAGGTTCATATTCAGAATTGTACATTAGAAAATAATGCTCCTTATGTAGTCTGAGCAGAATGATAATGATATCCAATGTTTGTATAATGTTTTTTTACTGTAATGAAATGTTCAGAAATATTATGTTGTGATATACCAACAAAACTGTGAGGTAATTGGGCAAAAAAATTATTGAAGCTTAGAAAAACTGCAGCTCAGATAGTTAAGTATTGTATGATGTGTGAGTTCAGAGAATGGGAGCAGGTGTGGGTCATCATTCTCTAGAGATTCTTAGATGCTCATTTCTCCCCAATGGCTTCATAATAGGCAGAATGGGTTAACACCTTCTGTATTCCACCAGAGATTGAAATTAATTTAGTGTCTCAGCTACCTCCTGCTCACCTTGATTCAGTGACCCAAGACTACACCAGAACCAAAGTCTTTTTGCTTTCTATTCTTTTTTTCCTTCCTTATTTTTTCCCCTTCCTTCATTTCTTTTCTTTCTTTTTTCTCCCTCCCCTTCCTCTCTTTTCTCTTTCTTTCTTTCCTTCTTTCCTTCTTTCTTTCTTTCTTTCCTTCTTTCTTTCTTTCTTTCTTTCTTTCTTTCTTTCTTTCTTTCTTTCTTTCTTTCTATCTTTCTTTCTCTCTTTCTCTCTTTCTCTCTTTCTCTTTCTTTCTTTCTTTCTTTCTTTCTTGTAGAGTGGGTTGACATCATTTCATTGATCACTTTCTTCTTGACTTTAGCTTATTCTTTATCCTTGCAAACTGTAGTTCAGCCTGAAATTTGGCAAGTCAGCACCCTAACTCATAACTCCAAGTCGCTAAAAAAAAAAAAAAAAAGTTGAATCAAATGACCTACAGTAATGGAATTCTTTGGAAAATAATATAAAATCTGCCCACATTGTAAGGGATGGAGGTCTATACTTTCCATGATGTCAGGATTTCCCAATGCAAATAATCAGCACATATGAGATATAATAGATTCTCAATATAAATATACATATATATTTGAATGAAAGACTAGCACTTGCTTGCCAGACATATAAAAATAGTACTGGATGGGTGCTACATTATAAATATAACTTGATATATATCAATGTCCATGGTTGCCTTTTAATTTCAATGTTGTTCTTCCACCAAATATATTGTAGTATGTTCCTTTACACTAAACTTTTAGATATTTTTACTTTTTCCTCCAATTGTACATGCACCAAACAACCAATATGTCAACTTGTAGTTTTAGAATAATAAACATGTTATTAAAGAGAGCAGAAGAACTTCAGAATCAACTAAATTTTCATGTTTCCAGAAGTTCCTTCCTTGTATTTACTATGTCTCAAAGGGAAGTTGGCTCTTATTCATTCCTCCTCACAGAAATAGAATGGATATTCGATGTTTACCAAAGAGGTGGAGATGACAATTATGCTTTTCTTTATTTTTGATAAAGGTAATGTTCTTTCACATAGAACAGGAAAACATTAAGAATTTCTTTGGCAATACATCCTTCTTGAAATATCTATGTCAGTCTCACAACAAACAATTCACAGCTTCCCAGTAAAGTTGATGCTCCTGGTTGCGGGAATGAGTCATTAAGGGCCACTGCCTTACACTGACCTACCTGTTTAATTAGATCATCTTTCCTTATTAAGTTGCAATTTAATAAATTATAATTACATTCCAATCTTATCTCCAGAAAGTAAATCTAGGTTACCTTCACTGGAGTTTTGGGACTTTCCAAACATTTCAACTGAAATTGTTTTATTTTGGTTTAACAAATTCACTTGGTTTAACAAAGAAATAAAATTATATTATAAATTTCTGACTCAATGAACTGCCTAATTGCTTGCTTGCATAGAAGTTACTGGAAGCATTGATTAGTAGCACCCAGTCAAGGTCAGAATCTTGTGCTAAACAAGTACAGAGAACTAGACATTGATATTTTCCCTCTAATTAGCATTTTCAACCATTTCCAAATATCCAAATATCTACAATAGTGTTTGCAAAGAGTCCCCATGCTTTTATAAGAATTTAATGAAATTCTACTGAACACTTATATGAACAGTGGGCACACACACATAGTTTTATAAAATGAGATCAATCTTGATTTATATATATAAACTATCAAAAAGAAATATTGAGTTTTGCAACATTTTTTAAAAATGTGAATTTGTTTATTACTCTATATGTGAAACCATGGTTCAAGATGTTAAATATAAAAGAAAAAATTTTTAAATAATAAGAATTTCCAAGAGGTTAGCCTCAAGCTTTCAAGATTTTATTTTTCTGTCCCTTGCATTTGTCATGTCAGTCAGCTTATATTGTTCTTCTTCATCATTTTTCAAAGTTAACTTATAGTGATACTATGATTACTTGGAAAAACTTTTCAATATCCCCCAAGCATTGGGTGATTTGTTACTCTCTCCTCACAGCTTTAATTATTCTTTTCTTCCTTCAGATAATCGCACTGAACTATAGAGTTTAAAGATTCATCCCTTGATAGAAAAAAAATAAAAATAGGAGTTAGTAATCTGTCTCCTGTGGCATTCATTTATAATATACTCCATATTATGTTCTTTAATCTTTTCTCATTCTTCTGTTTTTGACACTTTTGGTGGACCTTTACATCTCATTTTCACAAGCTTCAGCATATTCTGGGATTTTGCATATTACTTCACTTACTCCCTAGGAATCTAATGTAGCATCTCGATTTTATTTTTTAATTCTATCAGCTTTAATTTGAAATATACATATTTTCTTTCTTTTTAAAATATACATATTTTCTTTTTAAAAAAAATTAAATTCAAGTTAGTTAACATACAGCGTTATCTTGGTTTCAGGAGTAGAACCCAGTGATTCATCTCTTACATATGACACACAGTGCTCATCCCAACAAATGCCGTCCTTAATGCCCATTTAGCTCATTCCCCACCCACTTCCCTCCATCAAACCTGTTTGCTTTCTGTATTTAAAAGACTGTTATAGTTTGCCTCCCTCTCTGTTTTTATCGTGTTTTTCCTTCCCTTTCCCTATGTTCATCTGTTGAGTGTCTAAAATTCCACATATAAGTGAAATCATAAGATATCTCTCTTCTCTGACTGACTGATTTTGGTTAGTATAATACCTTCAATGTTGCAGTAAATGGCAGGATTTCATTCTTTCATCAAAAAGAATGTGTGTGTGTGTGCGCGCGCGCGCGCGCATACGTGTGTATGTGTGTGTATATCACATTTTCTATATCTGTTCATCAGTTGATGGACTTTGCATCATGACTTTAAGTATTATCTATGCCGTGATGATTCCCAAATTTTTATTTCCATTTTAGACTGAATTCCAGATTCATGTAATCAATTGCCACTTGATACCTTCACCTGTATTTTGCCTCAAACTCAATAACCTGTGCCTTCTTACCATATCATGATAATCTGTTTCCATTCCTTTCTTCTTTCCCTTCCCTTCCCTTCCTTTCCTTTCCTTTCCTTCCCTTCCCTTCCTTTCCTTTCCTTTCCTTTCTTTTCCATTCCTCCTTTCTTTCTTTTCTGTATCTGTTTATTTTGTTTATTTTGTTTAATGTTTATATATTTCTAAGAGAGAGAGACTGAGTGAGCATGAGCACATGTGATCAGGGGAGGGGAAGAGAGAGAGGTGGACAGAAGATCTTAAGGGGGCTCTATGTTGACAGCAGAGCCTGATCTCATGGTGAGATCATGATCTGAACCAGAGTCCCGACACTTAACCGACTAAGCCACCCAGGCACCCCATCTGTGTCTTTTTAAATTAAGGCATAACTTATATACAATATGGTGCACATAATTTTAAGGATATATAGCCCATTTAACTTTTTCATATGTATTTAGCTATGAAGCAGCACTCCAGATGACTCCCTCATGCCTTCGTATATCAGTATGCTTCCAGATCTAGTCTATCTCTTGTTACTTTTTTTTTTTATAATTACAGAACAGGTATTTAAATGAATAGAAATGCAAGTCAGTAGGACTGAGTCACTATGTAATTTTATGAAGTTATAAGAAAATATTCTATGCCTGAATATTATGTAACTACAAGTCTTAAATGTCACATTGTCAAAAAAAATCTTTGAGTATAGACCAAGCAATCTAAGAACTTTATATAAAGAAAATTTTTCTTTTCAAATAAATACATTTGAATCCCAACTGTAAATTAATTTCATTAGA
This sequence comes from Hyaena hyaena, assembly GCF_003009895.1. NCBI lineage: Eukaryota > Metazoa > Chordata > Mammalia > Carnivora > Hyaenidae > Hyaena > Hyaena hyaena. Next base: position 331,525 of record NW_024081846.1, read on the forward strand.
TCAGGAAACAGCATTGTGCAATGCTTAAAAGCATTAGTTTTTCATCGGGCTATGTTTGGGTTGAGTTCATGATCTGACCTTAGCTGACTATTTATATCTGGAAAAGGTACTTAACCATCTTATCCCTGTTTACTCTTCTGTGAAATGCAGACAAAGGACTTTTGTAAGGATAAAATACAAAAACGCATATAAAAAAATTCAGCATAGTACTGTAGTATGTTTTCTAATTAACTTTGGTACTCTAAGGGGAAACAGAAGAAATGTAGAACTTATTAAGCATTACTATTATCTCTCTCTCTTTTTATTAATGTTTATTTATTTATTTTTGAGAGAGACAGAAAATTAATAGGGGAGGGAAGAGAGAGAGAAGGAGAGAGACAATCCCAAGCTGACAGCACAGAGCTGGACACGGGGTTCAGTCCCACAAATGGTGAGACTAAGACCTGATCCAAAATCAAGAGCCAGGAGCTTAACTGACTGAGTCACTCAGGTGCCCCTAGTATCTTTTACATGTTTTTTTTTTTTTTAATTTACATCCAAGTTAGTTAGCATATAGTGCAATAATGATTTCAGGAGTACAATCCAGTGATTCATTCCCTACGTATCACACCCAGTCCTCATCCCAGCAAGTGTCTTCTTCAATATCCCTTGTCCATTTAGCCATCTCCCCGCCCACAATCCCTCCAGCAACCTTGTTTGTTCTCTATATTTAAGATTCTCTTATATTTTGTCCTCTTCCCTGTTTTATATTATTTTTGCTTCCCTTTCCTTATTTTCATCTGTTTTGTATCTTAAATTCCACATACAAGTAAAATTTTGTTTCATTTTTTCTCTCTTCAGAGAGTCCTCCTTAAAATTCCTGCAGGGTTGGTTTAGTGGTTATGAACTCTTAGTTTTTGTTTGTCTAGGAAACTGTTTCTCTCTCCTATTTGGAATGACAGCCTTGCTGCATAAGGAATTCTTGGCTGCATATTTTTTCTGCTGTGAACCTGATCTGTTTTCCCTAATAGGTTAAGGACCTTTATTCCCTTGCTGCATTCATAATTCTTCCCTTGTCTGTTTATTTTGTGAATTTGACTGTGATATGCCTTGTTGCCTATTGGTTTTTGTTGAATTTAATGGAAGTTCTGTGTGCTTCCTGAATTTTGATGTCTGTGTCTTTCCCCAGCTTAGGAAAGTTTTCTGCTATGATTTACTCACACAAACCTCCTATCCCTTTTTCTCTCTTTTCATCTTCTGAGACCCCTATGATTCTGATGTGTGTGTGTGTGTGTGTGTGTGTGTGTGTGTGTGTGTGTGTTTAATGAGTCACTGACTTCTCTAATTCTTAAGTGTGCTCTTTTGCCTTAATTTCCCTCTTTTTTTCCTGCTTCATTATTCTCCACAAGTTTGTGTTCTACATTACTGATTCCTGCTTTGCTTCATCCATCCTTGCAGCCGTGGCAACCATTAGTATCTTTTACTTCTAAATATCTTGCATACATTATTGCACTTCATCAAAAACATAAGAAAAAATCATCTCACTTTAAAATAAACAATATCTGGGGCGCCTGGGTGGCTTAGTCGGTTAAGCGTCCGACTTTCGCTTAGGTCATGATCTCGCGGTTCGTGGGTTCGAGGCCCGCGTCGGGCTCTGTGCTGCCTGCCGGCTCAGAGCCTGGAGCCTGATTCAATCTGTGACTCCCTCTCTCTCTGACCCACCCCTGCTCACGCTGTCACTCTCTCTCTCTCCTAGAAATAAATAAAACATTAAAAAAATTAAAAATAAATAAAATAAACAATATCTGATGATTTTTTAAAATTCTATACACAAAGCAAGAGTGCATATTATAATCATATTTCCCAACACTAGGATTTGGTTTTCAGACAATTCCCATTAATTGTTTTCATGTATGTATATGCCTTTATGTGCGTGATTGGTAGAGGTAGTGTTTTCCTCCATAAAGAGCCATAAAGTCTAAACTTTACACCCATTTACTAATGCACAGCCCTAGACTCCAAGACATTTTCTCATGTACTAAAACTTCCCCTAGAACTGCTCTTTTCCTGCTCCTTTTCAGCTTCTTACAGATCTAGAGTGCTAAGAATTCAGTATATGCACACATGTATTTTTATAATGTTGGAAGGACGTCATGAAATTCCTAGTAGTGATTTAAGGATGAATCCTGAAGGATTGTTGATTAAAGGGTGATTGCACATGTAAATTTTGGTATTTTATATTGAGGGTTTAATTAACTTTTTAATTTTTTTGGTAAAAATGTTTAAGGCAATAAATTTTCTTGTTATCACTACTTTAAGCATATTCCATAAATTCTGATAGAAAATATTTTTTATTACATTATTTTATAGATTTTGGTAATTTGTATTTATACATCCCCTGTCACCTGAGATTTGTTTAATAGAGGGTTGTTAAATTTTCATGTAGAAAGGCCTTTTTGAGTTTTGATTTTATTCATAATTTATGGTTTCATTATGTAACAATAAAATACTTTTTATACTTCTATTTTATGGAATTCATTTAAAATTGTTTTTGCTGATATAATGTCCATTTCTTTTTCCTCATTTTAGATCTAAACAATTTTAGAAGAAAATATTTTCAAGGTGAAAATACAAATAAAGGCCTTTATTTCATTTATAAATGCAATTATCAGCACTGACTATAGGTTGTAACTTTTTATTTAATAAAAAACTATATGTTGAATAAATGTGTTAAATACTGTATATACAATACAAACTTTTAAAACCATAAATCATTGTGGAACTGCTAATATTTTCTTTTTCCTACGTGGTTTTCGGCCAGAGGGAATATTGTCTGACTCTTTCTGACTGTTTCTACATTACTGGAAACATCAACGTGATGCATTTTTCAGTGACTTCTACATATTTTGTGTATACATGTATATAGTTTTGCTTCTTTAAGTGTATGGTGTGTAGATTTGCTTTTTAATTTTGTAGGCACTGGCCTATTCTGTTCTTATTCTTCTCTAAGTAATATTTAATTTTACAGATGTAATAAAATTTAACTTTTCAGCTGGGAATTTCCAGTAAAAGATACAATGATTTGACTGTTTTTTTCATTGTCTTTTGAAACTAAAAGATCTAATTTAGTTGAAAATAAGAAATATAATTTGCTTTTATAGACCAAAAATATTGCTATTTTAAATTTTGATTGTACTGTCTAGTAATGATAGAGTCTAGTATTTATTAGCTATGTCTATCCAGTCTAGTTTCTATATGTTATATAAATTTTTAAAAAACAGTTTAATTTTTTAAAAATTTATTTTAATTCTAGTTTGTTAACACACAGTGTTATACTAGTTTTGATGTGCAATAGTGTGATTCAACACTACCATGTAACACCTGGTGCTAATCACAAGTGCACTCCTTAATCCCCATTATCTATTTCACCCATTTCCTCAGCCCCCATCCCAAAACCATCCGTTTAATATTTTTGTTTTGTTTTTTAATTATACTCAGTGGGCTCAGTTTTATGCCTTTCAGAAATTTTTCTTTTAAATAATTGTACTAAATCAGATAAAAATATTTTATATATTTATACATTTTGCATAGTTAACCTCTTTTTGTACTTCCAATATTCTCATCATATGCCTGCATAGTCCATTAATTTCCACAAAATTCATAAGTAAACTTAAAATTTAACACTCATCTTTCACCCTCATTCTCAATGATCTCAGTTTTAGTATGTGGTAGAATGACAATATAGGTAGCTGGAGTCATAACCTGGATATGAAGTTATGAAGCCTAGTACTGCTTCTTAAGCCTCCAAAGACAAAATGATAATTTTATTTATATATTTATTTTTAAGTTTATTTATTTTGAGAGAGAGGGAGAGAACAGGGGAGGGATGGAGAGGGAGGGAGAGAGAAAATCCCAAGAAGTTTCCACACTGTCCACGGAGAGTCCCACGTAAAGCTCAAACACACAAACCAAATCATGAGATCATGACCTAAGCTGAAGTCATGAGTCAGAGTCTTAACCAGCTGAGCCACCCAGGCTTCCCAGAATGATACTTATATAGGTCACCTCTTCTCTCTCTCTCTCTAGTTACGTGCTCCTGCTTGTATTCTTTATGACACTTACGGTGTACGATATATTATTGGCTTGTTGGCCTAGCCACTGATATATTATTTATGGTACAAACAGTTGTTGAGGGCCTCCTATGTGTGAAACACTCTTCTGGGTGCTGGAAATGCAGTTGTGAAATGAACAAAGGAGGCAAGGTCCCACTAGAATGTGAACTCCCTGAAGACAAGGCCTTGAGCTTGGTTGACCAAGCTGACAGGGAGCCTGGTACCAAGGGAGGTATCCCAACCTCAGGAGAAGCTGCTGCTGGGATGAGATGGGAGCCTAAATTCATGGGGGCCTATTGGAAGCTTGGTGACATGGGAGCTGCTTAGGGTTGAAGGAGCCTGCCAGGATTTTGGGGCCATAGGGGCTGCCTGGAACTGTGGATGCCAACATAATCTAGGGTAGATCAACAGATGAGGTTCATGGGGGCCCACTAGGATCTGGGAGTCAAGTAAGCTGCCTGAAGCTTTAGAGATCTACCTGGGGCCTCTGGAGCCAGTAACACTGGTGTGACTTGGGGCCTGGGTTTGCAAGCCTGGAGGGAGTCTCCTAGGGCTACAGGAAGTTTCCTGGTGCTGAGGTGGGCCAGAGGTCTGTGGTGAAGTTAGGTATTCACTATACTCTAATTCCCCCACAATCCACACAGGGCTGCCTAGGTCTGGGGTAGGTGAAGGATCAGGTGAGTGTGAATCTTTTCTTACTTCTGTGTTTCACCCAATTGCTGTATACCTTAGCTAGAATCCTTGGCTCTTGTGAAGGCATTTTTGTGAATCATTCTTTTGGTTGAGGGATGAGTCTAGAAATTCCTGTGCTGCCATTTGCTGACATCACCCTGCAACCAATTCTATGACATTTAAATTTTTTTAATGTTTATTTATTTATTTATTTTGAGAGAGAGAGAGAGAGAGAGAGAGAATCCTAAGCAGGCTCTGTGCTTTCAGCACAGAGACCAACATGAGGCCTGATCTCACGAACTCGTGAGATTATGACCTGAGCCAAGACCAAGAGTGGGATGCTTAATTGACTGAGCCACCCAGGCCCTAACATTATGACATTTTATTTTTAAATGTGTTTTTAATGTTTATTTATTCTTGAGAAAGAGAGAGACAGAGCATGAGTGGGGAGAGGCAGAGAGAGAGAGAGAGAGGGAGACACAATCTGAAGCAGGCTCCAGACTCTGAGCTGTCAGCACAGAGCCTGATACAAGGCTTGAACTCATGAGCCATGAGATCATGACCTGAAGTCGGACGCTCAACCGACTGAGCCACCCAGGCACCCCAACACTATGACATTTTAAATGCTTACCTTTATCATTAAATTTTTACCAAATATCCTCAAGAGAAACAGGATTATTATAGTCATTTTATAAAAGAGGAAGTTTAAGTCTGATCTTGTCACTATAGTTTGCATTTTCTAGTTTTATATAAGTAGAATCACACAGTATGTACACTTCTATATCTTCTTTCACTCAGACTAATTACTTTGAGATTCATCAAAGTTGTTGGCTAATCCAGTTATGTTAATGGGCAGTTGGATCTTTTCTAACTTTTTGCTATTACAAATAAACCTACTATGGATGCTCAAGTACAAGTCCTAAAGAGATCTATGTTTTCTTTTCTCATGGGTAGATAGAAATGGAAAGGCTAGATCATATGGTAGGTATATAGCTTTTTCAGAATCTGCATACATACTTTCTAAAGTAATTGCACCATTTTACATTCCCAAGAAGAACATATGATGGATCCAGGTCCTCTACAACTTCACCAGCACTTTGTATAGTGAGTGTTTTTCATTTTAATCCTGATACTTGGGTAGTAGTCTCTCATAGTGGTTTTAATTTGCATTTTTATAATGATTTATGATGTTGAACATATTTCCATATTTTTATTTGCCATCTGTACATGTTTTTTGGTGAAGTGTTTGTTCACATCTTTGGCCCATTTTTATTGGATTGCCTGTGTTCATTATTACTAAGTTTCGAGAGTCAGCATATGTTCCTGATACAAATCCTTTTTCAGACAGATGCTTTGTAAATAATTTCTTATAGTCTGTGACTTGTATTTTCTTCTCTTATGAGTGTTTTTGAAGAAAAGAATTCTTTCATTTTGATGAAGTCCAATTTATCACCTTGTACTTTTATAGATTGTTTTTGACTTTGTATATAAGAAATATTTCCCTACCCAAAAGTTGCAAATATTTTCTCTTTTATCTCCTAAACATTTTATAATTTCTTTATTTGGGTCTATGATAAATTTTTGTATCAGGTGCAAAGTATGGATCAAACCTTCATTGTTTTAAACATATAGATATCAGTCTTTCCACTACCATATATTGATGACTCTTCTTTCTCCATTGTGTTTCTACTACTGTCAAAAAATCACTGTCTATATACAGCTGATCCTTGAACAACATAAGTTTGAATTGTATGAGTCCATTTATACATGGAGTTTTTGATAAACACATTTACAGTACTGCAGAGTAAAGTACTATACAGAAATTATTTTAATATTTTTTTCTAGCTTACTCTATTGTAAGAACACAGTATATAATATGTATAACATACAAAATATGTGTTAATTGACTATGTTATCATTAAGGCTTCTGGTCCACAGTAGGCCATTAGTAGTTAAGTTTTTGGAGAGTCAAAAGTTATACACAAATTTTTGACTGTGCAGGGGGGTCAGTCTTCTTCACCCCTGTGTTGCTCAAAGGTCAACTGTATATGTAGGTCTGTTTCCTGATTAGTGATTATGTCTCTCATTTCTTCTGTGCATAAGAATATTTTACTCCTTCTTTTCTAATTAGATGTCTTTTTGTCTTATTTGATTTACTGGCCAGAACTAGTATGATGCTTAGTTATGAGAGTGACATCTTTGCCTATTTTCTGATCATAGGGGGGAAAATTCAGTCTTTCACCATTAAATACAGTGTTAGATATACATTTGTTTATAACTTTTCTTTATTAAGTTGAGAAACTTCTTGTTTTGCTGAGAGTTTCATCAAGAATGGATATTAAGTTTTTAAAATCTTTATTCCTTTTTTTTTTAGTTTATTTATTTTGAAAGAGAGAGAGAGAGCAGGAGGGAGAGAGAGAATCCCAAGAAGCTCTACTCTAGCAGTGCAGAGCCTGACATGGGGCCTGAACCCACAAACCATGAGATCATGACCTGAGCCAAAATCAAGAGTCAAAGGCCTAACCAACTTAGCAACCCAGGCACCTCAGCCTCCTTCAATTTTTTAGATTTCTTGTGTATGTTTTCTCACCTCTAAAATGGGCTTACTTCACCATGTTTTTGTCATCAATCTTAAATGAGAATGTACACAAATACTTGTAAATGATAAGTCTCTCTGAAATATTATTACTTTTTTCTCAGAAGGTTATATTTGTTTATGTTGTCAGATAATACTCTCTTTTAACTTATCAACTAAACCTGTAGGGTGATCAAAATATCAAACAATAAGTAAGAACAGACCTGATTCCCATATATTTGTTAAAATTTTATAGGCAAAGATTTTGGAAAGTTTCCACTGTATTATCATTTATCTGGGCTGAGTCTAGCTGGGGTAAATTATGAATACTCAAAAATATTGAGCAAGAATTATTTTTTATTCTAAAATGTGATTACTTTTGTTTAAAGAGGAGGCCATAAAACAAAGGTACATGTCAATCTTTGAATTTATTCTTTATTCAGGTAAAAACTCATGTAGCAGGAAAAACAATGATGTTACAGCCTTCTTTTTTTAGGGGGGCATGCATTTCAAGAAACATGTACTTCTCCATTTTGATCCAAAGATTCAGTGACCAAAAGTCTATGATTATACAACTTTCGAATCAACTTGATTCAATTCATTAAGTTTAAAGTACCAAATTGCTATCAAAGTCTGAAGTTGTCATCATAGACTATGCTGCTTTTGTAAATCACTGTATGAAAGAGATTTCTATAAAGATCCAGGAGAAAGAAATGCATTACTGTGTGGAACCATATTTGTAACTAACATGCCTACAGTCCCCTGTGGTATGTGTTAATTAAATGATGCAGCCCTCATCACTTAGTCCTGCAATGCACACTGGGCATCTCAGTAAATTTTGTTTTCACATAAGCAAGTAGCCTTGCACTTTTCCTTAAGCAATTCGTGTCCACAGCCAGCTGTTGTCTTCAAGGAATCACAGTTACTAAGGAGATCTTCATACTGGCAGCTATTGGCTGTGACAAAAACAAATTAGTTGCTTCATTATCATATCCTTAGTAGCAGCAAAACAATCCACACATTCAAAGTGCATGAGGTGGGTAGGAGGCTGGACAAAACGAGTCAACATCACTTACACAATGATGGGCTTTTCCTTTCTTAAGGGACATATCAGGTGCCTTAGCTGAGCTCACTGAACAATCTATCACTTTTTTATTTTGAACGTGGTGATGTTTCTGAAATGAATTGACCTACATTTCTCCCTTAGTCAAAAGAGTAAAATGAATATAATTAAATCTCTACACCTGCAGTCTAAAGTGGGAGTCACTAGTCACATATAGCTATTGGAATTTAATGTATTCTAAACTAGATAAAATAAAAAATTTAGTCCCTTAATCTTACTAGCCACATTTCAAGGGTTCAAAGTCCACGTGTGACTAGGGACTACTTTTAAGACATATGCTGATAGAGACTATTTCCTTCATTTCATGCTCTTTAACAACACTGTTTTAGACTCCAATGCTTTCTTTCTGGAGAAAGAGATTTCTATGGGAAGATAAAGTTGTAAAACAATGATAATATGCATTCTTTCCTTCTGGTATTTCTTGGATCCTCTCCAGGAGCCAGAAAGTCAACAATTTCAAGCTAAACTCATCATGCTGCTCACAAGGTTGGCAATTCTTGGGTATGGTACCCTCGTACCCCTCCCACAATCTTAGGGAAGGGCTCTCTGACTACTCAGTAATTTAGGCCAGAACTGAATCAGTGTGAATTTCATCTTTCCTACTTCTGATCAGCATTCAACCAGCACAGGTAACAAACCCTAGATACTCTATTCCTTGCTTTCTAGCCCTGTCCAATTCTCTGCATTCATTTTTGTCAGTAATGCAGTAAAGACATCTTTTTTTTTAATCTATAATTTTCAACAGTTTTCTAGCTGGCTTCCATCCAATCATTTCTATATACTATTGCTAGGAAGCTTTTTATAAAATATGGTTCTGACCCTGTCACTCTTTTGTTTAAAACCTTTCAGTTGAGTGTTTATTGATACTAGGATAAATTCCAAACTTCTTAGCAAATAGCATTTCAGCAGAGCTATAAATATGTAACTCTTTTTCTTCTTTAGTTGATTTATAGATTTGACATATCAATATTATTAATTATAGCTATACAATCCAGTCAGTAAGAATGTTAACTAAAGGTGAATGTACCTGAAAAGTAAAAATCTCAACAAATGATATCCATTCAACTCTATTATTCATAATAATTTTAATCCAAGCATCCCAACTATAAAGAGCTAACAGCTATATTTACTACTATTCATTACAACTTTAGAAATCATATATATGACATTATTACTGTCTCCTGTTGCAACAATATTTGTGTAGGTCTATGAGCCAATGCTATATACAGATTTGATTTTGTCATTAAAAATGTGCACTAAACTACTATCAAAACACAAAGAGTAATTAATTAACCACTGTGATTCCAATTATACTATAGAAAAAAGCAGTAATCCATGATGAACTCATTAGTACACAAAAAATATAATATTTGGTTTGCCTGTCTAGATTGAGCTATAGTGTGATCTTATACCCATAGATTTGCATTTTAAAAATGACTTTTGATATAATGATATTAACTTTGATGAAATGAACTATTTACCAGAAATATGTATAGTTAATATTAATGAGTTACATTAGTTACAAAAATACATTGATGGTAGATATTTCATTCTTACATGTGGTAATATTCTTTTCATTGCAAATAATGTGTAGGTTACTAAAAGTGTGTAAAACATTTACATAAACACACATTCTGTTGAGTAACATTTGTCTTTTGCAGAAAGCAATTATTTAAATTGGTTCCTTTTGGAGATTTCTTAACCCATAAAAAGAAAATAAAATATCAACTTTTTATTATAATAACAATGTAATCACTTCAAACTTACTGCATAGTCCATCCTCACAGTTACCAGGGCAACTGGCACAAGGTGTTCCTTGTTGGTAAGGGGTATTCTTTTTACTCACATTGTTACCGCTGAAATTTATAACAAATAACTTTCACTTCACAGTTTAGTTTATACTCCCCAAAGCAGTATAAATCACCAAATATACATGACTATTAAATGTTCTTAGGTATGTTAACAAAACTGAAAAATTTTAATTCCCAGTGAGTAATTTGGGTAACATTCAAATTAAGAAACATACTTGACATACTGACCCATGTCCTTGTCTATAATTTTTCATGCTGAGCAACTAAGTCACATTAATGGGAGTGTAAAGTTTTTAGGGTATATTTCAATGTGGCAACACTCTTTAATCTCCTGCTAAGTGTCAAATTGGCAATCCAGTACACCTCACTGTGAGTGCTAGGGGTTACGGCATATCCCCTTGACAGATGAAAGAGCCCCTGGGGCACAGGCATTGTAGTTTGGAAAAGATATTTAATGTTACTATATCATTTTTTATTTGAAAGATAATAAAATACCAAATTTTACACTATATACACATTTTACTTTTAATGGGGAGTAGTAATATTTAAGTAGTTAGTGGTGTATGTAGGGGGTACAGGAGAGAAAAAGAAGGTTTGTGAATTTCTAGAGGTGGTATGCAAGAGATTTTTAAAGGGAATGTTAATTTTAACAAGTTTTGACAAGCATGAATATTGAGTATAGTCACATTATAGTGACTAACTTATAACTCAACTTATGATCATTACCTATTGTCCATTTAATTCATATGAAATACAAGGGAGTCCAAATATCAATAGTGTCAAGTGGGCCAAAGACACAAGGCCGTGCATTTGAATCTCAGCCCCTGCACACAATATACCTGAATGTGTGTGAGCCCCTGGAAAAATGTGAAATAGGCACAAGCATGCTCTGGAAGTTCTCTCACCCCTGCTTTCCCTCATTATTCACTGCAGCTCTCACTTCAGATGAGTGGCTTCAGATTCTCCTATTACAGCTGGCAATGAATTTGGATGCATCCTCCTAGGAACTTTCAATTCCTTCTACTAAACCATCATAGGTGCTTGAGGAAAAATGACATTGGAAGTCATACTTCTCAAAAGGGAGATCCACATACTTGGGTTATCTACAGTCTCAAAATAAAGCCTGAAGGAAGCTTGATTTTAGGGGTCCCCCTGTCCCCAGTGGCAAGAAATTTCAAACATTTAAAGACACTAAGGTTAACAGATATGTTGAGATTAGATCTTCAGTATATCCACAGCACTTATTCTGGGTAAGTTCAAACATAATCCTTAATGAAAGAACACATTTCCTGCTACATGTCAGGACCTTAAAGGATGGTTCATAATGGAGATTTTGTGCAAACTTCTGAAAGACCAAGAGTAAGGATATTCTTTTCTGAAATCTAAGATACATTAAAGATCTCTTGAAAAGCTTTTGAGAGCCAAAGGACAAATCATCTGTGATGGTAATAATGGAAGTGGCTTTCTAGATAAGCAGGGGTAGGAACATTTTAGCAGAAAGAGCTGAAATCACAGTCAGTCATTCCCCATTTGCCACTCTACTTCCGTCCCTTGCTTCACCATCAAGCTGCCCCCCTGCTAGGGTATGAAGTTAGTGAGAACTAATGATATCAAATCTAGAGAAATGCACACTACCCAGGCTCATGGAATAGCTGTGGGCCCAAGGGAAAGATGACAGAGAAAAGATGTCACTCTGTAATTGAGGAAAGAAGGTTTCAGATTTTACACTTGGAATTGAGAATCTGGTCTCTTCTCTGATAATTGAATATGTCACAACTTAAAAGGCATTTCCAAAGATTTATCCCTTTTGGATAGACCTAGAGGATATTATGCTAACTGAAATAAGTTAGAGAAAGACGGATACCACATGATTTCACTTGTATGTGGATTCTAAAAAACAAATCAAGCAAATAAGCAAAAAGCAGAAACAGACTATAAATACCAGGGGGTGGGGGATGGGTAAATTGGGTAAAGGGGAGTGAGAGGTATGAATTTGCAGTTATGGAATAAAATAAAAGGTACAGCATAGGGACTATATTCAATTGTATTGTAACAGTTATAATAGCATGATGACTGATGATAGCTACACTTGTGAGCATAGCATAAGGTATAGACTTGTCATCATGTTATATACCTAAAACTAATATGACACTGTGGATCAACTATGCATGAATTTAAAAAATGAAACAACTATTTATTCCTTCCATTTACTGAAATGTTTTATATTCCAGTTTGTTTACTCTGTAAGAATTTTAAAATATTAAATAGCACATAGGATTATTGTGTTAAACTCTAAAGTGTATACTTACGCAGGACAATACTGGCAAACATAGTAGTATTTTAGACTTTCTTGATTGGGACAATAGGCAATTCCACATCCAATGCGGAAAGAGGAGTACCAAACAAGCTACAAATCCAAAAAGAATATATGAGTACATTAAAGAAGAGGGAAAATATTGGAAAAAAAAACATGTAAAACTGAAAACATGGTACTATTGTAGTTTGTAGCCAAGTATCTTATGGAAATATACAGTTCAATTATTGAAACAAAGTCACAAATTTTAAAATGGTAAATTTTAATATATATTCACTATTTTATCCAATTTTAATTTAGAAAAAGTATGGAGTGTGTTTCCTTACCAAGAGTTTTGCAAACTATGGGAAAAAAGACAGCTCTAGATGAAGTACCAGCTAATGCGAGGACTATTCTATCTAGTCAGGCTCTTACCCAAATTAAATATTGGACTTGGTCATAATTTAAAATGTATTTAACAATTTTGAGAGAGAGAGAGAGAGAGAGAGAGAGAGAGAGAGAACACACAAGCAGGGAGGGGCAGAGAGAGAGAGAGAGAAAATCCCAATCAGTCTCCATGCTGTCAGCTCAGAGCCCAACACGGGGCTTGATCTCATGAGCCTGAGATTGTGACCTGAGCCTAAATCTAGAGTCAGGCACTTAACTGACTCAGCCACCTGACACCCTATAACTTGGTCATAACTTTAAAATGCTTTCTATATTAGAGCATTTGTGGCAGAAGTGTTTTCATTTGCTCTCTTTACCTGGGTGTAATGTCCAACAACTGAACTGGGACTCTTAGGTCCTACACCATAAACAAAATTATTGCCTTCCTCATACCAGTTTTGGATCGCATTTGACCAGGAAGTAGGGTCACTTGACATATAGAGATTCTCACCACATTTTGTACCTAAAAAGAAACATAATTCATAAAGAAGCAATAAAATATGCAATGGCAAAAGCAATCAATTATATGAACACAAGGGTGTTGCCTTTCAAACATAGTGCCTGTACTTGCTGACTCTTAATACATAGTTAAAGGACTTCCATCCTTATCAGCTATAAAGATGAATAGAAGACAGATCTGTCTAGCATGTGAAGGCTGGGCTCAACATGTACAACTCTGAGTAGGTTGAGAAGATCTTATGATTTAAAAATCCTCTGGATTGCTAAAATTGCATTTGTTTTCATGCTAAATTCTTCACATGTGTAATGTCTTCTATGCTCTCAGCTTTGTACTGTATATTTGCAAAAAGCAGTAAATAACTTTTATTCTTTTTCTCTTCTTGTTCACCCTCATCAGAGATTGTTCACATACTGCACCCTGAGTAAATGTGTATGATTATGATTTTGTGTGAACTTGGAGAAAAAGATCTACAAGCAATTTTAAGAGCTCCAATTAAGACCCAAATGACATCAGCAAGGATGGCAGTGTTCAAAGCTTTTGGATCCTCCCTTAATCAATAAATCAGAATGTCATAAGGCCAAATACTCCTCAAAGGTTTTGGGAAAAAGAGCCTTGCAGAGGGTGACGTCAGGAAGATGGTGGAGTAGGAAGGCCTGGATTCTCCTTCTCCTGACTAGAACACTGATCCAGCACAAATTTCTGAACAAATTGCCATTATGAGAAATCCAAAACTAATCAAAAGGCTTCCATACTCTAGAAGAATACAAGCCCAGACTCACTGAAGCTTGTAGGGAAATTGGGCCATCCTCTTACTAGAATATCTACCCTCAGCACAGTGCTTGCCATAAGATCAGGAAGAAATCCCATATCTCCCAGCTTCTCCCAGAAGAAGGAAAGAATTAGTTCATGTGCCCAGCCCCCTAAAATTTCCCTAAGAAAACTTCCCAGATGGGTGGCTTCTGTCTTGTTAGTCTTGGAGCTCTGGCACTCAGGCACAGGCTAGCCACTTGGAGGAGAATGGAGATGGTGGCTAGGGCTGGTAGATATCACATCTTCTCTCCCTGGCTCAGCACAGAGCAAGCAAATGAAAAATTATAGTTCTCAGCTTCCTCCTTGGGAAGCAAAGTGTTGATTGGTGTGTCCAATGCCTTAATTTCTCCAGGGCTGCCCAAAGAACTGACATCTGTCTTGCTAGTCTTAGAGCTCTGATGTGTTTGGCACAATCACAGTCTTGTCCCCTGGGGGACAATAGAGATGGTGGTTTGGATTGGTAGATGCCACAGTTTCTCTACCTATCTCAGAAACAGAGCCTGTTTCTCACAAAGGTGGGAAAGGGTTGGGCATCCAGTGCCACAGCTTTTCCAGATGCTGCCCAAAGGGCTGACTTCTGACTTGCGTCTCTGAGAAAGTTAACAGACCTTGCATAACAAGATGTGGGGTTCATGAGAATAAAGATTTGCCATAGCTTCTCCTCCAGGTTCAGCATAGAGTGAGGAGATAAAAATTCCAAGCTTCTAGCCTCTTCCTGGATAGGGAAAAGAGTTGGATGGAATGCCCGACGATCTTTTATTTTCAGAGACCTGCCTGAGGAATTGACCATTGATCTTCTCTGACCACAATTTAAATAGACATTTTCCAAAGATGTTCATATGACCAACAGGAATATGAAAATGTGCTCAATGCTGCTAATCATCAGGGAAATGCAAATCAAAATGATGAGATATCATCTTATACCTGTAAGGATGTCTATGATAGGTGGAGAAAGGACATATAGTAGAGAATGAGGAGAAATTGGAATGGTGTACACTTTTGGTGGATATAAAAATGGTATAGCTGCTATGGAAAAAAGTTCTTCAAACTTAGAGGTTCTTCAAAAAATTAAAACTAGAATTACCAACGATCCAGTAAAAGCACTTCTGAGTGCTTATCCAAAATAATTGAAATCAGGTTCTTAAAGAGATATTAGTATTCTCATGTTCATTGCAGCACTATTCACAATAACCAAAATGTGGAAACAACCTAAAATCCATGGGCAGATGAACGTATGAACAAAAACACACATACATACAATGGATGCCACTCATCCTTACAAAAGAAGGAAACTACATTTGGGTGAGACAATATGGATGGATCTTGAAAATGTTAACTGAAATAAGCCAATCACAGACAGATAACTACTACATGATTCCACTTATATGAAGTACCTAAAATAGTCAAATTCATAGATTTGAAGAGTAGAATAGTGGTAGCCGGGAATGGGGGAAAGGAGAAATGGGGAGTTACCAATCAATGGGCATAAAGTTTCAGATAAACAAGATGAATAAGTTTCAGATGAATAAATTCTGCTATGCAACAATGTACCTAGACAACAATATTGTATAGTACATTTAGCTATTTGTTAAGGGTGTAGGTCTCATGTTAAATGTTCTGACCATGATAAAATTAATTAAAAAAGGAAAGAAGTGACTTGTTGCCCAGAAACTTCTCTCTGTCTTCTCAAGGTCTCAATTAATATTTACATTTTGGTAGCTTGAAGTATAATGTCTACATGCTGCTTAAAGAAAGTATAAAATATTTTTGGCTATCTTCTTCAATATGGAAAAAAGAAACTAAGACTCTTAACAGTAGTCTTGCATCATTAAAACCATTTGTTTTCATCATCTACTGAATGCTGTCATTCTCTTCATAATTTCAATAACAGATTAGCATCAATAATATAAATGATAATTGTAATGAAAATATAGGTAAAAATTTATTACTTTCAAGTTGAGTTGCCTAAATGCATTATGTTTGATAATGTAATAAGTATTTTATGTAATATTTATGCATAAAAGTATTTTTTCTTTCATAGTTTTTATAATCCTGGATATCTTATAGTTTTTTATTATAATGTATTATCTATGCATATAGGCCCACAGTCCATACAAAGTAGTTAGCAAAAATTCAAAACTTAATATAGGCAAAGTATTCATCATAATTCTAAAAGCTTAAGAATTTTTAGAATAAAATTCAGGGAAAAACACAATTTAGTATATTTTATAAATATAAAAGAAGAGATATCAAAATGCGAAACAGCTACACAATATCACAAAAAAGGCAGTAGACTAGAAATCAATAAGCCTGGTTATACAACTTCAGAATGTGCTTTTAGGTCATTTCTCCCATGTCCCTAATCTTTAAAGTTAGAGACATGACATGATGACTGTTGACTGTTGACTCATAAGCTGGTTGAGAGGAACAAATGAAGTATTGCTTCAGAAATTACTTGCATAATGTAAAAAATCAAAAGTACTTTGATTTTAAAAAGAGCAGTATAAGCAACATTTATTTACTAGATCTTCTTACAAGGCCCCAGAATGTTCCATTCTATTTGTTATTCCATAATAACAAATTTATTTGATTTATTTAACAGATATTTGCTCATTTACATACTAGTTTTTCGGTCCTCTGCATTGCTGTGTTCTAAAGTGCACTTGTTTGCCCATTTTTGGGCATTTGCTGCTGCTTCTCTGTTCCATTCCTAAATGTCATAGAAAAAAAATACACTTAAAGATTCAACTCCAAAGAAGTGCATGCTTTATAATATGCTTGGTTGGTTGATTTGCACTACTTTAAACTTCTGTAGGTATATTATCTAATTGTCAGTGGTATGAAAGACCTTTTTGTTAGGGGAGTGTGTGTGTGTGTGTGTGCACGTGTGTGTGTGTATCTACTCCAGTACCAATTTCCACATGAAAAGAAGTTCATAAATGAAGTGTCTACTGAGAGAAATACCTAATACAATAATATCTGGCAATTTATGGCAATGATTGTACAGGAACTATAGGCAGGATTTTTAGTAATGGGGCTACTCTAAATACCCAACATGTGAAGTCACTGAATTATATTTCCTTAATAATAAACAGGCCTAGATTATCCCCAATTTCACTCATAGCCCATTACATTCAAATGGGAGATATCTAGCTTTTATGGACTATTCCCTGGAAAGTGGCTGTTATTTACCCTAAATGGCACTGATTTTGAAGGAAAGGGGACTCCTAAGGAGTGCCTGGCTGGTTCAGTTGGTAGACCATATGACTCTTGACCTTGGAGTCCTGAGTTTGAGCCCTACATTGGGTTCGAGCCCCACTTACAAAAAATAAAATATATGAAGGAAAGGGGACTCCATTATTTTAGACTAAAGTGGAGAGTGAACAAAAAGTGTAATGGCTTCACAATTGATGTCTAAAGATTTGGCTTCTAGTTTTTGCCCTTCCCAACTTAATAAGCCCTATAACCTTGACAAATAATTTAACCATTATAAAGGAAAATTAATTTCTACTTTGCTCATAACAAAGCTCAAATTAAATAGCAAAACAGATGCAAAACTTTGAAAGTCACAAAGTTCTTAAGAAATTCCAGTACCAGCTCCCTGGTCTTACCACCACTAGCCTTTATCACTACTTCTTACCATCTTCAGCATGTTGCTCGCAGGTGGAGAGACTGATTTCCTTAATTCATTGTGTTTATTTACAATCTCTTTTTGGATTTGAGTTTGAGTGGTTAACAAAGCAGTAAAGGATGGATCCTAAAAGGAAATAAAATTAAGGTTATCTTTTTTAACATTTGTTAAAATTGCGTATGGGGGGGATAAGTTATTTCGATGGAACAAAGATCACCTTAAAGAGCATTCAGTTCAGGCTCATAGCAGTTGTTAAGCATTGCCAATGGACCTGAGCCAAAGTGGTGACAAATAGAAAAGAAGTAACTTGAAGCTTCGAGAATGAGGATAAATCAATGGCACGAGAACTTAAAATCTCCTCCGACGCCACAGATGCCAATTTCTAGTTTCAAAGGAACTCTTAATGTGCCTTTTCTCCTTTAATGGTCCTTCCCAATCTGTTATCTCTCTGGCCATTTCCTGGTCTTCATTTATAAAATTATCTAAAAGGGAGATATATTTTGCTCTTTTTTTTAAAATATTTTTTAATTTTATTTCTAGGAGAGAGAGAGAGACAGCGTGAGCAGGGGAGGGTCAGAGAGAGAGGGAGACACAGACTCCGAAATAGGCTCCAGGCTCTGAGCTGGCAGTCAGCACAGAGCCCCACGTGGGGCTCGAACCCACAAACCGCGAGATCATGGCCCAAGCGAAAGTCGGACGCTTAACCGACTAAGCCACCCAGGCGCCCCTATTTTGCTCTTTTGAATCACTGTTTTCTAATAAGATTCTTTCCATACCTTCTGCCCCATATGGTTTTCTCCACCTTCTCTATGCTTATTCTAGGCATAAGACTGATAATATTTTATAACCACAAAGGCACACAATAGGAACAGTAAGACATACTCATTCGTATTCAATCAGGCTGCAGCAGGAGGGATAAGGGTGGAGCTCAAGATTCATCTTGGACTTTAAGGGAGTCTTAAAGTCTGCATTACAGAATACCAAGTGAGTTTTGACCCAGTATCAGGATTCTCTGGTCTGATGAGTTCTAGCCCTAGTAGTGTCTGTGGTCCTGGGATGTCCTCTTGTAAGACCAGAGTTAAAGAAAAGCTGAAACAGCAATGACCAGAGTTTCTCACATTCAGAGATTTTCTGACCAAGAGATAGACAGTTTATAGGGACACATACCCTCTAATCATTGAAGAGGATGATTGCTTTTGTTCTTGGGATTATTTAAGCAAAATAGCTTATTCTAATTGTAAGAGCTGAGTTTAACAGTAGGGCTCCCACATACCAAGTCTATGAGCATGAATAGCAAAGCAAAACAAACACTAAGACCTTTAGAAGGTGTACATTTTTTAAATGTAAAAACTAGGTATACTTTTACTGTACAGTAATGATGAAAATCAAACATGGTGATGTATAAAGTTGTGTTAATTTAGGTCCATAAGAAAAATAATTCAAGCATAATATGTAATATTAACTTTTTGGTGGTCACATTAAAATAGTAAAAAGAAGTAGGTAATATTTATTTTATATATTTTTAAATTTTATTCATCATGATAAGTGTACTCTTTAAACGTTTATTTATTTTGAGAGAGAGAGAGAGAGAGAACATGCGAGTAGGGGAAGGACAGAGAGAGAGAGAATTCTAAGCAGGCTCTGCGTTGTCAGCTTTGAGCCCAAAGGGGAGCTCATGACCTGAGCTGAAATCGAGAGTCAGATGCTTAACTAACTGAACCACCCAACTGTCCTAATAAGTGTACTCTTTAATCCCCATCATCTATTTCTCTTATTTCCTCACCCACCTCCCCTCTGGTAACCATCTGTTTGTTCTGTATAGGTAAGAGTCTGTTTCTTGTTTTTATTCTCTCTCTCTCTGCCTCTTGCTCGCTCACTCTTTTTTTCCTTTGTTCATTTGTTTTGTTTCTTAAATCCACGCGAGTGAATCATATGGTATTCATTTGTCTTTCTCTGACTGACTTATTTCACTTAGCATTATACTCCCTAGCTCTATCCTTATTACTGCAAATGGTAAGATTTAATTCTTTTTAATGGCTGAATAAATAAATAAATAAATATGTATATAAGTGAATATATAAATATATATATTTATTTATGCCACATCTTCTTTATCCACTCATCTATAGTGGATACTTGGGCTGCTTTCATAGTTTGGCTATTGTAAATAATGATGCAAAAATATAGGGGTAAATATAGCTTATCTAATTAGTGTTTTCATATTCTATGGGTAAATATCCAGTAAGGAAATTACTGGATAATATGGTAATTCTAAGTTTTTGGAAACCTCCTTCCTGTCTTTGACAGTGACTGCACCAGTTTGTATTCCCACCAACAGTGGGAATATTTTTTCTCAAAAACCTTTCCAACACTTGTTGTTTCTTATGTTTTTTATTTTAGCCATTCTGACAGATGTGATGTAGGGTATTTCAGTGTAATCTTGATTTGCATTTCCCTGGTGATGAGTGATGGTGAACATCTTTTCATGTGTCTGTTGGCCATTGGCAGGTCTTCTTTGGAAAAATGTCTGTTGATGTCTTCTGTCCATTGAAAAAAATTTTTTAATGTTTATTTTATTTTATTTTATTTTATTTTATTTTATTTTAATTTTATTTGAGAGAGAAAGACAGAGTGTGAGTGAGGAAGGGGCAGAGAGAGAAGGAGACACAGAATTAGAAGCAGGCTCCAGGCTCTGAGCTGTTAAGCACAGACCCTGATGCAAGGCTCAAACCCAGGAGCCGTGAGATCATTACCTGATCCGAAGTTGGACACTTTAACTGACTGCGCCATCCAAGCACTCGTCTTCTGTCCAGTTTTAATTGGATTATTTGTTTTGGGGGTGTTGAGTTGTATCAGTTCTTTATATATTTATGAGATATGTCATTTGCAAATGTCTTCTCCCATTCTGTAGGCTGCCTTTTAGTTGCGTTGTTTTCTTCACTGTTCAGAACCTTTTTATTTTGATGTAGTCCCAATGGTTTATTTTTGCTTTTATTTCTTTTGCTTCAGGAGACAAATATAGAAAAATGTCCCTACAGCTGATGTCAGGGGCCTTACGACCTGTGATCTCTTGTAGGACTTTTATGGTTTCAGGTGTCACATTTAGGTCTTTAATCCATTTTGAGTTTATAATTTTGTGTATGGTGAAAGAAAGTGGTCCAGTTTCATTCTTTTTCATGTGGGTGTCCAGTTTTTCCAGCAACAATTGTTGAACAGACTGTCTTTTTCCCATTGTATATCCATTCCTCTTTGTTGAGGATTAATTGGCCATACAATTTATGGGATTATTGCTGGGTTTTCTGTTCTGTTCTGTAGATCTATGTGCCTATTTCTATGGCAATACCATACTGTTTTAATTACTACAGCTTTGCAATACAACTTGAAGTCTGAAATTGTAATACCTCCAGTTTTGTTTTTCCTTTTCAAGATTGCTTGGCTATTCAAGGTCTTTTGTGGTTCCATACAAATTTTAGGTGCTTTGTTCTAGTTTTGTGAAAAATGCTGTGGGTATTTTGATAAGGCTTGCATAAAATCTGTGGATTGCTTTGGGTAATACCGACATTTTAATAATATTTGTTCTTCCAACTCATGAGCATGGAATGTGTTCCATTTATTGGCATCATCTTGAAATTCTTTCATCAGTGTTTTATAGTTTTCAGAGTACAGATCTTTCATGCCTTTGGTTAAGTTTATTCCTAAATATTTTATTGTTTTTGGTGCAATTATAAATGAGATTGTTTTCTTACTTTCACTTTCTGTGCTTCATTTTTAGTGCATAGGAATGCAACATATTTTTGTATATTGATTTTGTATCTGTGACTTTTCTGAATTGACCTATCAGTTCTAGTAGTTTTCTGGTGGAGTCCTTTGTTTCTTTTTATATGTAGTATCTGTTATGTGCAAATAGTGAAAATCTTACTTCTTCCTTACCAATTTGGATGCCTTTTATTTCTTTATGTTGTCTAATTTTTGTGACTAGGGTTTGCACTATCATGTTGAATAAAAGTTGTGATAGAAGGCATTCTTGTCTTATTCGTGACCCAAGGGGAGAAGCTCTCAGTTTTTCACCATTGATTGTGATGTTTCTGTGAGTTTTTCACATAAGGATTTTATTATCTTGTGTTCTCTCTAGATCTACTTTGCAAAGGCTTTTTATCATGAATGAGTGTAGGACTTTGTCAAATGCTTTTTTTGACACCTATTGAAATTATTGTATATTTTTTCCTTTCTCTTATTCACATGATGATTTATGTTGACTGTTTTGCAAATATTGAACCACACTTGCATCCTGGGAATAAATCCTACTTTATTGTGGTTTTTGGTTTTTAATGTATTGACATTATTTTAAATAATACATTTTATTTGTAATGGGTTGACTAATAGTCTACAAAAATTGTATGTCTACGTCCTAATCTTCAGAGTTTTTCAATGTGACCTTATCTGGATAAGTCTTTTTAGATATATTTAAATTTAGGATCTCAAGATTGAATCATCTTGGATTATTCAAGATGAAATTCATTCTTATTATTATTCAAGTAGGTAATAAGTACTGATAAGTATCTGTATGAGAGACATGGAGAGGGGAAGGAAGACAGAGAATAAGTGATATAGGCATAAAGCTTAGTAATCCCAATGATTGGTGGAAGCCACCTGAAGCTAAAAGAAAAACATAGAACAGATTTCCTCCTAGATCCTCTAGAGGGGGTGTGGCCCTGCTGACACCTAGATTTTAGGCTTCTGGTCTCTAGAACTGTGAGAGAATAAATTTCTGTTGTTCTAAGCCACCTAGCTTGCATTTATTTCTTACAACAGCCCTCAGAACCTAATACATTATTTAAATATTTATCTAAAATGTAATTTCATCATGTGTTGAAAATCTAAGTTATTGAATACATTTTCTTCTCCTCCACCTTCTTCTTTTTTTTCTTCTTCCTCCTTCTTCTTTTTTTTCTTCTTCCTCCTTCTTCTTCTTTTCTTCTTCTTCTTCTTCTTCTTCTTCTTCTTCTTCTTCTTCTTCTTCTTCTCCTTCTTCTTCTGTACTAAATCTTTCAAATCTAGTGTGTATTTTATATTTACAGTATATCTTGTTTTGGACAAGCCACATTCTAAGTGTTTGATAGCTGCATGTGACTGGTGGCTACCATACTGGAGAGCTCAGATAATTGTGTGAAGTGATCTGAGCTACCAGTCAGTACTCTGTGATGTCCAGTCTTGCTCCTTCTACTCTCAAAGGACCAAGCCATCCCCAAAAGATGCCTAGATAGCTTTAGAAATACTTTCCAATTTAACATTACCTTTCCTTCTATGGGCAAAGGCGGAAGCAGCACTGCAGCCAGAAACAGCACTACCGGGAATAAAGCCATTGCTGGAAAGTAAGTCAAAGAGAACAAAGTTCTGCATTAAAATATATAGTGCACAGTCTTCTGACTATGAGGAAAAAAACAATATAATGATCTTGGTTAATTTAATGAAACCATAATTCCCAGATTAATAAAAAATGTAACAAGATTTCATTTGGTGCCAGCAGAGTCATAGTATAATCAACTTTGTCACTGATAGGGACAAAAAAATAAATGGAAACATTTGATTGAGGCCCTTGAAACATACCTATAAAGGCTAGGAATATATTATCATGTTTCTGCCCAGCTCTATTGCTGCTAAGTCCATTAAAATTGTGGAAAAAACAGATTTCTTCAGAGTTAATTGATACTGTAATGATTATTCATCCCAATCTTTTGGGAAAGTTTATTTTCAATATGCACCATCTCTCGGTGTTCTACAAAAACAAGAACTGTTTGTTCTTTTATTGATACATGACTTTAATCAAGATTCCAAGATTATTACTATACAGAAATAAATGTACAAACACTTTATTAGCGGTTATTTCTCCAGCAGAGTAATTAGAAATTATTTTGATTTTATTCCTTATACTTGTCCATATCTCAAATTTCCCAGTATAAAAAATAAAAATACAAGTAATATATTGAAAACCTAGCCTGTTCAAATTTTCTGAACTCATGATTTGGTAAAAAAGTTGTTTGAGCACTGAGTAATTTGACAATAAACTATTTGTAAAAAAAAAAAAAAAGACAAAAAAAGACAAAAAAAAAGTTGTTTAATATATTCACTAGCTTTTTAAAAGGCACTCAGTATTGGGTGGCCTATGTATCCTTTCTCAGTATGTCAAAAATATCCTTGGTCCTTTAGCTGAAGCAACAAGCCCACTATGCTTTAAAAAGTACTCATCTTCTGGCCATTAGTCATATGAATTACTCACTTCATAAACTAAGGGAATGCTATATTGATTTCTGTTCTTCATGTGAGATTAGTACTCCCAAAATCTTGAAGAAAAAGAAAACTCTAAGCAATTTATCTGTGGTACTTCTCAGGACTTATTGATGTGTAAACAGTAGACAATCAATACCTGTTCTATGCATTCCCTTCATCCTACACAATGTGTTTATAAAAAGGAGAGGAATTAACATTTATTGACAGTGTAATGCAAACTTTGATGTCTAATTTTACTCTTATGCCTTGGTGAGTATGACTATATTTTACAGATGAAGATATTGAAGATTAGGCTATTTTACCTATGCCAATGGTAAATTCTTAAGTAACTTCAGAAATTAGCCTTCAACCAAGTAAGGTAAAAGCCAATGCACATGGAAAGGAACATTTTTTCACCTAAGAAAAGCAATCATTTTGTAGCACACTGGAGGCACTCATCTCTATTTTAACAATACCTGTATTCATACATAACCATACTTGTTCATAGTAAAATTATCAATCTGGAAGTATATATAATATATACAATTTGCCATATACTACATTTCTTCTAGTAAAGATGGTTCTAGAAAAATTGTTTCAAAGTCATAAACATGAGAATTATCTATATTATCTACTTTAAGCCAAAGTGTAAAGAATTTAAGTTTCAACTTGAGGGGTGCCTAGGTGGCTCAGTCGTTTAAGCATCTGACTTCGGCTCAGGTCATGATCTCATGGTTTGTGAGTTTGAGCCCTGCTTCGGGCTCTGTGCTGACAGCTAGCTCAGAGCCTGGAGGATGTCTTTGGATTCTGTGTCTCCCTCTCTCTCTGACCTTCCTCTGCTCATGCTGTCTCTATCTCTCTCTCAAAAATAAATAAAACATTTTAAAAATTTTAAAAAAGTTTCAACATGATGAAGTGAGTAAAGAGTAAAATTAACTTGATTCTCTTAATAAAAACTTATCCATAAAGTTTTGAAAATCATGGATAAATGTATTAAATATACCAATTTGCCACTGGCAAAACAAAGATGACTAACACATAAAATGTTCACATTAAAATAAATGAGTTTTCACTTACTGTTGGTAAGCAGGATGAAGTATTTGCTTTATCTGCAGAAAGAAGGGAGATGGAGAGGAGGTTTGAGCACAATATATGTTACATCTATTTCTGTTTTAGCAAATTCTGGTTGTGCAAGTAAATCTAGGTCAATAAATTTCTGAAACAGAATTTTTCACACAAGTATCTTCAAATTTCATTGCTACTTGTCTGAAATTGCTTTTGGTATTATTTAGTTTCCATACAGCTTTTAACATGAATTAATAGAGCATGCCTTCCCTCCCTAACCAACCCTCCCCTCTTAGGCACACTAAAATCTGGATGCTGCTATATTATTTTTATAATAACCACTGATGATTGTTTAATCATTGTGAGGCTAACCAGGGTCTTTCATTACGGCTGAACTTCTGTGGCTCAGCTTTCTTTTACTTCCTAGTTACCAACTTTCTACAACTTTTAAGCATAGTCTTTGGAAATTATCAGTTCTGAGAAATCCTATGCTTCAGTGTTCTCTTCTGTAAAATGCAGACTATCTTATCAATAACTTTGCTCTGCAAAGTGCATGGCACAACATACATAAAGCACCTAACATAGTACCTGGCATATAACACTCAGTAAATGAAAGTTATTAATATATTATGATCCTTTACAACGCATGGTAGTTTGCTGAGCTTATAAGAACTTTCCATAAATGCATGCTGTTTAATTGAATTACTAATTTTAGAAGTGTTATAAAATCTCTTCTTACATCTGAGTATCATAGGGAAAACAATCTGCATAATCTAATCAGAGATTCAAATGTTCAAGGCCCAGTTCTACTAGGAATCTTATAACTTTAAGAAAATGTTCTAATATCTGGACTGTTGTATCCTCATCAACTCATTGATAGATGCACACATTAGCCAGGTAATTTTATATAGCTCACTCATTCAATGGGATTATATTAGATAGCCCACCATTCCATAATTCAATAGACTATGATGCCACATATTCCTCCCTGCCACTCTCCTTTACCCTCACTCTCACTTATCTAACCTATATTCATCTTTCTTGCATCAATGAAAGCAATGGCAAAATCCACACTTATACATAGCTGAAAAGTTGGCTACCATTTTTTCCCTTGCTACTTACTAATGGAAAAGTACTGTCCCCTTCCTTGCAGGTGTTTTAAGACTGGGATGACATGGTTCTAAGGCATCTGTAGGAAGACCATGGTGTTCAGTTTCATAATCCTAGAACAGGGGGAAAAAAGACAATATTTCAAATAAAGTTGAAAAGCATAAATAGGTAGTATCACAAACCTAAAGCTTAACTGTGTGTAGTATTACTAATACTTTTAGTATTACTAATACCTTCTGTGTTTAGTATCATTAATATTAGTACTTTGTATTTATTTGATCTTACCATTAAGAATCCTTCTGAGATCTGATTATAGTTTGATATCTTGGTATTTCCTTCAAACAGTACCAAAGAAGTGGACTTTTAATCAAGTTCAATTAACTATTGTTTGACTGACTTCCTTGGAATAACAAGGTTTATTTTCCAGATTCCCAAATCCTTATATACTCTTTAGATGATAATTCCTATAAGTAGTCACCCACATAGCAACCTTTTATTACATGGACTTGGGGTCACATCTACATGTCTTTTCTTGGAAGCCAGTAGATGACATGTAGTCCAGAAGAGTCAATACCCATCATTCTAGTTGCTTGCAATATAGAGTTTCTATTTTTTAACGTTTTCTTAAAAAATTTATTTCTGAGAGAGATAGATAAAGAGAGAGACAGTGTGAGCAGGGGAGGGTCAGAGATAGAGGGAGATACAGAATCTGAAGCAGGCTCTAGATTCTGAGCTAGTCGTCAGCACAGAGCCCAATGTGAGGGCTCGAACCCACGAACGTGTGATCATGACCTGAAGTCGGACGCTTAACTGACTCAGCCACTCAGGCGCCCCAATATGGAGTTTCTCATAACGGGTGTATTCAAAACAGAAATAAGAAACTAAAGTTCTTAATTTGACCTCATGAAATGCCTGATTGACAAATGACTTCAGGCTTCCGCTCTGAATCAGAGCAGTTCATGTAAATGGAGTGATTCATCTTTTAAGAGAGGTAAAGAGTTCCAACTGGATAAGCATCGAGAGGCATGCTGAAAGTCTTTGGGGGATCAGAGACAGGCAACAAAACCGAAAACTCTCCGTCCATCTGCACTGATCAGCCGATGTGCCCACCAGAGTGCCGGGAGAGGCGCGGCCACCAGAAGACCCCTCACCCCACAGATCTTTCTCTCTTGTCTTCACCCCACCTCCCCGGCCCTGGTCACTTCCTTCCCCAGACTGCTCCAATTCTTACCCTGGCTCCAGAGCCCAGATCTTCCTGCAGCGGGGACGGAGCCAGAGAGGGGCTGCTGCTCGCTGCTTGGACAGCGAGAGTAAAATACTCATCCAAGCAGGTGTGAGCCAAGAGCTACGTCACCGGGCTTTGTGCCCTCAGCGCAGTCGTCAGCGTGCTGAATTCCCACAACTGCCTCATCTCTCTCTAATGCCACGCAGGTAAAATCCTGTACACTTTCCCTCGAGGGAGGGAAATGTCTGCCCCCACAATTGAACAGTAGGAAGAAGATGGAGATAATACCAGGGTTCGAAATGCAAAGGAGGTGACTGAAAAAGGAGGTGCTCCTTTTCAGACAAGAATTCCTGAATTAACACAGGTCAGAATTTAAAGAGCAGATTGGTAAAGGCCATAGATGCCTTAAGTTTTCAGTGCAATACCAGTCTGGTACAACAGTGTATTCAGGGTTACATAAAGAGGGCATTTTGCAGGTTTGCTTATAAACAAACCTAGTGTTCAAACTTAGTTTAAACAAATTTAGTTAAACAAACTTAGTGTTCTTTCTCCTCTTCCATTCCAAAACAGTTTTGTAGTGAAGAAATTCAACAACAGGAACAGGAACAAGTCTTAGGAAAATGCCCAGAATCCAAGGCAGGTGGCTTCAAGTGCAGCAGGTATATCTGGCCTTGGTTGAAGAGGTATTGCCTATCTTCATAGGTGACAAATGAGTAATAGATGCACTTTCTTCTATGCTTAGTTATTTTCAAGATTTAAAGGAATGAATTAACTCATCACACAGAGGATACATTTTGTCGAAAGATGATTAACCAAAGATTAACATGCATCACCTGTTAGTTCCCTGTACTCCCTGCAAAGAGGCTTGAAATTTCTCATTCCAACCTTTGAGACTATAGCATACTGCCATGTCTCATAGTGCTGAGTGTCATTTTCCCCAGACAATGTTAAAATTCCAGGTGCCCAATGCACAGACCTTATTTTAGTTCTTTTGTAGTGCTATTTCAGTTCAAGTACCACTAACTAAAAGCTTTAGAATTTAGAAGCCATCCTAACCTCCATTACTCTTATGGTTATGTTCAGTCAAAATTAACTTCTGACAGTTTGCACTTCTGACGGTTTATAAAATTCAGCCCCAGATCTGTCTTTCTCACTATTACATTCATGTTTTCATTGTATCTTGCTTTGATAATTAATTTAACATTTCAATTCCTTATGTCCACATAGTTGCTAGTCACTTATTTATAAATACAATTGCTTAGTCCATTTGGTTTTTTTTATTAGTGCAACATAATTCATTGTTTTCTATAATAGTCTATACTTTACTGTGAATATCCTATTTTTCATTCTGGGAGACAGCATACCTATAATTATTACCTATTCCCATTGATGATGTCAGAATGAGAACAGCCTGAATGTGGTAGTGACAGATATTGTGAGAAAATATGTATTTGAGAAACGGACTGTATCTCTTTGGATTATTGCCAAAAACCTATATGTCCAAAGCCTAACATGATACCAGTTACCTGAGTAATAGTTTGTAAATATTTGTTGAGTAAGTAAATATACTGACTTGCCCTAGATTCTTAAAGAATGCAGAGAAAAAGGCACATCATGTCTTTCCTCTAAGACATACAGTACTAGAGAAAAATACATACACAGGAACATTACCAGGTAGCCTAGTTTAGTGCTAAATAGCTGGAACAGGAAATACCTACAATAATTGGAAATTCTGAGCTGATATCATCTGGATAAAAATTAGATGGTAGAGTGACACTTGAGCTGCTTTGAAAAATGTATATGACTTGATCAGAAAAAAAAAGTTTTGAACATTTGTTTGGAAGGGCAGAAACAGACAAATCAATGCATCACAAGGTGTATATAAGTCAGAATGATAGGCTGTTAAAATGTTGGGGTAACTTTCTATAGAAGTCTAAGAAGATTTGCTTCTTTATGTAACATGGGACAGTATTTTCACTGAGTGTTGGGAAATTTTGTGATCAAATATTCGGAATGGAATATTACTCAGCCATGAAAAAGAAAAATCTTGCCATTTGCAATGGCATGGATGGAGCTAGAGAGTATGATGCTAAGCAAAGTAAACCAGTCAGAGAAAAACAAATACTATATGATTTCACTCATATGTTGAATTTAAGGAAAAAAATGACCAGGGGTGTCTGGGTGGCTCAATTGGTTGCACGTTCAACTTCGGCTCAGGTCATGATCTCACAGTTCATGAGTTCGAGCCCCTCATTGGGCTCTGTGCTGACAGATAGCTCAGAGCCTGGAGACTGTTTTGGATTCTGTGCCTCCTTCTCTCTCTGACCCTCCCCTGATCATGCTGTCTCTCTCTCAGAATAAATAAAACATTTAAAAAAATGTTTAAAAAAAAAAAACAAATGAGCAAAGGTGGGGGGAAGAGAGAGAAGCAAACAAAGAAGCGGGCTCTCAACTATAGGGAATAGACTAATGGTTACCAGAGGGAAGGTCAACAGGGGGATGGGTTAAAGAGGTGATGGGAATGAAGGCGTGCACTTGTGATGAACACTGCGTAAGGTATGTGTAATATATGTCATTATATTATATATCTGAAGCTAATATTTCACTGTGTGTTAACTAACTGGAATTTAAGTAAAATTTTTTTTTAAAAACCTACCCAATAACACTGTGCAGGGTGACTCATGGAATGGAGAAATTGGTGACAGAAAAAATAAGATGGTGACAATTTCCCATATTAATTTTTGAACAGTAGAAATAGGAAAAATGGTTGGTATGTCAAGTGTTTAAAAGAGCAGTGTTGATGATGAATTTGGTATGGAGGGAAAACTCAGAACAGAAGAAAGCTTGTAGGTTTTGGGGCACCGGAAAATACATCTCCACTATTGAAAGGAGCAGTCAAGTGCTTTCAAATATTCAGGTAAAACCAGAAGTTAACAGTGTGTTGAGCTCAAAGGAGTAGTGTTGAAAATGCCTGAGAGCTTGGGGTAGTATCTTGCATGGATTTTGCAGAGAAATCCACTGTAATTCTTATCTTATTCCTTTACATGTAATATGCTCACCTACCCCTCCATCCTGTACACAAATGACATTGCTAAAATTGCTTATTAGTTCTTATACCTATTTTATAGATACCTATGGTTTTCTACAAAAATCACTTTAATTTGCAAATAAGGACAGTTTCTACCTTTCCTTTCTCTTTGTTTTTTTCTTTTAATCACTTATGTTTTTCATCATGGTCTGTGAACTCTTGAATCCCCATCACCTATTTCATCCATTCTTCACACCCACCTTTCCTGGGGTAACCATCAGTTTGTTCTCTGTATGTAAGAGTCTATTTCTTGGTTTGTCTCTCCTTTTTTTCCCTTTATTCATTTCTTTTGTTAAATTCCACATATGAGTGAAAGCATATGTTATATGTCTTTGTCTGACTTATTTTGCTTAGCATTATGCTCTCTAGCTCTATCCCTGTTGCTGCAAATGGCAAGATTTCATTCTTTTTATGACTGAATGATATTCCAGGGAGAGAGAGAGACAGAGAGAGAGTGTGTGTGTATGTATCATTTCTTTATTCATTCATTTATCTTTGGAAAACATGGACTGCTTCCATAGTTTGGTTATTGCAAATAATGGTACAAAAATATAAGGGTGCATATATCTTTTCTAATTAATGTTTTCATATTCTATGGGTAAATATCCAGTAGTGAAATTACTGAGTCATATGGTAATTCTAATTTTAATTTTTTGGAAACCTCCATACTATCCTCCACAGTGGCTGCACCAGTTTGCTGCCCACAACAGTGCACAAGGGTCCCTTTTTTTCCAAAAACCTCTCCAACACTTGTTGTTTCTTGTGTTTTTTGTCTTAGTCTTTCTGACAGTTGTGAAGTGATATCTCACTGTAGTTTCGATTTGCATTTCCCTGATGGTAAGTGATGTTGAACATCTTTTCATGTGTCTGTTGGCCATTGGTGTGTCTTCTTGGGAGAAATGTCTCTGTTCATGTATTCTGTCCATTTTTAATTGGATTATTTGCTTTGGGGGTGTTGAGTTGTATCAGTTCTTTATATATTTTGGATACTAGCTCTTTATGAGATATGTCATTTGCAAATGTCTTCTCCCATTCTGTAGGCTGCCTGTCAGTTTTGTTGTTTTCTTCACTGTTCAGAACTTTTGGTTTTGATGTAGTCCCAGTAGTTTATTTTTGCTTTTATTTCCTTTGCCTCAGGAGACAGATCTGGGAAAATGTCCCTACAGCTGATGTCAGGGGCCTTACGACCTGTGATCTCTTGTAGGACTTTTATGGTTTCAGGTGTCACATTTAGGTCTTTAATCCATTTTGAGTTTATAATTTTGTGTATGGTGAAAGAAAGTGGTCCAGTTTCATTCTTTTTCATGTGGGTGTCCAGTTTTTCCAGCAACAATTGTTGAACAGACTGTCTTTTTCCCATTGTATATCCATTCCTCTTTGTTGAGGATTAATTGGCCATACAATTTATGGGATTATTGCTGGGTTTTCTTTTTTTTTTTTTAATTTTTTTTAATGTTTTACTTATTTCTGAGAGAAAGAGAAAGAGAGAGAGACAGTGTGAGCAGGGAAGGGTCAGAGAGAGAGAGAGAGAGAGAGAGAGAGACAGAATCCGAAACAGCCTCCAGGCTCTGAGCTAGCTGTCAGCACAGAGCCTGTCGTGGGGCTCGAACTCACGAACCATGAAATCATGAAATGAGCCAAAGTTGGATGCACAACTGACTGAGCCACCCAGGTGCCCCTATTGCTGGGTTTTCTGTTCTGTTCTGTTGATCTATGTGCCTATTTCTATGGCAGTACCATACTGTTTTACTACAGTTTTGCGATGTAACTTGAAATCTGAAATTGTGATACCTCCAGTTTTGTTTTTCCTTTTCAAGATTGCTTGGCTATTCAAGGTCTTTTGTGGTTCCATACAAATTTTAGGTGTTTTGTTCCAGTTTTGTGAAAAATGCTGTGGGTATTTTGATAAGGCTTGCATAAAATCTGTGGATTGCTTTGGGTAATACAGACATTTTAATAATATTTGTTCTTCCAACCCATGAGCATGGAATGTGTTTCCATTTATTGGCATCATCTTGAATTTCTTTTATCAGTGTTTTATAGTTTTCAGAGTACAGATCTTTCATGCCTTTGGTTAAGTTTATTCCTAAATATTTTACTGTTTTTGGTGCAGTTGTAAGTGGGATTGTTTTCTCAATTTGACTTTCTGTGCTTCATTATTAGTGCATAGGAATGCAACAGATTTCTGCATATTGATTTTGTATCCTGTGACTATCCTGAATTGACATATCAGTTCTAGTAGTTTTTTGGTGAAGTTTTTTAGGTTGTCTATATATAGTATCTGTCATGTGCAAATAGTGAAATTTTTACTTCTTCCTTACCAATTTGGATGACTTTCATTTCTTTTTGTTGTCTAACTTCTGTGTCTAGGACTTGCATTACCATGTTGAATAAAAGTATTGAGAATGGACATCCTTGTCTTCTTCCTGACCTAAAGGGAAAAGTCCTGAGTTTTTCCCTAAGACCTTTATTTTGTTGAGGTATTTTCCCTCTAGATCTACTTTGCAGAGCTTTTTATAATGAATGGATGTTGTACTTTGTCAAATGCCTTTTCTGCACATATGGAAATGATACCTGCCCTCACTGCTGAAGGAGCTGAGGTCCAGCAAACCACACAGGTTGGGAGATGTGGTGTTGACAGAATTTGTGGTGTCTTCTAGGGGAGGGGAAGGGCACACAATGCTGGGAAGGAGGCAAGCATGACTGGGAAGGGTGCATCCACGGATACATGGGGGGGTGCACACTTGGTGCAAGCAAGTTAGGTAAGAGTGTTCGTGCCTATTTCCCACAGGTCGCCGTTGTTTATGCTGGGGGTCAGGAGAAGGAAATGGCACTTGCCAGGTCCTTTGTTCCTCGAGGGGTCTTCCCATGATTTCTCTCCCTCCAGGTGGCACTCTGAGATGAACAGATCACTCTCCCTCCCATCTGCCACCAGAGTTTTTCAACCTGCTGGTTCTGTGCTGTATCTGAATGGACTGTTTTTTGTGCTGTCTCTTTCAGGGGAAGAACTCAGCTTCCTCTTTCCCTCCAAGCTCTCCTAGAGACAGAGCCCACTGAGTTTTAAAACTCCGTGCTTTAAGTCTTGATTCTGGCTGTAAGAATTCCAAAATTCGGTCCCTTTTGCTCTGAAAGGCAAATGTTACAGGGATTGGTCTTCACGTTTGTGGGCTCCTCAGTGTGAAAGTCTGTTTTTGGCCTTTTTTCATGCCACTGGCTCCCTCCCTCTGTGGATGGCCATGGTCCATTTCACTCCCAAACCGTGTCTTCGCCCTTCTTAATCTTCTTCAACGTGGCCTCTCCCCTACTTTTAGTTGTGGAGTTTGTTCTGCCAGTCTCTGGATCCATTTCTGTTATTGGCACTGATGTGGATGATATCTCGTTGGATTGTGGGACAAGGTGAGCTTGGGGTCCTCCTACCCTGCCATCTTCCCCCAAGGTTACAGGCAGGGAGTCCAGGGAGAGTAAGATTGGAACCTAGGTCTCTGGACATCTACCCAGTGCCCTTTTCTACCCTGTATGCTTTTATTTTCTTCTTCTTATTTTTCTGCCTTGACAATTCACTTACAATATGAACAAAGTGGTGCAAACTGATAGCTTTGCTTTATTCCTGTTAGGGGATTCCAGATTTAAAAAATACTCTAATATTGTTTTCACCTATTGTTTCAATATAAAGAAAGAATTCAGTCATTCACTACGAAGTATAAGTTAGGTGGAAGATTTTGTAAAATATTTCTTATTAAGATGAGAAAGTTACCTTCTATTCCTAATTTTCTGAAAATTGTTTTCATTAAAGGTGTTGAGTTTTGTCAAGTACACGTTTTGCATCTTTTTATGCATTTTTTGCATATCTAAATATATATCTTTATTTCAAAATAGTATGCAACATTCATTGATTTTTGAATGTTGAAACCACATTTTATTCCTGCAATAACTTCACTTTGTCATGATGTATAATCCTTTTTCAGTGTTGCATCTCTGTTCATGAGAAATAGTAGTATGTAGTTTTCTTTTCTTTTGTGATATCTTTGCCTGGCTTTGGCATAAGGTAATGCTAGCCTGAGTTGGGAAATAGCTCTCTTGTTTTCTGTCATGACATAAACAAAAATAATTCTGAAATCGTGCAATACGCGCTCTCTACATGGTATATCTATAATCTAGTGCAATTTAACTTAATCTTTCTTCTAGTCAATAGTCTCTTAACTGGTTTCTTGCTTCCACCCTTATTCTCTTACAATCTGTATCTCATCATCTCACTCTCTTCTTCAATGTACTCTCATGGCTTGCTATCTTATAACAATATCCCAAATCTTTATGTGCCCTAGAGCATACCACGGACTAAGTTTCTGCCCAACTCTCTGACATGCTTTCAGAATTATCTTTACCTTGCTCATTCTGCTTCAGTCATTCTAGTCTTCTTGCCTTTCCTCAAATATGTCAACTTTATTCCTACCTTAACAACTTTATACTCACCATTCTGTGTTTGTTTCGATCAAATTATCCATTATTGTCTCACTTCTATTATGATTCTCATCCTTCCTCAGAGAGGATGTGCCTGACTCTCCTATCAACATTTTCCTAGTCTATCCTCTTTATTCTCTATTCTGTTGTCCATTTTAGTTTGTAGCACTTACCACTTCCAATATTAAGTATTTATTTGCAAATAATTTTCTTCCTCTTTCCCCTATGAAAGTCAGAACTCCATGAAGTTTGGAACTTGGTCTCTCTTGTTAATCCCCCTATTTCAAATACCTAAGTAAATACCAGAAACATTTTTCAAAAAATATTTGTTGAATACAGGAATGAGTTATTATACATTGCAATGGTTATTGTAAAAGAAATACAAGGAGCTATGAGAGACGACAGGTGGGGGGGGTTCTTCAGATTAAATACTCAGAGGAATCTCTTGGGTAAAATGACGTTTAATGTGAAGGAGTTATTCTAGCAAATAATAGAAGGATGACTCTTTCAAACAGAGCTAGTAGCAAACAAAAATGCCCTTAGGTAAGGAAAATCCTGAGGAGCTTGAAAGAATTTGATAAGATAATTGTACTTGGAGCATAAGAAATAAAGGAGAAAGGAATGAAGTGAGATTAGAAAGGAAAGTGTAAAAAAGATAATTCAACTTCTTATAGATCAGGTTAAGAGTATTAATATCCTAAGTATGTAAGAAGTCACTGGAAAAGTTTTGAAAATAGGTAAAGAAGTCTTTCACTTTAGATATTAAGGAATGTGCTGCAAAAATACCATTCGGGGGCATGTGGGTAGCTCAGTCAGTTGAGCATCAGACTTCGGCTCAGGTCATGTTCTCTCGGTTCATGGGTTTGAGCCCCACATTGGGCTCTGTGCTGACACCTCAGAGCCTGGAGCCTGCTTGGGATTCTGTGTCTCCCTCTCTCCCTGCCTCTTCCCTGCTTATTCTGTTTCTTTCTCTCTGAAAAATATATAAGCGTTAACATTTTTTTAAATAGGATTCAGAAACTGCATTGGTGATCTTGAAACTTTCCCTGCTTTCTCTTTACCACATGACTATTCCTGTCCTTGAAATAGTGAATCTAGACAGTGGCTAAGGATATGAGTCTAACTGGACAGTCCAATCATTGGTATTATCTGAAAGGCCCACAAAAAAGATAAAATCAAACAGCAATGGAGTAGAGACACTGGGGGAGGGGTGTCTGGGAAAGAATGACCAGATAATCAAGAGGAGAATTTTCCAAGCATTATGGAGCCAAGAAAACTGTTTTTTTATGCACTTTTTATTTTGGAGTATTTTTAGATTTACAGAAAATTTGCTAAAATAGTGCAGAGAATTCCCACATACTCTTCGCCCAGTTTCAGTTTCCCCTCGTGTTACACCTTGTATAACCTAGTACATTTGTCAAGAGTAAGAAAGAGACATTACTATCAAAAACAATTCAGGCCCTATTCAGATTTCACCACTTTTCCCATTAGTGACCTTTTTGTGTTCCAGGATCTGATCTGAGAGACCACATTCCATTTAGTTCTCACGTTTTCTTAATCTCCTCTGGTCTGTAATGGTTTCTCAGAATTTCCTTATTGCTCATAATTTTTACATGAGCAACAGATAATATAATTATAGATTATATAACTTTTTTTAAAAAAATTTTTTTAATGTTTTATTTATTTCTAGGAGAGAGAGAGAGACAGCGTGAGCAGGGGAGGGTCAGAGAGAGAGGGAGTCACAGACTGAAGCAGGCTCCAGGCTCTGAGCTGGCAGTCAGCACAGAGCCCGACGCGGGGCTCGAACCCACGAACCACGAGATCATGACCTAAGCGAAAGTCGGCCGCTTAACCGACTAAGCCACCCAGGTGCCCCTATATAACTTTTTAATCGTTGAATGAAAGAGATTTCTGTAAAATAAAAAGGAGATTCAAGAGAAAAAGACACCTTATTATTTGGAACCAAGTAAGTTTGTAGCCAACATGCTTACAATATGTTTGCTAATGTCAAATCTAAGTAGATGGTGTGGCCCTTCTCCACTTAGCCCTGCTCAATCTGTATTGGGTATTTAATAAATTTTATTTTCACAATGGCAGGAAGCCTTGCAATTGTCCTTGAGAAGGCTATAGTTACAAGATAGTCTCTTCTTCAAATCATTACAGTTGTTATATTTATTTTCATACTCGCAAACATTGGCTGGAATAAAAACAAAGACATTAGTTAGTTCATTATAATTTTCTTCTATAGCAGCAACACAAGCAATAAATTCAATGCAAGTAGGGAGAAGACAATTGAGCAAACAAGTTGGCATCATTACACGATGATGTGAAAGGACACATTAATCCATCACTTCTTTTAAAATTTGAGCTTTTTGAAATATTTCTAATGAAATGACCTACTTTTCTCCCTCAGTAAACAAAGTAAAATAAATGTAAATGAGTCTCTAAAATTGCACTGTCCAAAATTATACCCTCTAGCCATGTGGTTGTTTATATTTAAACTTAAATTATTTAAAATTAAATAAAATTAAGAAAATACATTTCAGGTTATTAGTGACACTTGTTACATCCCTAGTGCTCCATGTCCAATCTGACTAGGGGCTACTTTACAGGGCTGTGCAAACATTGAACACTTCCATCATCGTAAAAAGTTATAGTAGACACTGTTGCTTTATCTAGACTCTAGAGCCACAAGTTTTTCTTTCAAGAGTAAGAAACCATTATGACAAGATGTGGGTGTAAAAATGGATGTAAAAACTATGGTTATCAGACATTTACTATGATTA
This sequence comes from Hyaena hyaena, assembly GCF_003009895.1. NCBI lineage: Eukaryota > Metazoa > Chordata > Mammalia > Carnivora > Hyaenidae > Hyaena > Hyaena hyaena. Next base: position 369,437 of record NW_024081846.1, read on the forward strand.
TCAAACTTTGAAATCCCTTAGTGGCCAGAAACTCAAGTAACTCTCAGACTAAATTCATCATTCTACCTGCAAACTTGGCATTCCTTTGGAGTCCCTCCCCAACTCCTAACTCAGCTCCCCCAAAATCTGAGAAGTGACACTCTTAACTACTAAATAATTCAAGCCAGATACCGGGAATCAATATGAGCTCATTCCTCTCTTCTTTTTATCACCACTCAACAAATGCGAGTAACAAACAGTGGCTATTCCACTTCTTTCCTGTCACTCATTACTGCCCATTTCTCTTCATTCATTTTGTCCTAATGCAGTAAAAACATCCATTTGGTTTTTGAACCCATGTTTTCAACAGTCTTCAAGCTTGCTTTAACCCACTTGTTTCTCCATACTACTGCCAGCTCTTGATAAAACACAATTCTGATTTCATCACTCTTGTGTTTAAAAATCTTTCAATTGGTTGCTCACTACTAACAGGATAAATTCCAAAACCATTAACAAATAGTATTCATCAGAGGTGTATTTTCTTTAATTGCTGTATAGCTTTGATGATATCAATATTCTGAATTGGAGCTATACAATCACTCAGAATGTTACAGTGTAGTCTGACAAATGAAAGGTAAAAATCTCAAGTAAATGGGTCAATTATACTATTCATAATAATTTAATGACATATCTCAACCAAACAAAAATACCAGCTCTTTGTATCTATACTAATAACAACACTGAAAATGAGATACATGACACTAAATGTACTCCTTTTTGTAAAATAGTTTCGAAATTTCTGTGAGCTAATATTGCTATACAAGGATTTGATCAACATTTTAAAAGTATATAAAAATTACACACACAAGTGCAAATGGTTATTAAATTTAACTTGATTATTATAACTATACTATTGGAAAAATGAAGAATTTAGTATAATGAACTCATGTGTGTAAGAAATGTTTGGTGTCTGGACTGAACCATATCTATGGTCTCACACCTTTACATTTGTACATATTTTCTCTTTTAAAAATGCAATAATGAAAATTTGCTACAATTACATTAACCTTGCTATAATTGCATTACATTACAATGAATATTTCCACATAAACATTTTTATATGCCAATATGTAATGAGTCCAACATAAGCATGAATATACATTGATGGTATATTTGTTGTTTGTTTAGGTTACATATGGTTACAGGGTTTCATTACAAATAAACATAGATACTGGGTTGTGTAAAGTTTTTGATTAAACAAACTCTGTTGAATAATTTTTTTGTCTTTTGCATGAGGGCATTGCTTAAGTTGGTTTACATCAGAAGATATCATAATTCTTTTTTATGTTTATTTACTTATTGAAAGAGAGAGAGAGAGAGAGAGAGAAAGGCAGAGAGAGAATCCCAAGCAGGATCCACGCTGTCAGCACAGAGCCCAACATGGGGCTTGACCTGATATCATGACCTGATCCAAAATCAAGAGTCAGATACTTAACTGACTAAGCCACTCAGGTGCCCCAGATTTCCCAATTCTTAAAGAAAAAAAAGTCAGTCCATTTTATTAGCTGTTATAGCAAGTTAATGACTTCAAACTTACTGCATAGTCCATTGTCACAGTGATTAGGGCAGCTGGCACAAGGTTTTCCTTCTAGGTAGGGTGTATTTATCTTGTCACGATAATTACCACTGAAATTTGAAATACCAAATGTCAAACATTTCTCATTTTTCAGTTTAGTTTATGCTACCAGGGTAGCACCTATCACCACATATACCTGAATATATATTCAATCTTTTTAATCATGTCAAATAACTGAAAAACTACAATTCCAAAAATGTACTCAGATACCAATGTAAAGTAAGAAAATAACTCACACATTCACACATTACCTCTTGACCATAAACTCACAGCCTGAGCAACTGAAATGGATAAACGGGGTCTAAAGTTTTTGGAGTATATTTCAACATGGCAACATTCTTTCTCACCCAGAAGACTTGGCCAATTGCTAAAGCAGTGCACCCCAAGGTGCTGGCTAGTGATAAAACATATTTCTTAGAGAGACAACAAGTTCCTGGGAAATAAAGGGTTGCAGTAGGGAAAATGCTTAAAGTTACACATAATTTTATGTTTAAAAAAGAAAATATGATAATTTTTGTAATATGAACTAGAGAAGGCAAAGCCCAGGATAATTTTGTCTTCTAGATGGGGGTGATGATTTTCGAGTGATTTTTGGTGTATTTGGGGGGTAGGGTGATAGGAAGATTTTTGAATGTCTAGAGTTTTTGTGTGTGAGATTTTAATATTTAAAAAAGATAAGGATGCTAGAAAAATGGTTTTATTAACACTAATCACTAAGGTATATTGGTCTTACAGTACCTAGCCGACACCTCTTGGTGAATATTATTCGATTGACCATTATTATCTGACAATACAAGACAGCCAAAATCTTGATTGCTCCAAGTGGGCCAACAACATAAAGCCATGCATCTAAATCTCAGTCCCTACACAGAATATACCTGAATGTGTGTGAGCCCCTGGAAAAATGTGAAATAGGCACAAGTGTGCTCTGGAAGTTCTCTCACCCCTGCTTTCCCTCATTATTCACTGCAGCTCTCACTTCAGATGAGTGGCTTCAGATCCTCCTATTACAGCCAGGCAATGAATTTGGATGCATTCTCCTAGGAACTTTCAATTCCTTCTACTAAACCTTCATAGGTGCTTGCGGAAAAATGACATTGGGAGTCATACTTCTCAAATGGGAGATCCACATACTTGGGTTATCTACAGTCTCAAAATAAAGCCTGAAGGAAGCTTGATTTTAGGGGTCCCCCTGTCCCCAGTGGCAAGAAATTTCAAACATTTAAAGACACTAAGGTTAACAGATATGTTGAGATTAGATCTTCAGTATATCCACAGCACTTATTCTGGGTAAGTTCAAACATAATCCTTAATGAAAGAACACATTTCCTGCTACATGTCAGGACCTTAAAGGATGGTTCATAATGGAGATTTTTGTGCAAACTTCTGAAAGACCAAGAGTAAGGATATTCTTTTCTGAAATCTGAGATACATTAAAGATCTCTTGAAAAGCTTTTGAGAGCCAAAGGACAAATCATCTGTGATGGTAATAATGGAGGTGGCTTTTTAGATAAACAGGGGTAGGAACATTTTAGCAGAAAGAGCTGAAATCACAGTCAGTCATTCCCCATTTGCCACTCCACCTCCGTCCCTTGCTTCACCATCAAGCTGCCCCCCTGCTAGGGTATGAAGTTAGTGAGAACTAATGATATCAAATCTAGAGAAATGCACACTACCCAGGCTCATGGAATAGCTGTGGGCCCAAGGGAAAGATGACTGAGAGAAAAGATGTCACTCTGTAATTGAGGAAAGAAGGTTTCAGGTTTTACACTCAGAACAGAAAACGTGGTCTCTTCTCTGACAAACTGAATGTATCTCAACTTAAAAGTCATTTCCAAAGACCTACTTCTTTCTTTTTACTAAAATATGATTTATATTGTAGTTCATTTAATATACAAAAATTTCAAAACATTGAATTGCAGATGGGATTATTGGCATTCAAGTCTAAAATCTATACTTACGCAGGACAATACTGGCAGACATAGTAGTATTTCAAATAAACCTGACCAGGACAATAGGCCACTCCACATCCAATGCGGTAAGAGGAGTACCAAACAACCTACAAATCCAGAAGGGAACATAGAAGAGAATATGATGGAGGGAAAATATTGAAAAATAGCAGCAATTGTAAACCTGAAAAAAATGTTACCATTATGGTTTGCAGTCATGTGTCTTGTGGAAATATTTTGTTCAATTATTGAAACAAACACACATTTTGAGTACTGAATTTTCATATACATTCATCACTTTATGCATTTATAATGTTGGGAAGGGACAGAGCGTGCTTCCCTATGAAGAGTTCTGCCAGCCAAGGAAGATATGACAGCTTTAGATGAAGTACCAGCCAATTCCAAGGCTACTAGGTGTACTCATGCTCTCATGCAAATTGAACACATGTTGGACATAAGTTAGAGAAGCTTTCTATAATAGAGCACTTGTGGCAGAAGTATCTTCATTTGTTTTTCTTACCTGGGTATAATGTCCAACAACTGCACCGGGAGTCTTTGGTCCCTTACCATGGATAAAATCATTGTATTCATCATACCATGCTTGGATTGCGTCTGACCACGAATCAGGCTGAGATGACATATAGAGATTCTCACCACATCTTGTACCTAAGGATAAACAGATCACAATGAAGCAATAAAGCCTGTAATGGCGAAAGAAAGCAAAGATGTTGCTTTTTAAACTGCCTACACTCGCCTACTCTTAACACATAATAAAACAGCTTGTGTCCTTATCAACTATTAAGCTGAATGGATGGCAAATCTGTCTACCACACTGAGGCTGGCTTGAACATGCAAAACTTTGAATAGGTTGAGGAGATCTTATGTTTCAAAATCCTTCTCCCTTTGGATTGTCAGAGATGCATTCTTTTTCATGTGAAGTTCATCACAAGTGTAATGTTTTCTGTACTCTCAGCTTTGTACTATAAGTATGCAAAGGGTAGTGACTAGTCTTTATTCTTTTTTTGTCTTCTTGCCTATGCTCACCCAGATGTTTTTCATATATTGGACCCTAAATAAATGTTTATGATATGATTTTTGTGTGAACTGGGAAAAAAAAGTTCTACAGACCGTCTTTAAGAGCCCCAGTTAAGAGGCAACTGACATCAGGTGGGATAGCAATTTTCAAAGCCTTTGGATCCTCCCTTAATCAATAAATCAGACTGTCATAAGACCAAATCTTCCTGAGAGAAGTAGGTAACAAGAGCTTTGCAGAGGGTGACATCAGCAAGATGGTGGAGTAGGAAGCCCTGGGTTCTCCTTCCCCCAACAAACATACTGACTCAGCAACAATTCCTGAACACATTGCCCTTGTTAGAAATCCAAAACTAATTGCAGGGCTTCTATACCCTGGGAGAATATGAACCCAGACTCACTGAAGCCTGTAAGGAAATTAGGACACACTCTTGCTAGAATGCCTACCCTCAGCACAGTGCCTGCCAAGAGACCCCATATCTCCCAGCTTCTCCCAGGGGAAGGAAAGAGTTGGCTCATTTGTTCAGCATCCCAACCCTTCCTTAAGGAAACTCCCAGATGATTGGCTTCTCTCTTGCTAGTCTTGGAGCTCTGATTGTCAGGCACAGGCTAGCTATCTGGAGGAGAAAGGAGATGGTGGCTAGGACTGGTAGGTATCATATCTCCTCCCCCTGGCTCAGCACAGAGCAAGCAAATAAAAATTCTTAGCTCTCAGCTGCTTTCTCCTAAGGAAGCAAAGAGTTGATTGGTATGTCCAATGCTATTTCCCCAGGGCTGCCCAAAAAGCTCTCATCTCTCTTGCCAGTCTTAGAGCTCTGATGGCTTTGGCACAGTGCTGCCCCCCTGGGAGGAGAATCCAGACGGTGTTTTGTATTGGTAGAGGCTATGGCTCCTCTTTTCAGCTCAGCACAGAGCAAGCAAACACCACAGCTACCTGGTTCTCCCTGGGCTGGGAAAGAGTTGGTGTGGGTATCCAATGCCACAAATTTTCCAGAGGCTGTCCCAAAGCCTGGCTTCTGACATCCCCCTCTGAGAATACTAACTAGACCTATCATAATCTAGCTGCCTGGGGCCAATGAGGACAGATAGAGGTTTGGGCTGGCAGTAGCCATAGTCTCTTCTGGTTCAGCACAGAGTGAGCAGATACAAAACCCTAGCTCCTAGCCTCTCCCTGGAAAAGCAAAGAGTTGGATGGGATGCCTAAATCTCCATCTTTTCTGGGGGCTGCCTGAGGAACTGACTAAAGATCTTTTCTGAACACAATCAACTTGGATAGATGTTTCTCCAAGGAAGATGTCCAACCAGCCAACGGGTATATAAATGACTTTGGGTAACATGGATATTTTAACAGTATTCCTTCTTCTCAACGGGCCAAAACCCCCAAACTCTTCAGTAAGTGATGTTGAGAAAATTGGACAGTCACATGGAGAACAGTAAATTTGGACACGTAAATTACACTATGCACAAAAATTGCCTCAAAATGAATTAAAGACCTAAAGATATGACCTGAAATAACAAACTCCTCAAAGAAAACATAAGGGAAAAGCTCTTTGACATTGGTCTTTGCAATGATTTCCTGAATGTGACACTAAAAGTACAAACAACAAAGGCAAAAATAAATATTTTTCACTTTATTAAAAGTGGGGCTTTTAATAAAGTGAAAAAGTAACCTATGGAATGAGTGAAAATATTTGCATAGCATATAAATGATAAAGAGTTAGCTTTCAAAGTATGTAAAGAACTCATACAACCTAACAGCAAAAATTAACTCAATTTAAAAATGGGCAGAAGATTTGTTTTTATTTTGTATTCTGTATATTTTTTATTTACCATTTTTCATTTAGCATTTTATTTTATTACTTTTTATTTTATTTTATTATTTTTTTCCAATATAGTTAACATATAGTGTTCTACTAGTTTCAAATGTACAATATAGTGATTCAACAATTCTATACGTCACCCTGTGCTTATCATGGCAAGTTCCCTCCTTAATCCCTGTCAGCTGTTTCACCCATCTCCCATCCTCCTCCCCTCAGTAACCATTAGTTTTTTCTCTATAGTTAAGATTAATTTCTATTGGTTTCTCTCTCTCTCTCTCTCCCTTTACTTATTTGTTTTGTTCCTTAAATTCTACATATGAGTGAAAGCATATAGTGTTTGTCTCTTTCTGACTAATTTTGCTTAGCATCATACTCTTTAGCTCCATGCATGTTGTTGCAAATGACTATAGATAGATAGATAGATAGATAGATAGATAGATAGATAGATGGATAGATAGATAGATAGATACATAGATAGACACTTGGGCTGCTTCCATAACTTGACTATTGTGAATAATACTGCTATAAACAGGGATGCATGTATCCCTTTGAATTAGTGTTTTTGTAGATTTTAAGTAAATACCCAGTAGTGCAATTAATGATTGCAAAGTAGTTCTATTTTTAACTTTTTGAGGAACTTCCACAGTGGTTGCACCAGTTTGCATTCCCACCAACAGTGCACAGGGTTTTCTTTTTCCCACATCCTCTCCAACATTTGTTGTTTCTTGTGTTGTTTTCTTTTTTAATTTTAGCTATTCTGACAGATGTGAGATCATACTTTATTGTGGCTTTGATTTGCATTTCTCTGATGATGAGTGATGTTGAACATCTTTTCATATGTCTGTTGGCCATCTGTATGTCTTCTTTGGAGAAATCTCTGTTTATGTCTTCTGTGCATTTTTTGAGCAGAAGACATGAACAGAGATTTCTCCAAAGAAGGCATACAGATGGCTAACATGTATGTGAAAAGGTGCTCAACATTACTAATCATCAGAAAAATGTAACTCAAAATCACAATGAGATATCACCTTACATTTTCCAGAATGTCTATTTTCAAAAAAACAAAAGAGAGCAAGTGGTGGTGAGGATGTGGAGAAATTGGAATCATAAACACTATTGGTGAGAATGAAAGATAGTGTGGCTGCTATGGGAAACAGTATGAAGTTTCCTCAAAAGGTTGAAAGTAGAACTACAAAATGATCCAGCAGCACCACTTCTGAGTATTAAAAAATTAAAAATCAAGATCTTGAAGAGATATCAGCACACTCATGTTCATTGCAACACTATTTACAATAGCCAGCTTTTGTAGAAAATCTAAATGTTCATGGACAGATGAATGGATGACAGGTAAGAAATATACATACAATGGGATGTCACTCATCTTTGAAAAAGGAAGAAGTCTTGCAACATGTGATTACATGGGTGAACCTTGAGGACATTATGCGAAGTGAAATATAGTCATAGACAGACAACTACTACATGCATATACTACATTTATACAAAGTATGTAAAAGAGTCAAATTTATAGAATCAAAGAGTGCAATAGTAGTGGCTGTGGATAAGGGAAAAGAGAAATGGGAACTTACTAATCAATAAATTTCAGGTAAGCAAGGTGATTAAGTTCTAGATATCTGCTGTACAACATTGTACCTTACGTCAACAGTGTTGTATAGTGTATTTAAAAATTTGGCAAGGATGTAGGTCTTAAGTTAAGTGTTCTTACTACAATAGGATTTTTAAAAAATCATTGTTTCTATAATAAAGTTAATTTAGAAAAAGAATTAATTGCCTTGCAGCCAAGAAACATATGCCTATTATTTTAGCCCTCAGTTAATATTCACATTTTGGTGGCTTGAAATATAAGGTTTACATGCTGCTTAAAGAAAGTGTTAAATATTTTTGGGAATCTTCTTTAATATGCAAGGAAAGAAACTAGGAATCTAGCAGAATTTGATCTTAAGATCATTTGTTTTAAGCTTCTACTGAATATAAATACCTCTCTTCATAATTTTATTATAATGCTGGCATCAATAATACAAATAACAATAGTTCTACTGAAATTACAACGAATTATTCACTACTTTTAGATGAGATCGGGCACATTCAGGGTGGTATGGCCGTAGACTATTCACTATTTTCAAGTTGGGTTTGACTATCATGCTTAATAATGTAAATAAATATTTTATGTAAAGTTTATGCACAGAAGCTTTCTGTCATAGTTTTGGTGATTCTTGAAAGTTTTATAGTTTTTTGCATGTAATATATTATTCTATGCATTATGGGTACACAGTCTATACAAAGTACTTGACTGTTATCAAAAAGTAAAAACTGAATCAATATACACAAAATATTCATCATGATCTTAAAAGTTTAGGTATTACAGCAAAATTCAGGAAAAATTCAGCATAATTCAGTATATTTTATGAATTCAAAATGAGGAGATAGCAAAACACCAAATAGCTACACAATATGACAAAAAAGGGCAGTGGATTGATTAACTTTCCAGTAGATAACACTTCGGATTGTGTTGTAGGGAAGTCATTCCTCCCTTGCCCTTGGCTTCTATTTCTAAAATTGGAGAAATGATGATGTATGACCTGTTGACTAATGAGCTGGTTCAGAGTGATAAATGAAGTATTCCTTCAGAAATTCTTGGCATAATGCAAACAATCAACAAACACAAAATGGTACTTATAATGATCTTTCCCTATACAGACACTTTGATTTTAAAAAGAGCAGTATAAGCAACATTATTTCACTAAATCTTCTTTCAGCATCCCTGAATGTTCCATTCTATTTGATTTTTCCAGTATTATTTTATTTGTTTATTTATTCAACAGATATTTGCTCATTTACGTACTGGTTTTTCGGTCCTCTGGATGGCTGTGTTCTAAAGTGCACTTGTTTGCCCAGTTTTGGGCATTTTCTGCTGCTTTTTTGTTCCATTCCTAAATGTCACAAGAAAAAAAAATGCACTTAAAGATTCAACTCCAATAAAGCATATGCTTTATAGTCTGATTGGTAGATTGATTTGCACTAATTTAAAAGCTTCAATATTATATTCATATTCAATATATATAATTGGCATTGGTATGAAAAGATCTTTTTTATTTGTGTTGTGTGTGTGTTTATCTGCTCTAGTACCAATTTCCACATGAAGAGAAGTTCATAAATGATGTATCTACTGAGAGAAATATCTAACACTGACAATTTATGGTAGGTGAGGAATCACACCTAGGATTTTTAGTAATGGTGCTACTGATCAATATATGAAGTATTTAAATTATACTTCAAATGAAATGGCAAAATAGAAGCAAAATTGTATAAGGACAAGGTACTTAAGAGATGCCCAGTTACCAGCTCCCTGCTCTTATCACCGCTGGTCCACACCACTCACTAGCTTTTATCCCTGCCTCTTACCGTCTTTAGCATGTTGCTGGCAGGTGGCGAGACTGATCTTCTTAGGTCATTGTGTTTATTTATAATCTCTTGTTGGACTCGTATTTGAGTAGTTGACAAATCAGTAAAGGATGGATCCTAAAGAGAAATAAAATTGTGGTTATCAGTTTAACATTTGTTAAAATTGATCCCCCAGCCACTGGAAGGATCCTCCTGGAATCTACCTCTGGTTTGACTTCCAGAAAGCCATACAGCCCTGAAGGGTTGCAAGTTGGCCAACAGAGTGGCTGTCACAAAATACTGTGACCCCGACTCCTACCACCACCCAGGTCTTCTGGTAGAGGATGAGGGGGTGGGTGGGGACAAGGTTGGCTGGGGGCTGCTCCCCTTCCTTACCCCTTTTGAAAAAGTTGAGCAGAGAAGAGCAGCTGAATGGCAGCCAGCAGCAGTTGAAATGGCAGCAATTAGGGTGGGGGTAGGGTTTGGGTGGGGAGGGGAATAGGAAATCCACACGTAGGCCTACACATACACATGCACCCACAGACACAGAGGGAAGGGGTCAGGATGCAGAGGGGGTTCACAGCAGGGTCGTAGGACCCCCATAGCCCCTCCTCATAACAGCTTCTCCTCCCTTTTACCCTTTCTCCCCTTCCCCACTGTAGAAACAGAGTTTATGTATTATGGCCAAACTATTTTGATAAACTCTTTTTTTTAATGTTTATTTATTTTTGAGAGAGAGAGAAACAGACAGAGCATGAGCAGGGGAGGGCTGAGAGAGAAGGAGATACAGATTCTGAAGCAGGCTCCAGGTTCTAAGCTGTCAGCACAAGTCCGAAGGGAGCTTGAACTCACGAACTGCAAGTTCATGACCCAAGCCAAAGTTGGACACTCAACCAACTGAGCCACCCAGGCACCCCGTGGCCAAACTATTTTGAATTTTATTATCCGACCCCCAATGCCCTGCCTTCTCCCTATCTAGGCCCACAGCCCCCATCCTCTTGGCCTCTGGTTCTTTCCCCAGTGCCTGCCCTCCCCTGTTGCTTATGTAGTTGATTCTCTCCTCCTTGGTCTCCCTGACTTGCACCCCAGCCCAGTGGCCTCCTCTCTTTCCTCTATGTGGCAGTTTCATATTTGCTAAGACGAATTTGCTCATGAAACATTTGGTTGTATTCTACTTTTAAAAAATTGCATTTAAGAATGAATAAGTTAATTCAGGGAGCAAAGATCACTTTAGAAAACATTCAGTTCAGGCCAATGGTAGCTGTTAAGTGTTGCCAATGAACCTGAGCCAAAGCTGTGACAAATAGGAAAAAATAGTTTAAAGCTCTGAGAATAGTGATAGAATTCATAGCACAACAAGTCAAAATCTCCTCTGAGGCCGCAAATGTCAATTTCTAGTTTCAAGGGAGCTCTTAATGTGTTTCTTCTAGCCATATGAGTGATAGTATTTATAACCATAAAGGCACACAATAGAAAAATTAGGACACAGTGATTCACATTTGATCAGAGTGCAGCAGGTGGAATGAGAGAGGACCTCAAGATTCATCCTAGACTTTAAGGAAATCCTGACCTGACATGTCCTGTATTTATAAAGGTAATGTAGTTAGAATGTATTTGGAGAAAGAATGTTCAGATTCAAAGTTTATTCAATACTCTAGTAAGGGGCATCTGGGTGGCTCAGTTGGTTAAGCCACCAATGGTTGATTTCAGCCCAGCTCATGATCTCACTGTTTATGGCTTCAAGCCCCACATCTTTGGGCTCAGTGCTGACAATGCAGAGTCTGCTTGAGATTCTCTCTCTTTCCCCCTCCCCCTCCCCTGTTCAAGCTCATGTGTCTGTGCTCTCTCTTTCTCAAAATAAGTAAACTTAAAATTCTTTTAATAAGAAATACTCTAGTAAAATTATTCTTCCTATTATGATATGTATTATGATCTACTTTATTATGATCTGATTTCATGGGGTCACTCAAAAGGTAATTTTGCAATATTAAAAAAAAAGCTTCCAAGGCCATTTAGAAGGGGCCGTTGGTGACTCTGTTCCCTTTTAGTAATAGAATAAAGTATTAAATCAGCTGCTGACATTTTTGGTATATTTTATCATTGTATGTGTGTGTCAGGTGGGGGGTGTCTAGCCTGGAGGTAGAATAGGGTAGGTGAATTGTTCCTACAAGGTTAAGATATTTGATTACCTTATTTAATACATGAATGTTTTATTGTATGAGCATGAGCAAGAGTTTGAAGTCAAAGTCTAAACAGGCAGGGCCCTTTGTTGATTTTCCCTGACATTGGGGTAAGTTATTCTCTCCTCTACCCCAATAATGAGTTCCCTCAGAGCCTTCCAAATAATGCAAGCCTAGGCTTAGTCACATTTATCACCACTATTTATTTATGCATCCATTTCCCCTGCTTGCTTGTATGTTCCTAAGGCAAGAACCAATAGTGAATGCCATTGTACCTACAGATCTGTCACATTCCCACCTACTAACTCCTAAGCTAGAAAGGATGTATATGTGAAATATTAGCAGTGGCCAGTCTCCACTTTACACTAAAATATAAAATCACATCCTTGGATATTTCCTATTGACCCTCAAAAACCCGCCGAACAGAATTTTATTTCAAAACACATAAAAATTTGGCCCCTGAGAAAAAAGTCATTATTTCCTCCTTTTTATTCGATATTGCTTTGTATAGATACAAATCCTACTGAAGAAATGTCTTTGCTGTTTTTTAAATGAGTTTCAAGACAGCTTTAATTAGGTGACAGGAAATAGGAAGAGTGTTGGACATAAAATAGATCTAATATAATGTCTATCTATCAATCCTTAAAATGTTTATTTAGATAGACTATATGACATAAATAAATAATTACAATTTATTTCAGTCACATGGTAACTAAAATGATGGGTGGATTCTCCTAGATATAAAAAAAACCAAAGGGTCAATTCTTTTTTTTTAATGTTTTATTTATTTCTAGGAGAGAGAGAGAGAGAGAGACAGCATGAACAGGGGAGGGTCAGAGAGAGAGGGAGTCACAGACAGAAAAAGGCTCCAGGCTCAGAGCTGGCAGTCAGCAAAGAGCCCGAAGCGGGGCTCAAACCCACAAACCACGAGATCATGACCTAAGCGAAAGTCGGACGCTTAACCAACTAAGCCACCCAGGCGCCCCACAAAGGGTCAATTCTTGATCGAGCTTTGGAAAAGTTTATAAAAGATAGTCTGCATGGGGATTATAAAGGATGATTAGTATTTTCTAGCATTCTTGAGAAGATGTATAAAAAACCCTATGGGGCAGAAGGTATGCAGAGAATCTGATTAGCTAACATTTAGTGGTGCAAAAGAGCAAAATATCTCTCTTTTAAATAATTTCATAAATAAAGACCAGGAGATGGACCAGAGAGTTAACAGGGGATTGGTAAGGACCATGAAAAAAATCTATAGGAAAGAGACTGGGAAGACAGCAAACTTTCTAAATGAAGACCTAGATAATGAATAAATTATCTTCAGATTGAAAATAAGTTATGGTAATATAATGACTGTATTTCTGAATGCCATATGAGTTTTGGCCTATTGTGTGAACTCTTTGATCTGAGAAGCCCTAGCTATTCTTGTATGCTTAAAGTTAATGAAGAATGTGCAAACAGACAGCAGTGGCCAACTTCACATCCAGAATTTTTCTGATCAAAAGGTAGACACATTATATAAGCACCTACACACCAAACACTTAAGGGAATGGTTGATCCTGTTCTTAGGATTATTAAAGAGAAGCAGCATATTAGAAATAATTAGAGGCATTTAAGGGCACCTAGGTGGCTCAGTCTGTTGAGTGTCTGACTTTGGCTCAGGTCATGATCTCACAATTTGTAAGTCCGAGCCCCATGTCGGGCTTTGTGCTGACAGCTCAGAGCCTGGAGCCTGCTCCAATTCTGTGTCTGCCTGCCACTCCCCTGCTCACGCTCTCTCTCTCTCTCTCAAAAATAATAAATTTTTTTCAAAAAATAATTAGAACATCTTATTCTTTGCATACTTATTGTAAGACCATGGAAAAAATCCAAATACTTAATATCATTACTAAAATTTATTTTTAATTTTAAAAATAGGTATAATTATTCTCACAGAGAAACTATGTAAATAAATGTGGCGATGTATGTGAAGAAGTTTTACTAATTTGAGATTATATAATATATAAATATATTGTTAATTTAATGTGGAAATCCCATTGTAATGAATTAAATAAAAGGAAATCAGAAGAGATCTTTGGACAGCTTTTAAACCTTAGATCATTGCTGTCAATAGAATTATAAGTACATTACCAAGCTTAATAAAATTTTTTTAAGTTTATTTATTTATTTTGAGAGAAAGAGACTGAGCGGAGGAGGGCCAACGAGAGAAGGAGATAGGAGAATCCTAAGCAGGCTCTGCACTGTCAGCACAGAGCCCAGTGCAGGGCTTTAACTCATGAACTGTGGTGAGATCATGATTTGAGCTGAAGCCAAGAGTTGGATACTTAACTGGCTGAGTCACCCAGGCACCCCCCAAAAATTTTTTTAAGAGAAAGAGAGAGAAAGAGGGAGAGAGAGGGAGAGAGAGGAAGAATCTTAAGTAGCTTTCCACCCAACGTGGAGCCCAGTGCAGGGCTCGATCTCATGACTGTGAAATGATCTGAGCTGAAATGAAAAGTCAGCCGCTTAACTGACTGAGCCACCTAGATGCCCTGTATCAAACATAATTTTAATTTCTGGGTGGCTACTTTGAAAAAGAAAAAGAAAAGATTAAATTGATATTTATAGTATATTTATTTAAGTAACAGATTCAAAATATTATCCTTTCATTGTGCAATCAATATTAAAATTATTAATGAAATATTTTAACTTTTTTTTATGAAGTCTTGAATTCTCCATATATTTATGCAGATCTCAGTTCCAACCGTCTGTATTTCCAATGTTCAATACCCTCATGTGGCTAGAGGCTACGGCTGGTCATCACAGCCTTAGAATTAATTGTGTTAAGTACTTGAGCAACTGATGAGTACTTTGTGATGTACCAGGCATTGTAGTACTTTTCACTCTTGCAAATTGATTTAATAGCTTGCTATTCCTCAGACTTACTTCAGTTGTTCTGAAAATATTTGTAAGCTTGACCATACCTGTCCATTTGCAGGAAAGAATGGAAGCAACATAACAGCCAGGAACAGCAACTCCAGGAATAAGGCCATTGCTGGGGGAAAAAAAGAAAAGAAAAAAAAAAAAAAAAACAGAAAGGAAATAAAGACCTGCACTGGAATGTTTAGTGCATGAACTTCTGAGAAATATAGGAAAAAACAAAGCAAAACAATGTAATGATTTAGTTATTCCAAATTCATTAATAATACAAGAGAAGATTTGTTACATTATGCTAATAGAATAATAATGGATTCGTTCAGAAGCAGCTCTCCAATAAGGATATAAAGAACAAAAGAAAATACTTGGTTGAAGCCTTTGAAGTGCACCTATATACCACCCAATTTTACCCTAGTTCCACACTCTTGTCTATGTAGCTCCTCTCTTCAGATTCTAGGAATGGCTTCTTCACGTTGCCCATTGAGGAGAAGTAATACCTCCCAACTGTTAGTAAAACTGGGATACCACTGGATTAGTTTTTACTGGTTTCCTTAAATCCTTCTTCATCCGTTATAAATATATCCTCATTAAGATCTCTTCAGATTACTAGTTATCATGTGCCATTTCTTTCCTGTTGTGAATCTGGCTCAGATACTTGACATTACTAGAAACCTAGGTAAATCCCTTGAGAAGTAAGTGCTTGTCTTTAATACTTTCAACTACACCCATGTAGCCAGTGTCCTTATTCATTTCCATTCAAACCTTTCACTATTACAATGTCTTGAATTCCAAAAAAAGCAATATTCTCCTTCTATATCTAGAGACAGAAGGTAGATTTATCACTTTTAAGATTAGATTACCAATCCAATCTGTACTGATACCTTTAATAGATTCACATCTTTTGTCTCACTAATTTAACTTCTTGGAATCATGAGGAAATAATAATATACACTGGAAAAACTTTAGACATACACTTTTATTACATTAATATTTATAAGGATAAAAACATTACAATTTATTACATGCTCAAGGGCAGGGAGATAAAATGTCCAAATAAATTAGAATACATCCTCTTGTTAGAGTATATTAGACATAACAGTTATATCACTGATGGTATTATAACAAAAGCAATGCTTATGCTTCAGAGTTAAAAAATGGTATACGGGAAATTCTTAGCTTCTGTTATGGATGAATGCTTGTGCCCTCCCAACATTCATATGTTGAAACCCTAGTCCCCAATGTGGCTATATTTGTATTTGGGTGTCTAAGGAAGTAGTTAAGATTAAATGAGATCATAAGAATGAACCCTGATCCAATGGGACTCGCGTCCATAGAAGGAGAGACGAGACAACAGAGAGTTCTCTCTCTCTCATTTCTTTCTCATATCCACACAAACAAGAAGATGCTATATGAAACCACAGTGAGAACGTAGCTGTCTGCAAGTCAAGAAGAGAAGTGTCACCAGAAATCAACTATACTGTCACCTCAGTCTCAGACATTGAACCTTCAGAACTGTGAGAAAATAAATTTCTGTTGTTCAAGCTACCCAGCCTGTGGCATTTTGTTATGCAGCCCAGGAAATCTCACACACATTCATGTATTTGGTATTTGAGGGTTAGGTTATTTCTGAGTGAGTTTGAAGGTCCACAAAACGTGGTAATATAAAATCTTCTAGAGCTAAGATCTGCATTCAGGTGCTCATGTGTGAGCAAAGACACTGAGATGTCAGGTTACCTCTGACTCCCATCTAGCATTCGTATCTCAGTGAGCCTTGCTTTTCTCGTGGATATATGACAAAAAGTATGTCATAGGTAATTTGGACCTGTTTTAAGGCAAGAGAAGTAATTTTATTGCATGGTCATATTGACAATCTTGGTAGGTAGGGAGATTCGGGAATGCGTACATTATTACTCTCCTGAAGGACAGTAACAGAAATAGGACCTCATCCCTTCTGCAAAATAATGATCAGACAAAAAGCCAGGCAAAGAACAAATGAGAAATAAAATAGAATGAGTTTATCTTCATGTGGTAAGATATTCTTTCCTGAATTTTCTATAAGTCTGTGTTACTGTAATTACAGTAATTAGGAAAAGAAAAGACCCTTATTATAAAAAGATTATTAACTCTTGGGAAAGCATGTCTGACTTTGTCAAGCATATTAGTTGCTTTTTTTTGCAACCTGGTATAGCTAACAGGTTAGGCATTATGATGATCATTGAAGAGAAGAATGGAGGTATTAAATGACCTCCAGATAACATCATTGCCAGTTAGCATGAAGCTGGGACAGCACCCATGATTTCTTTTAACCTCAATATCCATTTCCCACTAAACTGTATTATACTTTTGGGAGGCCTGGTAAGAATTAAAGCATTCAATGAATTTTCTGCCCTGACAAAAAATAGTCATGCATTACTATAAATCTTCTCATGGCTGTTAAATAGCTGGTAGATTACCAAACACATTTGAAGAGATTAGAAAAAATTTATACAATATTAACAATGAACTCAATCCTCTACTGTTGTTCTTCAAATATAAAGTAATTTTCTTAGGATATGCATCTTGTGTTGAAAATATGCCTCATTATGATAACCTTTATATATGTAAGTTTGTTGAAAGAATGGAGAAGTTTGTTGGCATCCTAATGAAGTATTTTTGTCCATTTAATAACTAAAATAGGAAGGGAGAGAATTGGAATGAAAATCACGAGGTTAGCAGCATATTTCTATAAGAGATCAATGAGGGATACAAATTATACAAGTGTTCCTACAATTTTTTGGAAGTGTAAACTCTTCTATCCCATTAAAATACCACTTATAAAATATCATTTATAGCAGTAAGAAAAGGTTGATTCTGTTTACACTGTAATTATTAGGTAGGACAGAGGGAGAGGTAGGAGAATAAAATAAATATTTTAAGACAGGAAAGAAAAATTAACTTAATTCTGTATAAAGCAAAAACATAAACTTACTGTCCAAAAAAGTCATGATTATTTCTCAGAGATACCTGGCCCCTTAGTGAACCTGAACCTAAACACCTAAACGTGGCACCTGGTATTGTGATAATGGAAAGGGTGCACTATATGTGTTAAGGAGCCTGGGGTTTATTGTCATTAATCTTGTTTTAACTAGTTCTATGAAATTGAAAACCTTTTTCAAGTTGGACTGTCGTGATGTGGGATCACTTCATATGGTTCTTGTTAATAAGGAGATAAGTTAAAGCAAAGGATTCCTGTGCCCTCAGGTGGGGGTGTACCCAGCAGAAATCTCTCAGCTTGCAGGCACTACAATTAATCGGCTGAAGTCTCCAATGAGACTACACCACAGTTTGACCCCTATCTTCAAGCAATCTTGCTTCCCTTCCCTCCCTTAATAGGGAATTGACCCCAAATGTATTCTTTAACATACTGTGTCCCAGATTTTGTTATCATTACCTGAGGAACCCAACCTGGTACCTCATTTATTAAATAATCTTTTTTCCATAACTCTAGTTATGATGGACTCCTTGTTTATACCTCATTATCCTTTGATCATATGCTCTTTATGCCTTTGGTCATGTTAATTCTTCACCTGAATTTTAGCCATATCCTTCAAGAATGTGAACATCTCTGAGTGCTTCTTTCCAAAGAAACACACAGGCTAGCTCCAGAACCACTGATCTTATCTCTGGATAGGAACATTTAAAGCCCACCCAGTCAATTTTTATTTTATTCAATTTTTCTGATGTATGTAAATACTCCAATTTCCCTCAATTTCTTTATACTTGCTTTTCCCTGTAACTACATTGTGAGTAGCAATGGCTAGAGATAGTTCACTGTATTTGGTCAGTGATGGAGCTGCAGACACTTATGAAGTCTCCAGGGGACTAGCTCTGACACTAGTGTCCTTGGGGCATGCACATACCTCTGTCATGGCCTCAGGTGGGCCTCCTAGAAAATCTGAGAGCAAAAGAGGAAAATAGTCCCTTCTCCTTTTTTCTTTCAAGTCAATGGCAATGAGGTATTCCACACTCTAGACATGATAGCATGCTAGATGTTGTTGACAATGGTCAAGGGAAAAAGACAGGATTCCCACCAGCCCTTAGTCTTAGCATGTCGTTAGGGGAGCCCACCATTCTAATGCCCACAGTGTGAGCTGGTTGGACTTTCCCATGTGTGCAAAAGTGAAAGGTAAAGTTTTATTTTCTTTTGCCTCGACCCATTCTGGGACTTTTGGAGAAGGACAAGGAAGAATCTAGCATAGAGCAAGTCTCTGGAAATAAATGTTTCAGATATTTTGTATTCAGATATTCAGATGTATTGTAAGATGCATTTAGCTCCACCTCACCTCTTGTCCCCAGGGGCCTCCCCAAATATCAGGTGCAGATAGGATATGTTTTATTCACAGTTCCATTTGGTAAAGTTACACAGAAAGCATCAGAAAGAATTAGGAAAGTAACTATGTCTTCCTGTTATTTACTTGCATGTAGACAATTTTAAATGGGTCATGTTATATCTCCTCTACTATTTCCTTAGGAACAACTTTAGATTCTTTGTAAATCATTTCCCTTAAAAGAGTTATTTTGCTACATGCAAGTCACGAAGCCTCTCCTTTTATAGTTTTCTGCTCTGCCATCATAATTTTCCCTTTTTCAAGAGGTCAGTAATTTCTCAGAAGTGTGACTAGAGAAAAGTCAAAGAGATTCAAAGATTTACAAATCCAAGTGTTGATGGTTTACTGCTAATTATAGACAGGAGAGGAAATTGTGTCTTTCTAAACCATAAATTTATATATACAATTAAATCACACCATATAGCTTCTTCTCTACACTGGTGTTAGGACCACCACTAAGTCTGAAACACTCCCTTGAAAAAAGATAAGTTGTTTTCTCTAATGATACGATATCACTGCTTACCAATTAATTAAAAACATAAACTTACAAAAAATATACAGGTATATCTTGCCTTAAAAGTCCATTTTATGGAAATAAAGAATTTCAAATTATACACTAAGGATAATTTGCTTAGTTCTTCATAAGAGAATTCATGAAAGGGTTAATTAATTAATTTATTTTTAAAGTTTTTTTTTTTATTTCTGAGAGAGAGAGAGAGACAGCATGAGCAGGGGAGGGTCAGAGAGAGAGGGAGACACAGAATCTGAAACAGGTTCCAGGCTCTGAGCTAGCTGTCAGCACAGAGCCTGATGCGGGGCTCGAACCCACAAACCGTGAGATCATGACCTGAGCTGAAGTCGGACGCTTAGCTGACTGAGACACCTAGGCATACCCATAAAAGGGTTAATTTAAAAAGCAAGCTTTTCAGAGTGTCTGGGTGGCTCAGTAAGTTGAACGTCTGACTCTTGATTTTAGCTCAGGTAATTGTGGAATTGAGCCCTGTGTCGGGCTCCTTGCTGAGCATGGAGCCTGCTTAGGATGTTCTCTCTCTCTCTCTCTCTCTCTCTCTCTCTCAATCTCTCTCTCTGTCTCTCTCTGCACCTCTTCTCCACTGGCACTCTTTCTCTCTCTAAAATGATGTATAGGATCAATTGGTTGAATCAGTAGTTTGTGTCTGACTTTAACTGACTCATGGTTTGTAAGTTTGAGCTCTGCATCAGGCTCTGAGCTGACAGTGCAGAGCCTGCTTGGGATTTTGTCTCCCACGTGCACTGTCCTTTCCCACGTGCACTCTCTCTCTCAAGACAATTTAAAAAACTTAAACTGAATGAAAAAACTTAAAATGAATGAAAGAAAGAAAGAATGAATGAATGAATAAATAAATAAATAAATATAAAAAGTAAGCATTTAGGCTTCTATTCAGGTCAGGCTGTCAAAATAGGTGGGCTTCATATTATCACCCTGACATGAACTCTGGAGGAATGATGGAGGCAAGGAGATAGCAAAAAAATCTGAAAATTAAGCTTCTCATGACTCATAGTCATGATAATTAAGCTTCTCATGACATCATACACTCATAGTATGTATGAGTGTGAAGTAGAGGAATGTATTGTATATTCTGAACAGTGCCTGGCCTGATCATGCGGTGGTAGTAGTGCCTTTTGGTTGCTGCTCTTGCCTCAATATAATTATTGTTTCCCCTTTATTGCAAAATTCTGTAGCAACAGAACAAGCCACCTGTCCTGGTGCCATATGTCAGCAAATAGAGCATCAGGGAAATGTAAGAACCTTCATCAGGTGTGAAGAATTAAAGAAAATAAAGATATGTGGAGTACACTACATTTGCCAGTACAGTCATATCTCCCTCTATTCCTTCCTACTCCCTAGGTTGCATGAGTATAAATTAGTGTGGCTACTTCTTCCCAATGCTGCGTCCTCCTGAAGTGTAACCCCAGAAGTGGCCACAAGTGGAAATAATTCTGGGATTGACTTCTACAACACATAAGGATAATAGTAAATGATTTGCAGGGCCAGCTCATAAGTGAAATGCAAAAATTCTAACAAAATATTAATTCACCAATTTAAAAAATGCACTTAAAACTTTATAATAGTCAAGACATGGAAGCAACCTAAGTGTCCATCATAGATAAATGGATAAGGAAAATGTGGTATATATACATATGTATAATGAAATATTACACAGCCATAGAAAAAGGATAAGATGGGGCCATTTGAGACAACATGGATGGACCTAGATAGTATTAGGCTAAGTAAAATAAGTCAGACTGAGGGACATAGTGATTCTACTCATAAATTGAATCTTTTTTCTTAAAATGTTTACTTTTGAGAGAGAGAGAGAGTGCTAGCAGGGAGGGGCAGAGAGAAAGGGAGACACAGAATCCGAAGCAGGTTTCAGGCTCTGAGCTGTCAGCACATAGGCTGACGCGGGACTCGAACCCACAAACCGTGAGATCATGACCTGGGCTGAAGTCGGATGCTTAACCAACTGAGCTACCCAGGTGCCCCATAAATGGAATCTTAAAAGAAGAAGAAGAAACAAACAAAAAGCAGAATCAGAACTATAAATATAGAGAACAAACTGATGGTTGCCAAAGGGAAGGGGGAGTGCACAGGGGGCAAAATAGATGAAGGGGACAGGGAAATACAGGTGTCTGGTTATGGAATGAGTGAGTCATGGGAATAAAAAGCAGAGCATGAGGAATACGGTCAGTGATACTGTAATAGTGTAATAGTGTAATATAATGAGACACATGGTAGCTTATTCTTGAGGTGAACATAATATAATATATAATCTTGTCAAATCACTAAACTGTACATCTGAGACTAAGATAACATTGTGTATCGACTATACTCAAATAAAAATAAATTTAGAAAAAATCCATGATCAAGTGAGTTTTATATCAGGACTGTAAGCATAATTCAAAATTACAAAAAGAATAACTCAAAATTAGAAAATATATTGGTTAAATTCATAACATTAATGGACTAAAGAAAATCATGTGGCAAAATATATTAAATTCAACCACTACTTTTGGTTAAAAATAAGAGCAAAGAAGATTAGAGATTATTAATTTGATAATGTGAAGATTAGAGATTAGTAATTTGATAATGGCAATATTGCTAAATATATCTAGCAAATATCATAGTTACTGGAGAAACTCTAGGTTCATTCATTTAATATTGAGAACAACAGCAACAAAAAAAGAATGACTAATATCCCTGGTATTGTTCAACATCATATTAGAGAGGAACTTATCAAAGTCATAAGAAAAAAATGTACATATTTGTAAGTCTTGAAAATTAGGAGGTAATATTAGTATTATTTTAAAATGATATAACCATTTATCTAGAGAATACGCCATAATGAAAAGTTTGTAAGCTGTAATAGTCGACCTATGAAAAATACCATTGTGGTAAACTAGCAACACTCAACTAGAAAATAAGATTAAAATGAAAACATACAACTTATAGGACCAAAAATAGAGGCACCTGGGTAGCTCAGTCGGCTAAGCATCCAGCTCTTGATTTCAGCTTAGGCCATGGTCTCACAGTTTGTGAGATCAAGCCCCACATGGGGCTCTTCACTGACAGTGCAAGGCTTGCTTGGAATTCTCTCTGCCCCTCCCCTGCTCATGCTCTCTCTTTCCTCAAAATAAATAAATAAACTTAAAAAAATAGTACAATAAATAGAGCTTATTTACAAAATAACCAAGAATTTAAAAAAATGTTTGGAGACTACTTTAAAACTCTAGTAAAGGATACAAAAGAAGATATGCATGAATTGAGAGATTTTCATTCTCTTATGGTATGTGTTAATATAATAAAGATATCAAGCCTAATTAAATTAATATGAAAAGTCTTCATAATTCTCATAAAAATTATGATTGGCCTATGAATAACTGAATATATTTTTTATAAGAAGAATTAAATTGGTCATCTTTTCATATTAGGCTTCAAACTTGTATTGACAAAATTTCAAAATTGTAGTAAGGAAGAAAAAATGGGCAATGAAGGTGAATAGAAACCTTAAGAGACAGACCAAACAAGGTAGCACAGGAAATAATTAGAGGAAGAACAGATTATCTAGCATATGGCTTTGGGGAAATCTCTATATAGAGAGAATTATAAAAAAGCAAAAAACGACAACAACAACAACACAGATCTTGCTTAAGCATTACCTATAAAGGTGAATGCAGAGGGATTAACTTCAGAAATAGCTAAAATGTTTTACATGAAAGTAAACAGCTTCTGGACCATATCTCTTTGCCTTAAGTGAACTGAATGATTATGCCATTATATGATGACCTGTGTTTTGTGTGAAGCGCTGTCTCACTCTTTACAGGCCCATTAAAACTTCTCTAACAGTCTAGATGGTAGGTGATATTACTCAATACCCTAGTTTACAGATCTGCAGTCTCCAGATCAGAGATTTAATAACGAAATGCCATATGCTTGCATGCAGAAGAACCAGAGGATAAGCCCAGACAGTTTGGCTTCAAAGCTCTTGCTCCTGAAAGGAGGCGATAGAAATGTTTCAAACATTCAGAGCAGAAAAAAATGTCATTGAAAGTATCAACACACATATATATCTTGTGTGCATTATGGGTACAGACACATCTGCATACTAATCACAGCACAGAAAAGTATTTTAGGCAATCTTTTCGAACTTTAGATGTCACATTTAATTTTCATTCTGGTCACTTTCTTTATCTCATCCACTTGTCTGTACTACAGAAAGCAACCTATGACACCACACATTTGCCAAACTTCTAGAAGTCATCTTCTAGGAAACCTGTAAAGCTATCTAAATAATAGTAGTGACCTTGACAGTTCCCCAAAGCAAGTTTTGTTTTTCTTTATTACCTTTTTTCCTTTCCCTTACTTGAATTTACCAAACAGCATCGCTGGAATTACTAGCACTATCTGATTTAGACATTAGTTTAGAGGTCTGACACCCTTGCTCCTAATTTGCCTCTTCCGCTTCCAAATCTGAGCTCAATTCAGGGGTTCCAACTGACCTCGCGATGCATAATTATAGAGTAGTTCCTGCATTTGCAACTTGTCACAGATTTAATTTCCTTTGATGCTCCTCCAGAGGATGAGTCACACAGAAGCAGATGTGGATTTTTCTTTTTAATTGACAAAAGATGCAACACCAGGTCTTCTCTGGAGTATAAACTCCATGGATGGCAGTTTAGCCAGAGAGGGGAACATTAATAAAATATTTTTGCAAATAAAATCTTCCCTCTGAAGGATAAACAACTCCTTGCATGCTGTGATTAGGTATCACTTCTTATTTGCCAGAAAAAGTTCTTTGTGGAAATGGCTCCTTTATATAAAATACACACAGCAAATATTGTGTTTGCTTGTGTAGATTAACTATTGATCAGAAAACTTCTAAAAGTCTTTTGTTTTCTTTTTGATTTGAGGGAATTTCATGAGGGAAATTGTATATTGTGCTGATAATCATTCATGGTAATTTTTTATCTCTAGGTCAGTGCTATAATTTTGTTTTGATAGATTTAAAATTATTAGCAATAGCTTCTGATCCTTACTTTAACAATGTCTATTGATGACATATCCATATATGTGAATACTAGTCAGATTATTAATATGGAAGTATGTGACACATATATCCTGTTTTTTATTTTTCCATGAAAGGAAGTTCTGGTGTAATTGCCAACAATCTGCCAACAATCATAAACATGGAAATTATATTACTTATTTTAGAATGCAAAGTAAAATTTAATTTAAATATTCAATTCGTTAAAAGTCCTTTTGGAATAATAGAGCTACACAGCATTTTCTCAGCCTAAAAAAAGTATAAAAATTAAGCCCATTACTCTCAACAAAAGTTATTAACAGAGTTTTGAAAATCATAGATTCTTTTACAATATATGATTTACCACTGAAAAAGCATCACTGTACTTGCATCATACAATGTTCACCTTAAAATAAATACATTACTTACTGCTGATTCTCAGAGCTGGCTGAAGTATCTGCTTTATCTGTAGGAAGAAGGAAAGCGGAGAGAGAGAGGTTAGAGCAGTATATATACATTACACTTATTTCCTGTTTTTGGCCAATTATGGTTGTGCAAGGGAATCTAAGTCAACAGGTCTGAAACAGGATTTGTCATACCAATAGTTTCAAATTTCATTGCTGATTGTCTAACTGCTGTTTTGGCAATATATTGTGATTCTCCACATGGCTTTTTTTTTTTTTTTTTTTTGAATGACTTCTCTTCAGCTCAGGTGATGTCCTTTGACGTCACCTTTGGTGTGCATTTATTCTCAGTGCCCATTTAGTTCCTAGAAGTGGATTCTCTATAGATCTTGGGTGGAGGTTATTTAATGTTTCCTTATGTCCAGAGATAGGCAGGTGGAAGACCTTACACAGACCTTTTTCTCCTATGGAGCTGGGAAATGCCAAAAGCATTTGCAAAGGCAGATGACTTTCTTCCAGATATTTCCCAGGATGCAGGATGAGTCCATAAACCGACACATTTACTTGCTGGGAGCTTTGATGTGTGCAGTAGTGTGGGAAATGCTTACATAAACTAAATGTAGATGCGTGTTCTTTTGCATGTATTTCTGTAAGTAAACCTAACATTCTTCACTGTGAAGCCTAGGTGATCATTCTTTAGTTTATTGGAGCAGGACTCTATTTGTACAGGATATCTAAAATTAATACTGGATTTACTTTAATTATTTTTAGACTTTTTAATTTGCTTATATTGGAATTTTATCCATTCCCTAGTGGAAAGAATGACCTAAAAACCTTGATTTAAGGAGTGCAGGCAGGGATGGAGGGTGCACCTCACACAGGTTCATTTTACTGTCTTCTAAAGTGAATTTATGCCCGTCAGGCTTGGTCCTGGAAGACAAAGCTATGTCAACATTAAACTAATTTTCCACATGTAGTTTGTAGTTTTCTGATTTGAAAAATTTTAAGGCAGAAAGATTTTACTTCCTTTGTATGAAAATTTTCAGTCCCTTAAAATGGATAATGCAATACATTCTGACTCTAATTGGATACACTTGCTGCTTTTAAAAAATGAGTTTAGTTGTAACTATGCGTGTTGTATGTAGATGCTCTGCGGGTGCTCCCACTTCTTTGCATCTCCTTAGGAGGGTTTGGCTCCAAAACATTTTTTAAATGTCATTCTTGACTTCCTGATTTTCTAGTTCTGGATTTCTTCTTAGCAAATAATATTAAAAGTCCTGACAAAGTATGTGGTGATGTGAGGGGCCCACCTAGAAGGACTATCAGCCAGCGTATCTTTTTTATTTTAATTTTTTAAAGTTTATTTATTTTGAGAGAGAGAAAGAGAATGAGTAGAGAAGAGGCAGAGAGAGAGGGAGACAGAGAATCCCAAGCAGGCTCTGAGCTGTCAGCACAGAGCCTGACACGGGGCTCAAACTTACAAATCCTGAGATCATGACTTAAGCTGAAAACCAAGAGGCAGATGCTTAACTGATGGAGCCACCCAGGGGCCCGAGCCAGCATATGTTAAGCAATGGCTCTGATCCTGTCCTCTGGCTCAGATGGCCAAAGGGAAGGCAGGGCTTTGGACCAGGTGTGTTCATCAGTGTCCAGGCCATACCAGCTCAGGGGTGCAACCCCACCCAGGCATATGGTTTTGAGAAAACCCTTCTTTCCTGCTGCATTCCTGGTGGGGAGTTGGTGGCTTCAGTTACCATGTGCAGCTAACTGGACCATTGGAATCGCTTGCTATTTGTGCCCAGGCTTGTTCACTAAGACTCACAGAGTAACTTGAGATAAACTGTCAGCACGGATGTTTGCTTGTTATACCTTCTATATTAGAAGTAGTTGTAGGCCTTTAAATTCAGGCAAAGTAAGGTGGAGAGTTACTGGAATGTTAAAACAAGGGATTGGCTCAGGGTGACGCATGATAGGAGCATGTCATTGACCATGTTTCCTTCTCCTAGGATTGGTACATTGTGACCTGTGCCTTGGGAATCTATCACCCAAATCTTTTCATAACCTCCCTTTCTCCAAAAGTGGATCCTTCCTTAATGGAAGATTCAGGTAGAATCTGTCCACTTGGCTTTGTTTGTTTGGGGAGAATTGTGATAATTCACAAGATTGTTCCTTTCTTCTCTAGAAACATTTAAAATCCAAGCTTTTGAAACTGTCCTCTTTGTGTTTAAAATGTAGCTAGAACTTTGGCAATAGTCATAAATTTGTGTGCGGAATGACTCATTAAACCCTCTTCACAATCACATAAGGTGAGCACTCCTGTTACCCCATTTTGCAGATGAAAAACAAAGACACACAGAGTTATGGGACTTGTCCAAAGTCACATGGCAGAGTGTGTGGCCCCAGGGATGGCCTTCCTTTGTAACAGCTCCCTGTCTCTGAGTTCTGTCTCCACTTCTCAGTTAGGTCCCCTTCCCACAGTGTTTCAATGGGCAACTCGCTGTGACTATTGGTCGCACTCGGATCCTGACTGCCAACAGGGCGGCCCTGTAGAGGGCAGTGTTCTCTCATTTCCCAGGCTGATGGATTGAAAAATTCTTTGCTCACACTACTCTTGGCCATAACTGGGCCAGGTAAGAGGGCCCAAGTTCATACTGACTAGCCACCCTGGAGAGAGAAGTGGGGGAGGCACACAAACAGATGGGGAATCAATCATCCCTGCCAACACATCTGTTGCCACTGTTAAACCCAGAGTAACCTCCTGCCAGTGGAATCCAACTAGTGACAGGAAAGACACACTTCCTGTGTACAGGATGTCTTCTCAAGATTGTTCAAATTGTGCATGTGGCTTTCAGAATAAAATTACTATTTCAGATTTAGTGCTTGTATATTTATCCTCTAGAGCTATTTTACTGTTATAAATTATCCACGTTTGACAATCAATACTTTCACAATTCTTTTTTTTTTTTAACGGTATTTATTTATTTTTGAGAGAGAGTGGACAGCAACACAGAGGAGGAGAGAGAATCTCAGGCAGGCAGGCTCCTCATTATCAGCACAGAGTCTGACATGGGGCTCGATCGACCCCACGAAACAAGACATCATGACCTGAGGCGAAACAAGGGTCAGACGCTTAACCAACTGAGCCCCCCAGGCGCCCAATACTTTGATAAATCTTAACCAAATTATTCTCTTTGCAACTTGAGACTCTTCACGATTACTTCTGTAATAGTTAAGCAAAGCTTAGTTTTGTGAACTATAGAGAGCTTAAATTTTCCATAGTGACCTGTTGGACCTTATTGTTTTGGAGACTATTTTAAACTTTTATCTTTATAAATGGAAGTACATAGTGCATAACATAATGACAAAAGGCGCCATAACTCATTAGAATTTTTATGTTCCAAGTTTGTCTGGTATTAATTTTTATTTTCTGGTACTATAAAATTCAGTATAACAGTGATGTACATTACATACTAAATTATCATCATTTGATTCTGTTCATCTGTGGAAGGTTTTATTTAATTGTCCCATGGTTATTTCCATATCTCAAAAATGAAGAGAATTGGACTAATAATTTCAGGTTCTCTCTACCTCCAAACTAATGATTCCAAATACTGAGTTTTTGTAAATGAGGAAATAAGAATTAATAAATCACATCCATAGCACTGGCAGGAATTCCTGGGTGGTCATGTTAGCATTTAGATTGCGCAATGTGGCAAATAATTGAGTAATTTCTGTTCATTTTCATGTTTGCAGTGGCCTTATGAGTTATGTGGTAAAAATATACTGGAACTAACTAGAGCCTGCTCAACAGATATATCATTTAATTACAATTAATTAGTAAGTTACATAATTAGATATTACTCCAAACTTTTTTTATAAGACAGCTTGAAACTCAAGGTAGATTATACTACAAAATAAAAAAAACCTGCTAGCCACTCAGCTGCCATGTATCCAGTTAATCCCTAAAATGTATTCTATTTTATGTATATGTGAGGTGAGAGTTCTCAATAAGCTGAATCAGCCACTTGGATAAAATCACCTTGGAATTATTCTCCATGCAACCATTTTCTATGGGTTAATATGTCTATGGGCAAGACCAGATCCAGAAGCACCCAGAGCACATTCTTTTCTCTACTTATGGCATAGGATATTGTTAAGAGCTTGAGATTTATGATCTGATGGCCGGGGGTTACATTCGTATGCCAATGTATATTGAGAGATTGTTTTTCTGTCTGTAAGTTTTCACTGTAAGTTTTCCCATTGCAAAGTGGGAATAGCATTATTATTTTAATTAGCTGTGATAAAATGAGATTACATATGTAAGTTGCCTGCCATGTAGAAAGAATTTCTAAAGTGTTAGTTTCCTCACATTTTATGTGATTTTTTTTCCTCTGTGTCTGGAGAAACCTGTCCCCAATACTTTAAGCTGTGGGATTGTGCTTGAATTTTTTTTTAAATTTTTAATGTTTTATTTATTTTTGAGAGAGAGATAGAGACAGCATGAGCAGGGAAGGGTCAGAGAGAGAGGGAGGCACAGAATCTGAAGCAGGCTCCAAGCTCTGAGCTGTCAGCACAGGGCCCAACGCGGGGCTCGAACCCATGAACTGTGAGATCATGACCTGAGCTGAAGTCAGATGCTTAACCAACTGAGCCACCCAGACACCCCTTGTGCTTGAATTTTTTTGAGAGATGGTTTGATTTACCAAGGTATAAGTAGTTATGTGAGAAATTACCTTAAGAATAGGATAGAAAATGGTATAAAAAGGAAAAATATATTTTTGACTTATAATTAACACTTAATAGATGTCCTCTAAGTACCCCATGATATATAAGGTTTTATGCTTGTCAAATGTTAGCACCCCTATTATTAAGTTAAACAAATGTAAAAACATATGGTGACTTTGGGTCACAAAATACCATAAACATACTGGATTAACAGATTGACTTTAACCTTTTAAAATGGTTCTTTGCAACCACCCTTGTTCCCTCACCTGCCATGAATAGTTTGTCTTTTTCTGTATTTACAGCCACCATTGTCGTTGTTGGTCCTTTATGACGCACCCCTCCCAACTTTATCAGTGAGCGTTTTGTCTTTCATCTTGCTCTTATTTGTGTATCCAAACTTTAAGTTAAAAGGGCAAGTCATTTGCTCCTATGTATATATCTCAAGTCCATTCCAACTGTTTTCTTTTTCCTTTGAGTTTTTAAATAAAATACTCTCATGTGGCAAGAAAAGGAGAGGGTTAGGGGTTGGAATCACCACCTTTTTGGTTTGTGGGTTCCAACTCTTTTAGTGGAACTTGTAATTGATCATCTCAGTGGCCATTGCTATTAAACACTACATCCTGTTTAGAGAATGTTGCCTTTTCATTTTTTTATAAAAAAATTTTAAAGTTTATGTATTAATTTTGAGAAAGAGAACACACGCGAGGGAGAGACAGAGAGAGAGTGAGAATCCCAAGCACTCTCCATGCTGTCAGCACAGAGCCAGACACGGGCCTCGATCTCACAGACCATGAGATTATCACCATGAGCATATACGGGCTCTACATTGTTGAGTGCATACTTTTTAAAATATATATTCATAGGTCATAGCAATCAAACAATGTACAAAAACTTTTGTGATTGTCCTAATTCCATAGTAAACTTTCTGTATAATGGGATTTGAGAAGTGCTCAGAAAAGCCCTGTGGGCCTCTCTAGTCTCTAGTATATTAACTTATTGATGCTTGACATTCCTTTTGTTTGAAATTCCCTTAAGAAAGAGCACAACTGTCTGTCATCCCATTGGGGACAGGACTAGTGGAGCATGGATGTCAAAGATGTATTGAGGGATGACTGGGCCAAATTTTTGGATTTAAATCCATGCTTATTTTTAATTCTGACTAGATAAGTTACTTACTCTTTAATAATATTCCTCATTTCACAAGTTATCACTCTAAGAAAAAAGATGTGTGACAGTAGGCATTTCATAAGATTATGATTTCAAATCAGAAAAGGTAGGTGCCACTGGGCCGTGTTACCTAGTAAGAAATGATTCCTTCAGAGTAAAAATTACAGATAATTAATTTTTTCTCTAAAAGGAGAATGGCAAACCCTATGGGGAGAATGACCTTTTGTCTGCAGGTGATTCTTTTTATTTATTTGAAAATGGGGGAATCCTGACATGATAGTGTTTGTCCTTTCAGCTAATTCTGTCTGAAAGGCCCCACACTTGTCCCCATCTTGGCCTTATCAGATGCAATTAAATCCAAGTCATTCTAAGTGGAATGCTAGGTTAGCATGGAGAACTTTAGCCTGCAATAAGTAATAGTTTTCAGGAGTCTCTTGAACCTTATTTAAAACTCTGAGACTGCCTTAATGCCAATAGAGCGTCCTCCATGATTTCAGTCAAGGACAATCTACATTCTGCTTTTCCCCTGCCTGGATTCTTTGACTCTGATGTATATTACTTCATTACATCCCCTGAGGAAGAGTGGTCATGTTCAGAATGTGCTCGGGTGACCGGACATCTTGTGTTCTTTCCACTGGTCCCAGTCCATTTAGTCATTATTCATTATTCACCTGCATTATTCATGCAGAATAATGAACAATCATAGCCATGTGGGTTTCTATAACAATTACATGAAAATAACTTCAAATATTTCCCCAAGGGGAATTTTGTTTTCTAGCCGATTTCTGCAAGTCAAAAAAAAAAAAAAGTTCATGTAGAATTGCCAGCAGTTCCCAAGTTCTCTATTAAATCTCTTCATCTCTTAGAGCTTCCCCCACTCCATCTTGTCACTCTTTCTATTATCCTTATTTATCTTCTCAAGCTATAAGAAGAGAAAGATTACAATATCCTTGAGGTTTTCTATGAAGCATTATATTGTTGGTCAGGTCATAGTAGTTTTCCCCAGGGACACTCTGGGCTATTTATTCAATTCTAGGTTATTTTGCTCAATATACAAACATATACTTGAGCAATAAAAGCAATATATGAGGGACATCTGGGTGGCTTAGTTGGTTAAGTGTCCAACTCTTGATTTGGGCTCAGGTCATGGTCTCATGGTTCGTGAGATGGAGCCCTGGTTCATGGGATCAAACCCCATGTTGGGCTCCAGGTTGACAGCTTGGAGCCTGCTTGGGATCCTCTCTCTCAGCCTCACTCTTTCTGCCCCTACCCCACGTGTGCATGCTCTCCCTCTTTCTTTCTCTCAAAATAAGTAAATAAGCTTTAAGAAAAAAAACCAATATATGATTTAGTGGGCACCTGTTTTATGTATAATTTATTCTGTCTTCTGTGGAAAGAAAGAGAAGATAAAGTAGACAATTTATTTGGACATATTCATTTAGCATTCCTAATGATATAATAAAAATTAACAAGGGTACGTGATTAAAAAAAAAAAGCTTATGGATTTATGTATCGTTTTATGTTTTTTCTTGCTTTATTTCATCCTAAACATACAGAATCAGAATTACTGGAAGTGGAGCTCAGATTACAGCATTTTGATAAGTCTTACATTTGGGAACTCTTTTAATAGTCATACATATGTGAGGTCACTTGAAAAGTTTTCTAAAGCTGGCTAAAATGACCACCTGATTTGTGCTACTTTGAAGTTGAAAGAGGACACTAATAAAAATTATTGTTGTGGCTAACCTATGTATATCACAGACTTCCCAGACCAGGAAGTATTATTGGTCCAGGAAGAGCTGAATACCAAGGCACATGCTTTGACTATAAAATCCAGGACAGACTAAAAGTTTTGAAATGTAACCTAGACTGTTGTCTTCACATTATCCCTTATCCATTGAGAACAGCAGAGTATCTGTCCAAGTTATTGCTACTACCAGCTCATGTATTACATTTGCAGAACCACTGTTTTAGATGGAGCCTTCATCATTTATCTTCTAGATTATAACTGCTCTTGCTCTCCATGTTTGTCTTTCTTCCATTATTTCTTCCCAACTGATGCCAGAGTAATGATGCATAAATTATCATGCTTGACATTTGTTAATGTTTCTATGTGATTTAAATTTCTTTAAATGTTTTATTTATTTCTGAGAGAGAAAGAGAGAGAGGCCGCATGAGCAGGGGAGGGTCAGAGAGAGAGGGAGACACAGAATCTGAAACAGGCTCCAGGCTCTGAGCTAGCTGTCAGTGCAGAGCCTGACGCGGGGCTCGAACCCACAAACCGCGAGATCATGACCTGAGCCGAAGTCCGACGCTTAACCGACTGAGCCACCCAGGCGCCCCTTTTCTATGTGATTTAAACTATAATAATAAACAGAATAAGCAATAAAATACATACCATAATAACATTGATTTGAACAAGAAATACATACTGGTAAAAGAGCAGTTATTTAGCCAGTGTAAACCAGTGCTTAAAAATACGAGGTAGCAGGGGCACCTGGGTGGCTCAGTCGGGTAAGCATCCGACTTCAGCTCAGGTCATGATCTCGCCTGTCCCCAGTTTGAGTCCCGCATTGGGCTCTGTGCTGACAGCTTAGAGTCTGGAGCCTGCTTCGGATTCTCTGTTTCCCTCTCTCTTTCTACCCCTTCCCTCGCTCATGCTCTTTCTCTCTCAAAAATAAATAAAAATTTTAAAAAACTTAATTAAAAAATAGGTAGCAAATTGCCTCTGCTCTTGAGAGAGCAGGGTAACTCTCAAGTGCTTCTTGCTTCACTGCAGAATCACCTCAGCCTCTGCCTTCACAACCCACATGGACATTCCCGCAATCCAGTGACAAACAAGACTAGGACTAGGGTGGCAGTGTCCTGCTAGACCCAGCTCCCCTGCTATGTCTTGAAAGAGGTCTAATAGGTCAGGACTTGTGTGGTACACTTAGAATGATTTCCTTTCCATGGTATGCAGTTCTTCATGATTTGGCTTCTTCATACCTCATGTGCTCCATGGTCTCCTTCTGCTTTACTGCTCTGAAAAACCACATCTTCTCCCATGTCTTCACAGTTGTGCATCTGCTTTCCTTACTTTCCTTCTTCCTGAAGTCTTACTTATTGTTTGTATTCAGCTTAATTAATATGTATTATTAGGGCACTTGGGTGGCTCAGACGGTTATGGATCCAACTTTGGCTCAGGTCACGGTCTCACGGTTCATGAGTTTGAGCCCCACATTGGGTGAGCTCATGGATCTCTGTTTGGTATTCTCTCTCTCTCTTTTGTCCCTCATGGGATTCTCTCCCTCCCTCTCTCTGTCACCCTCACTCACTCATGTGCTCGCTCTCAAAAAAGTAAATAATAAAATAAAACAAGAATAAAAAACATATATGTACATATATATTTAAATATAATTCACTGTCAAGTTAGCTAACATACAGTGTATACATTGTGCTCTTGGTTTTGGGGGTAGATTCCCATGATTCAGCATATGTTTTTTATGATGGTCTTCCTTAGTTCCTGTAGGCATATTTGAACATGTTTCTTATGCTCACATTTTATTTTGTACACATCTCTCACTCAGTAATTTTTAAATGTGGCTTTTTGTATACATGTTCATTTCCCTTCTAAACAATAATATTCTTGACCCTTGGATTTTTGTATATATTTATCCCCAGTTCTTAGCACTTTTCCTGCATGGAGTATATGTCAACATATATTGACATATAACAAATAAAGAATACATGATAAATTGCTCATTTGAAGGGAGACATACATTTTTTTTAAAGTTGGTTAAGATTAGTCAGTGAGGTGTTCATGAATGCGATACATTTGGAGCTCAACTTTGAAGGAGTAAGGGACATGGTGGCTTGGAGATAGAAGCGGGTGACTCACATTCCCAATGAGGCCAAAAAAAAAAAAAGCAAAACACAGGAAGAGAAATGAGGACAAAGGTGAGTGGAGAATGGTAACACTGGGTTAGTAAATGAATAATAGAGAAGGAAGAGAATTATCACAACACATTGCAAGATCATTTGAGGGGTTTAGAGCCACACTGCTGGAACCAGTAAATCTAAAGCTTTATCTCCTCACAATAGACTTGGGTTTGTAACAATTGGAAGTTTGTTCTTCTGTGGGGCTTGTTTCCAACTCCGTACAATGTCATCATCTGTGTCCCAGAAGGATGCAAATCCGTGTTAGGCATTAACTAATCTTTATGTGCATGTACTTTCCCTGAGCTCATTATATTCTCTCAAAGGTCATCTGATGGCTACTTGGGCCTGCAGGTTCATTGTTCCCTAAGCAAGTGACTCTTTGTCCAGTGTTAATCCCTGCCCAAATTCAGGCCCAAGGAATAAAGAAACCCATTTAGATATTTATGTTGGTTTGCTACACCCGGCACCAGGCCCTTGCTCTTTGGCATGACCTTTTTATGCTACTTTTAATAATCTACTGGTGTTCAAAGATCATCTATGACTCCATAGAATCCAATTGTTATGGCTGTGAAACTGTATTTCTTGCCTCTCATTCAGGAAACAGCTCATCTGACTTTTTTTTAACTTCTAAAAATTTTATATTCTTTTTTTTTGAGAGAGAGTGAGTGCAAGTTGGGGAAGAACAGAGGGAGAGAGAGAGAAAGAATCTCAAGCAGGCTGCACCCCCAGGGAGGAGCCCTTCCTGGGCTGGAGTGAGGAGCTCCATCTCATGATCGTAAGATCATGACCTGAGCTGAAATCCAGAGTCAGATACTTAACCGACTGAGCCACTGAGGTGCCCCTGCCTCATCTGCCTTTAATAGGAAGTTTATAGATTAATTGCAGCTGTCTGTATTATTATTTCTACCTTTCTCAGATTGTTAGTTAGCTCTAGAATACTCATAGAGTGAAAGCAATCCAGCCTTGATTAGGTTAAATACTAGTTGAAATTTTATTATTTCTGTCAAGTTATACAAGATTGTAATGATCTAGGTTAATTTCATTTTAATCCTAAGCACAAACGAAAGTTTTTATGACATTAGGATTCCCGTCTGGGAATAGGAAGCAATTTATAACTATGGAGGTTTACTCATATGAATAATTAGTGCTAATCCCTTTGTGTGGTGTCAGATCACATTATTTACTCAAGTGATACTGTCGTAGGCAAATTTCCATCTTACAAGAGGTAAGGAAACTTCTCTTCTGCCTATTGGACAAGTTTTTAGATATAATTACCACATGCTGTTCTCCAGTTTTCTAAATTTCCCTTTGTCTTGAGTTGGGTCTCCAGCTCTTCTTGATTATTTATGTTTAGTAAAGACTTTCTTTCCTCTGGAGAAAACACTAAAAGCACAAAATATGTGACTATTTTATCTGTAGTTAATTTTTCAGGACTGCTATCATTGATTGCGTGAAAGGAGGGTTCTTCTTTAATTATTTTTAATCTTTAGACCTTTGGGTGAATGTTGCTTGATCTTTGATACTTTTTAAAAAACGTTTATTTATTTATTTTGAGAGAGAGAAAGAGAGAGAGAGACTGAGTAGGAGCAGAGAGAGAGAGAGAGAGAGAGAGGGAGAGAGAGAGAAAGAGAGAGGGAATCCCACACAGACTCAGCGCCTTCACTGTATAGCCCATTGTGGGGCTCTAACTCAGAAACGGTGAGATCATAACCTGAGCCAAAATCAAGGGACTTCATGGGACTAAGCCACTCAGGTGTCCCTATCCTTGACACTTTTCTTCTAAGTTTCCAGTCAGTCCTAAACAGGAATTACTAGAACGGATTTATCTAACGGATCCTGGATTTGTTCTGCAACGACCAGTTACAAAAGAATAAGGCTCTCACTGTGAAATATATCAGAACTTAAGTAAAACCATAATATTTCAGTGATTGAAAGGACATTAACCATCCTTTGATTTATAACCCAGTCCCCTTAGCATGAGTAAACACACAGTTCTTCGCATTCCATTACAGCAACCATAGAATCAATACATTTTCTGCACAAGAACTATTTGATGCAGTGTGGGTTTTGTTAACTCTTCCTAATTTGTTTTACTACAATTATGTTTGCTTTCTCTCTTCACACTGCTTCAGAGTAGATTTTGCTCATGGATTTCACTAACTTGCAATTACCTTTTTAGTACAGAGGTCCCCAACCAGGAGAATAGAGTGTACCAGAAGACATTAGTGCGGTACTTAGTAGAGAGAAGCCTTGACCCATTTCCATGACATGGCTCTGTTTGCAAGGCAATTGGTAGAATTCCTAGTATGAAGCAAAGAACAGTGCTTATATTCTCCTTAGAAACTTAGCACTCAGAAACCTCTTCTTCATGCTCTGGCCTTCCCTGTTGCAGAAATAAGAAGGAAAGCCTTCCTATAGAAATTTCAGTAACATGAGTCTGATCCATTGGTGCTAGCCCTACTGGACCCAATGCTCCCTTTTTATTTGTTTGTTTCTTTGTGGTACAGTACATCTCCATTACTTATTTATTTTACAACTAGATGTTTATACCCTTTATTCCCAGTGCTTCTCTTTTATCACAATTTTTTAAACATCTTCTTTACTATT
The DNA here is from genome assembly GCF_003009895.1 of Hyaena hyaena. Taxonomy (NCBI): domain Eukaryota; kingdom Metazoa; phylum Chordata; class Mammalia; order Carnivora; family Hyaenidae; genus Hyaena; species Hyaena hyaena. Next base: position 407,103 of record NW_024081846.1, read on the forward strand.
CTAAAAAAAACAAAAAACAAAAAGCCTTCAGGGAATTATATAACCAGAGCTTCCCCTAGTGTATGTGAAGCCCTGAGAAAATACTTTTTGTGGAATGTTTTTCTTCATTAACCATTTATCTCACCTAAAATCATCATGTAAATACCATTCTCGTGGCCCAATACCATTTGGTCCTGTAAAAAAAATACTCCACTAACCAGTGAAAACAGTCTACTCAACAGAAAGCCCATCTGGAACGAAGGCCTTGCCGCAGAGCCTGAGGCACGCTATAGGTTCAGTTGTGTCGCTTTCAGGGGCATCTAGACCCCTTGTATGGGCCTGAGGGTTGGAAAGCCGTCTACAGAGAGTAACAGGGACTGGGGCCCACACTTCTGGGAGACTTAGATATTTTCAAGGATGTTACTCCAAAGCACAGGAGCACCTCTGAGGCCAAATTTGATGTATCGATGGGGCAGGAGCCCTGTCAGCCCATGTCTAAGAACAGGACCTACACATAATTTTTTGAAATATTGTTATTAGTAATGTCCATGCATAATGTAATAAGAAAACAAAATTAAAGTTATTGATAATAAATTACCTATATTTCAGTAAAACATTTTGGCTCAGGATTGTGCTAGAAGACTTAATGGAATTGTCAGATGATCTCAGCCTCTTGAATACATTTGTAGTTAAAAGAATATGACCATCATAAGTCATTCTGCACAAGAAGTACAGGGAATGAAAGGACACCAGAAAAAATAGGGTTCAGATAATTAGGAACCAAATATATCTGTATTGATCAAAGAAAGAGGTAAATAACCTTAATGAATTTGGAATTACGTGGCAAGACAAATAAAAAGCTGGCAAACTGAAGAAATTTAAAAGGTAAGAATTTCTTATAAGTGAATTCACATTACTTATAAATATGTTGTTAAAATAACTCTGTGCTATGATATGAGCCTCAGGGGGCCACTGGGTGTTGAAGCAAAAGTTCTAAGGCTCTTCCAGGGTCTAGAATGGACTAGAGTCTGCAGTGTCATTTAGGAAGGGGGCTCAAGCCAGCCCACTGTGTGGGCCCCACTGTTTTGGGTTGCAGCCCAACCCACTACATATAGAGTGGAATTGATGAAGGATCACAATAATTTTTTCTCTTATTTTGAAATCCCAGGACATACCCAGGCACACTCTCAGTTTCTAGTGTTTACGGGGTGCTTGGATTGATTAAGTATCCAACTCTTGATATTGATTCAGGTGGTAATCTCGGGGTCCTGAGATCGAGCCCTACCTGAGCTCTGCACTAAGCATGGAGCCTACATGGAATTCTCTCTCTCCCTCTCTCTCTCTCTCCTTCCTCTGCTCATGTGCTCTCTCTCTTTCAAATAAATAAATAAACTTAAAAAAAAACTTGGAAACCAGATTCTTGAAGAGACATAGAACACTTTAAAAAAAAAATAAACAGTAATTCAGGAGGCTACAGAGAATTTGTGAGACTCATTGCTTGAGATGGTATCCAAATAAGGTGGAGTATGACCTTGACTCTACCAAGACTGCCTGTGTTGTATTATTAGAAAGTTGACACAGGCTAATGATTTTAAAGTAGGAGTAGTGTGGGGCAAAGGTACAAATATCTCGCAATTTTGTTGTTCAGTTTGGTCCTGTGTAGACAGTAGAATCAGAGATTCAGTTGAGGAATGCCTAATTCACAGCCTACTAAATCATTTCATATTTTGCTTTTAAACCTTGAGCTTTCCTTAAAGCTGTTTAAGTAGTGGGGCACCTGGGTGGCCCAGTCAGTTAAACATTCAACTTCAGCTCAGGTCACGAGCTCACAGCTCATAAGTTTGTTTGTGTGTGTGTGTGTTTTTAATATTTTATTTATTTTTGAGAGAGAGAGAGAGACAGCATGAGCAGGGGAGGATCAGAGAAAGAGGGAGGCACAGAATCTGAAACAGGCTCCAACCTCTGAGCTAGCTGTCAACACAAATCCCGATGCGGGGCTCGAACCCACGAACCGCGATATCATGACCTGAGCCGAAGTCGGACGCTCAACCGACTGAGCCACCCAGGCGCCCCTCACAACTCATAAGTTTAAGCCCTGTGTCAGGCCTTGTGCTAACAGCTGAGAGCCTAGAGCCTGCTTCAGATTCTAAGTCTCCCTCTCTCTGCCCCTCTCCACCCCTCAGTCTCTCTCTCTCTCTCAAAAATAAACAAACATTTAAAATTTAAAAAAGGTGTTTAATTAGTAGCATGTCATTAGTATATAGTACTCATTGCACATTCTAAAGAAAATATGCATTATTTTTGAAATCAGAAAAAAGGGTGCTATTTGCATGATTTGTTTTTAACCAAATGAAAATACCTTAAGAATTACTGGTAGAACACACACACAAAAAAATCAAGATATTTTTGTCCTCAGGATATGATTTTCTTCATGATATTAATTATTCTGCTTTGGGGCAAGTATAATTTCCAATTATTAAAAATTCTGTGAGGAGGGGTGCCTGGGTGGCTCAGTCAGTTAAATGTCCGTCTTTGACTCAGGTCACGACCTCACAGTCCATGGGTTCGAGACCCGTGTGGGGTTCTGTGCTGACAGCTCAGAGCCTAGAGCCTGTTTCAGATTCTGCGACTCCTTCTCTCTCTGCCCCTCCCCCACTCATGCTCTGTCTCTTTTTTTCTGTCTCAAAAATAAACTATAAAAAAAGAGAGAAAATTCTGTGAGGAAATAAATGAAATAAAAGGCTATATATAAATCTAAAGATCTAGACAAATAATTGACTGATTTGATTCTCTATAGAAGGGAAATATTTCCTAGTCTCATTCTTGTTGTTGAGAATGTCCTTCAGCCTGGAAGTGTTCTGATTCTTTGAACCATAATCATTAATCATTGACAAGGTATGTACAACAATGTTTGCATATTCTTGCAAAAATACACTTTTTTATATTTTTCTGGCATTTCTCATGTGTTTAGTGAATCTGGATGAATTTTGCAGTTATTTTGGGACTTTCCAAGTTTGACATAGCATTACTTTTCTAGATTATTTTGTCTCTGCTTCAATGAAACAAGGAAAGTACACACACCTATAATTTTAAGTAAACTTCATTTCTACAGACAATAATTTTAAGTAAGCTACATCTCTACAGACAATAATTTTAAATAAGCTACAGAAATATTGGCTCAAACTACAGAATTAACATTATACTACCTAGTGCATTGCAGCCTTGGTTATATAATGCAAGTCATACAGAAAGAAGGAAACGAGGTATAAATGGCATTTCCTAGTTTAGTAAAAACCTTGTTTTCAGTTGCAATACTGTGGTCCTGTAAAAGAATCATTGTACCAGTACTTACACAGCGTGGTTGATTCAGGAAGGAACACAGTTTTCTTCAGTTAGTTCCACAAGACTATATTGCTGGAAAATAGGCTATCTCCATACCTAAAAAATGAAATGAAATAAAACCAACATCAATGACTTTATACATATGTCATTACAAATACTGTCATTATAGTATAATGAATACTGACTTTATACATACTGTCACTGTATTGTAAGGGATATGCATGTATCAAGAGTTTAGAATATAAACTAAGAAGCAATTGCTTTTATTATTTTAAGCTACTGCAAGAGTAGGTTCTGAAACACCTGATGCCTCCAGGATGTTCACAACCCAAATATTGACACAGTAGCAGTAAGTGCTCCAACTTCCTTGTTAGTCATACCATCCAAGTTTCCCAGGTATTTGTTACATTGTTCCCACTGACACCTTTGTCTTTAGTATGTTGTGACGACCCTTCAGAACAATGTGACACTTAAAATATAGCCTTAGAGAAAAACAGTACACAAAACTATAATGATTAATAAATGATTAATATAGCTCTAAGAAAATAACACATTGTAATGTCTCTCTGGGAAAGCGGCTGATTTATGACACAGGAGTTGAGCTGATGGGAACACCCGGCCCTTCAGTGTGGACCGCCACCCACTTCCTCAGAAGCCACTGGATCTGATAAGACTCATTGATTATGCCTGATCAACCATAAGGTACATGCCTAAGGAAGTTCTGTTTTTCTCATGAGATCACTCTCTGAACACTAGAACAATCTTGATGTCTTTTTTTGATTGATTATTGCTTCTCCAATAAATATGGGAATGTGGAGTTGTCTCTCTGAGCTGTCGTCTCCTGCTCCCTTTCTCTTCCAGCTGACTTTGTGCCTCATTCTCCTCCATAAGCCATTAAGGAAGGCAGCCATATCTCATTATATTTAATGAAGTTTGACTCACCTTCTCAGTTTGACTTTTTTCCCTGAGTGGGGCAATGGGTAAGCATGGATTTTTGTGCAGAATATCTTCGGCAAAATAAAACCTCTAGATCACATCCTTTCAATTTTTTTCTGTCTTGTTGGCAAGATTTTCCGCTAAGTCACACCTTCAGCTTTGAAATTCTTAGTCCTCTTAATCCTGTAATCAAGCCTCTATTAGTTCTAATGTTCTTTCCAACCTAGGAAATTTCAATCATCATAAAGGCCTCAAAACCACAGGTCACACTCCTCAGGGACAGCTAGTTATGTACACTGGGTATTTTAGCACTCCCAAAAAAATTAAGAAGCAATACTTTATTTCAGTTTTTAGGGAAGAATTCTAATTTCTTAGAATTAGAAAGGTCCAGAAGACCTTTGCTTTCTCCTCTAAGAAGAATTATACCTTTTCTCTGATTTAGACTTTTAGGCCAGTTCTACCCACAGTACTTCTTCCTATCCTTTGGGATATTATATTATAAGCATATTTTGGGGGAGGAACACAATGTTCTCTTTAACTGTTCTATAGATTGTCACTCCCCTCACTAAACACTAAGTCTAAGACTACTCTGTTTGCCAAATACTTTTATCCTCTGCCATTCCATAATCATTTATGCATCTAAATCCTCAAAGCTAAGTAAGTGGTTTGTTAACATTCACTGCTACCTATGTGGATATAATCACATGTGGGAAATAGACATAGATCAGTTTGGGCCATTTATAATGGTGTTTTCCCAACTTCAGTGAATGTAATAGGAATACAAGAACAGTTTTGAGAGAAATGTAGGCCCAGGTAGTTTTATGGGAATCCTTCAAGGCCATGTGTGGACTCTTTCCTAAAAATGATCTTACTGAGAATGTGCCTATAGTTTCTTGCTAATTTTGTGTCGACTGAAACTTAGTGCTGATTTTCCTTTCTGAAGTTTCTATTTACCATGTGTGCTTCCCCTTACAAAAGCAAAGTATGTCTTGCACATCTTGAATGGTGAGTTTGCCTCAAGATATAGAACCTCTAAGGACTCAGTGAAAGGGCAATCTGAATGCTAGGTATCGGGGAAAGCCTTCCTTGATTAAGGCACCAAAACCCTGGGTGAGTGGTTAAATCCATCCGTGCAATATGCATATTCTGTTGACAGCGAGCCATGGGGTTAGAAACAGATATTTAGGCTCAGTTGTGGTGCCCTGGATTCTGAGATATTGTGGAATGGAGGCAATGGGAAAGATGACAATTTTCAAACCAACTTTGGTGACCTCTATCTTTCTTCCTTCTTCTTTGTTATTGCCAATGATTGCATTGCTGCTTCAGGTGAGTCCTCTAAGAACAATGAAAATTTTGGTAAAAAATATTGAAGTCTAGGTGAAAAAATACAGCAAGTTTCTTACTTGTATCTACTCATCTACATGGTACTATTAGAATTAAATACAAAACTTTATTTTAAAAAGCCTGCTGTGAATTATTGATTTGCAATGAATTTGTCCCTTCTCCATTTTTACCACTTTTAGGGGGAAGAGTTTTGTGGTTTCTCATTCATTGGTGCCTCTCTTGAATGTTTGACATTATTTCAACACAGAGGAGGTGGAAAGTTTTATATTTGTATATTTGATTAAAAGAATGATGTGAAGATAAAGTTTTATCATTTCTTGAGTATTTACATTCAAGTACTAATAAACACTATAAAATTGTAAAAAAAATCTACATTTTTCAAAGTATAATTGATACTCAATGTTACATTAGTTTCAGGTAATTCTATATTAAAATCCCTGCAAACAGGTTTCTTGCTCACACTTATGTTAGGTCATGTCAAAAAATTTTTAATCTAACCTTAGGTTAGGCCTGGTCTGTGAATATTTTTTTAACAAAAACACATTTTTCACAGACAGTGGAAGCCTCCATTCTCAAAAAATTGTAAATGTAACAGCAATCTTTGGGCACCTATGGCTTCGGAGCATTAAGCATCCAACTTCGGCTCAGGTCATGATCTCACAGTTCATGGGTTTGAGCCCCACATTGGGCTCTGTGCTGACAGCTAGCTCAGAGCCTGAGGCTATTTCAGATTCTGTGTCTCCCTCTCTCTCTCTGACCCTCCCCTGCTCACACTGTTTCTCTCAGAAATAAATAAAAAAATTAAAAAAAATTTAAATGTAACAGCAATCTCAAAAAGTAATTTTTTGTTCCTGGAATGAAAAAGAATAAAAGCTTTCTTTCAATGGAATCATATAAACCAAAATTATTATCAAAACTAATAGCAAGATATTGGAAAACCAAGTTATGTATATATATGTACATATATATACATATGAATATGGCTTTTTATGTTGTATTTTTTATTGAAGTATAGTTGACATACTATGTTACAGTAGCTTCAAGAATATAGCTTCTTAATTTTTTCTCTCAATGTCTCTGAAATGCTTTCTGAATCATTGTTTTAGCCTGACTGAATTACAAAAAGATCCCATGTGATGGTGCTCCCTACTGGTTAGAGCATAGACTACAAAGAGTCTCGAATACTCAACCCTGAACTAGATGCTCAGTCTCTCTCTGCTTAAAGTTTTTTATTCATAAAATGGGGTAACTTTACCTTGTAGTACAGTTCTAAGGATTAAATGACTTACCATTAGCAAAGTGCTTAGTCCAGCTGTTAAAGTTCTCAATAAATTAAATTAGTTGGTTCACTTAATAAGAACTTGTTGAGCTCCCACAGCGTGTCAGGCATGGTGTTATGTGTTGCAGATGCCCAAACGAATAAGGTGTAGTCCCTTCTTCAAAAAATTATATGGAGGAGAGGGGGCAAGATGGCGGAGAAGTAGGGAACTCTGTACATTGCACCCACCCCCATGTCTCACACGGAGAAGGCCTGAAGCCATAGGAACCCTTACAGAATCCAGGAGTTTGGGAGGAAAAGGAGACAGAGTCCGCTGAGAAAACCTTACAGCGTGAGTGTGAACTGGGGAAGATAAAATCGGGCCGGGACCAGAGACACAGAGGGATGGGGGAGGAGGATACCCCTCTGCTGGGAGTCTAGAGGGGAAAGGGAGTGGCCAAAACTGCTCAAGACACTGTCCCTGTCACTGGAGAAGAGAAAAACCTCCTCTCGGGACACAGAGGGACCCGGTTTCCTGCTGTCCAGCTGACCCTAGGCAGACACACTCGTCCGAGGTGACCCCAGGGGAAACTGCTCCCCGTTCACCAGCTTGACCTGGAGGGGACTCAGCGGCCGCACCTTTGTGCTTCTGGCTCTGCTGGATCCCTAGAGGGGAAGGAAAAGGCTTAAAATCGTGAGATTTGCCCCTGAGTTTGCGTTTCGGGAGACAGGACACAGAGGGACCTGGTTTCCTGCTGTCCAGCTGACCCTAGGAGGGACGTGCTCGTCCCAGGCGACCCCTGGATGAAACTGCTTCTCGCTCGCCAACCTGACCTGGAGGAGAGGGGAGAAGCGGCTTCTGGCTCAATCCCCAGGGGTAGGCAAACGGCTTGGGACTGCCCTGAGGGGATCGCCTGCGAGTTTGTGTTTCTGGCAATTTCAGTGGGGCGTGCGGACTGGGATCTGGAATCAAAGCCTGGCCTGGGATATAGAGCACAGCCCACCTTGGCTGCGCCCCTGCCACAGGGAGTTTACACACCCAAAAAAGTGAGTTGCAGCGCTTGGTTCAAGAAGGGACTGCAGCGCCGCCACTCTCCTCCCCACAACCGCCAAGGCAGAGCTCCCACGGGACACACTGAACCAAACCATGTCCATCCCTGCCAGAGAGCTGCCCTCTTCCTTTTTCTTTTTCTTTTTCTTTTTTTTCAAATTTATATATATATATATTTATATTTAATTTATTATTATTATTTTTTTTAATAAATATTTTTATTTATTTCTAGGAGAGAGAGAGAGACAGTGTGAGCAGGGGAGGGTCAGAGAGAGAGGGAGACACAGACTCCGAAATAGGCTCCAGGCTCTGAGCTGGCAGTCAGCACAGAGCCCGACGCGGGGCTCGAACCCACAAACCGCGAGATCATGACCCAAGCGAAAGTCGGACGCTTAACCGACTAAGCCACCCAGGCGCCCCTATTATTATTATTTTTTACCGGAGCCAGGGCAAGACCAACATGAAAGAACTGCCCTGATTAATTCTGGTCACTGGCTTGCTTAAACAGTCACATTTAATCCATTCTCTAGATGTAAATTCTACACCTACCTACTTTTGCATCTCTTTCTCTCTGGACTAATCAGACTATATAGCTTCTCTGGATAACACCATCGTCATTTCTTTCGCCCCTTCTCCAACCATATTCCACTCTTTCATTCTTTGAAAAAAGCTTCTTATTCCTTCTGTCTGCTCATTTCATTTCCAATTTCACCTCATCCACCCTGTCATTTCTCTCTTGCTCTTCAACCAGCACTGCATACACCTGGCTATTTATTTGTAGCTGGGAAATCTGGTTTTATGCTATAACCTGTTCTTTGTCTATTGGGTTTCTTCTTTTTTCCCTTTCTTCTATTCTTGTTTTTTTCTTTTTTATGTATTTTCATTTCTTATTATTCGCCTTCCCTCCTCCCTCTTTTCTCTTTTCTTTTTCATTTTCCCTTTCAGTTTTCATGTTTGTTGGATTTGCCTGTGCATTTGTGTGCCTTTGTTCCCTGTGTGTTTGTCTGTTTTCTTCCCCAGGGCTACCTCAAGAAACAAGCCAGAGTACACATGGTGAAGAGTCCCAAATGTCACTACGGGTAGGAAAATAAAATAACCAAGGTCTCCACAAGAGACACCAAGAGACACCATTCAAAGAACACTTTCTGAACGGATAGGCCCTGGACAGTCAAAGAGTCCTCTTGGGTAAAGTAGTGCTCAGAGGTGCGGAGAACATAAGAAGCTTTTAAAACTAACAAGAGATAGAAAGTTAACCAAAACGGCAAAATGAAAGAGCTCTCCCCCAAAGAAATTCCAGGAAGAATTGACAGCTAAAAAACTGCTCAAAACAGATAGAAGCAAAATAACTGAACAAGAATTTAGAACAATAATCATAAAATTAATCACTGGGCTTGAAAAAAGCATGGAGGACATCAGAGAAACTATGGCTACAAACACTATGGAGCTTAAAAATAGTTATGATGAATTTTAAAATGCGATAAATGAGTAACATAATAAACTGGAGGCGTTCAATGCACGGATTGAAAAGGCAGAAAGGAGAATAAGTGATTTAGAAGACACAACTATAGAAAAAGAAGAAACTGAGAAAAAAGGAGATAAACTGATCCAGGAACATGAAAGAAGAGTTCAAGAGCTCAGCGATACAATCAAAGGGAACAATATCAATATCAGAGGAATCACAGAAGAAGAAGGGAGAAGGAAAGGTGCTGACGGAGTCCTGGAACAAATTATAGCAAAGAACTTCCCCAACCTGGGGAGGGAAGTAGACATTGAAATTCAAGAGGCACAGAGAACTCCCCTCAGACGTAACTTGAATCGATCTTCTGCACAACATATCGTAGTGAAAATGGCAAAATATAAGGACAAAGAGAGAATTTTGAAAGCAGCTAGGGAGAAAAGGCCCCTAACATACAAAGGGGAACCTATCAGAGTGGTGACAGACCTACCTACTGAAACTTGGCAGGTCAGAAAGGAATGGCAGGAGATATTCAATGTGATGAACAGAAAAAATATGCAGCCAAGAATAGAAGGAGAGATAAAAGTCATTCCAAATAAACAAAAATTGAAGGAATTTGTCACCACTAAACAGGCTCTACAAGAAATTCTGAGGGGGACTCTCTGAGGGAAATGTTGCAAAGAATGCAAGATGCCAGAGACACACCACAAGCATGAATCCCACAAACGACACAATGACTCTAAACCCATATATTTCAACAATAACACTGAATGTAAATGGACTAAATGCCCCAATCAAAAGACATAGGGTAGCAGAATGGATAAAAAACCAAAATCCATCTATTTGCAGTCTACAAGAAACTCATTTTATTTTTTTTTTAATTTTTTAATGTTTTATTTATTTCTGAGAGAGAGAGAGAGAGTGCGCACGAGCAGGGGAGGGTCAGAGAGAGAGACACAGGATCTGAAACAGGCTCCAGGCTCTGAGCTGTCAACACAGAGCCCGACGCGGGGCTTGAACCCACAAACCATGAGATCATGACCTGAGCCGAAGTCGGACGCTTAACCGACTGAGCCACCCAGGCGCCCCTATAAGAAACTCATCTTAAACAGGAGGACACCCTCATATTGAAAGTAAGGGGATGGAGAAATATCTATCATCCTACAGGAAGTAAAAAAAAAAAAAAGCTGGAGTAGCTATACTTATATCAGACAAACTGGACTTTAAGGTAATTATATAATAATTAAAGGTCCCATCCATCAGGAAGAGCTAACAATTATAAATGTCCACTCACCAAATATGGGAGCACCTAAATACATAAAACAATTAATCATAAACAGAAACAGTCTTATTGATAAGAACGTGTTAATAGCAGGGGACTTTAATACTCCACTTACAGCAGTGGACAGATCAACTAGACAGAAAATCAATAAAGACACAATGAGCTTAAATGACACATTGGACCAGATGGATTTGACAGATATATTTAGAACTCTACATCCTGAGGCTATGGGAATTCACATTCTTCTCAAGTGTGCATGGCACATTCTCCAAGATAGATCATATACGGGGACATCAAGCAGCCCTCAATAAATATAAAAGAATTGAGATCATACGATGAACACTTTCAGATCACAATGCTATGAAACTCGAAATCAATCACAGGAAGAAGTCTGGAAAAACCCCAAAAACATGAGGGCTAAATAACACCCTACTAAAGAACAAATGGGCCAATCAGGCAATTAGAGAAGAAATTAAAACATATATGGAAACAAATGAAAATGAAAATACAACAATCCAAACTCTATGGGATTCGGTGAAAGCAATCCTAAGAGGAAAGTACATTGCACTCCAGGCCTATTTCAAGAAATTAGAAAAGCACAATGCAAAATCTAACAGTGTACCTAAAACAACTAGAGAGAGAGCAACAAGAGCACCCCAAACCCAGTAGAAGAAAAGAGGTAATAAAAATCCCGGCAGAAATAAACAGTATCGAAACCAAAGAAACAGTTGAACAGATCAATGAAACCAAGAGTTGGTTTTTTGAAAAAGTAAACAAAATTGACAAACCTCTAGCCAGGCTTCTCAAAAAGGAAAGAGAGAGCACTCAAATAGACAAAAATCATGAATGAAAATGGACTAATTACAACCAACCCCTCAGAAATATGAGCAATTATCAGGGAATACTATGAAAAGCTATATGCCAACAAACTGGACAACTTAGAAGAAATGGACAAATTCCTAAACACATACTCACTACCAAAATTCACACAGGAAGAGATAGAAAACCTGAACAAACCCATAACAAGTGAGGAAATCGAATTAGTTATCAAAAATCTCCCAACAAATAAGAGCCCTGGGCCAGATGGCGTCCCTGGGGAATTCTACCAGACATTTAAAACAGAGTTAATACCCATTTTTCTCAAACTGTTCCAAAAAATAGAAATCGAAAGAAAACTCCCGGACTCATTTTGTGAAGCCAGCATCACTTTGATTCCCAAGCCAGACAGAGATCCATCAAAAAAAGAGAACTATAGGCCAATATCCTTGATGAAAACGGATGCAAAAATCCTCAACAAGATACTTGCAAATCGAATTCAATAGCACAGAAAAAGAATTATCCACCAAGATCAAGTGGGATTCATTCCTGGGTTACAGGGCTGGTTTGACATTCACAAATCAATCAATGTGATACATCACATCAACAAAAGAAAAGATAAAAACCATATGATCCTGTCAATAGATGCAGAAAAAGCATTTGACAAAATACAGCATCCCTTCTTAATAAAGACCTTCGAGAAAGTCAGGATAGAAGGAACTTACTTAAACATCATCAAAGCCATCTATGAGAAGTCTTCAGCTAACATCGTCCTCAACTGGGAAAAACTGAGAGCTTTCCCCCTGAGATCAGGAACACGACAGGGATGTCCACTCTCACCACTGTTGTTTCACATAGTGCTGGAAGTCCTAGCATCAGCCATCAGACAACAAAAGGAAATCCAAGGCATCAGAATTGGCAAAGAGGAAGTCAAACTTTCACTTTTTGCAGATGACATGATAGTTTACATAGAAAACCCGGCAGACTCCACCAGAAGCCTATTAGAACTGATCCAAGAATTCAGCCAAGTTGCAGGGTACAAAATCAATGTATAGAAATCGGTTACATTTTTATACACCAACAATGAAGCAACAGAAAGAGAAATCAAGAAACTGATCCCATTCACAACTGCACAAAAAAACCATAAAATACCTAGGAATAAATCTAACCAAGGATATAAGAGATCTGTATGATGAAAACTATAGAAGACTTATAAAGGAAATTGAAGAAGACCCAAAGAAATGGACAAACATTCCATGCTCATGGGTTGGAAGAATAAATACAGATAAAGTGTCATTAGTACCCAAAGCAGTCTACAAATTCAATGCAATCCCAATCAAAATTGTACCAGCATACTTCTCAAAACTAGAAGAAACTATCCTAAAATAAAATTTGTATGGAACCACAAAAGACCCCGAATAGCCAAAGTAATACTGAAAAATAAAACCAAAACGGGAGGTATCACCATCCCAGACTTTAGCCTCTACTACAAAGCTGTCATCATCAAGACAGTATGGTATTGGCACAAAAACAGACACATTGGCCAATGGAACAGAATTGAGAACTCAGAAGTGGACCCAAAAGTATACAGCCAACTGATCTTTGACAAAGCAGGAAAGAGTATCCAATGGAAAAAAGAGCCTCTTTAACAGATGGTGCTGGGAGAACTGGACAGCAACATGCAGAAGAATAAAACTAGTACATTTTCTCACACCATACACAAAAATAAACTCAAAATGGGTAAAGGACCTAAACGTGAGACAAGTAACCATCAAAACCCTAGAGGAGAAAGCAGGAAGCAACCTCCTTGACCTTGACCGCAGCGATTTCTAACTTGACACATCCCCAAAAGCAAGGGAATCAAGAGCAAAAATAAACTATGGGGACTCATCAAGATTAAAATTTTCTGCACGGCAAAGGAAACAACCCACAAAACTAATAGGCAACCAACGGAATGGGAAAAGATAGTTGCAAATGACATATCAGATAAAGGGTTAATATCCAGAATCTATAAGGAACTCACAAATTGCACACCCGAAAAACAAACAACCCAGTAAAGAAATGGGCAGAAGATATGAACAGACACTTCTCCAAAGAGGACATCCAGATGGCCAACAGACACATGAAACGATGCTGAGTCCCTCCTCATCAGGGAAACACAAATGAAAACCACACTGAGATACCACCTCACGCCATCAGAGTGGCTAAAATGAGCAAATCAGAGAACTCTAGATGCTGGTGAGGATGTGTAGAAACGGGCACCCTCCTACACTGTTGGTGGGAATGTAAACTCGTATAGCCCCTCCTGAAAACAGTGTGGAGGTTCCTCAGGAAACTAACAATAGAGCTCCGCTAGGACCCAGCAATAGCACTGCTAGGAATTTACCCAGGGGATACAGAAATGCTGACGCATAGGAGCACATGTACCCCAATGTTCATAGCAGCACTCTCAACAATAGCTAAAACATGGAAAGAGCCTAAGTGTCCATCAATGGACGAATGGATCAAGAAGATGTGGTTTATCTATACGATGGAATACTACATGGCAATGAGAAAGAATGAAATCTGGCCATGTGTAGCAACATGGATGGACCTTGAGGGTGTTATGCTGAGTGAAATAAGAGAGGCAGAGCAGCTTCCATATATTTGCACATATAGGAGGATAAGGAGGAACTTAATGGAGGATTGTTAGGGAGAAGAAGGGGGGTAATAGTGGGAGAGAGGGAGGGAGGCAAACCATGAGAGACTCTTGAATGCTGAGAACAAACTGAGGGCCAATGGGTGTGGGCGGGGGGTGATGGGCATGGAGGAGGGCACTTATGGGGATGAGCACTGGGTGCTGTATGGAAACCAACTTGACAATAAACTGTTTTAAAAAGTTATATGAAATACATGCAAACCCAGATAAAAATAGAGTAATGTTCTCCACTAAACGAGAGTAGTCTTTGCTCTTCCTTCTCTACAGAATAATGGAAATATACTATACTTTTAAGGTATAATGTAAAAGACAAAAACAAAACAAAAGACTGTATGTCAAAACTTATAGTAGTGATTTATTGGCCCATTTCATCACTAGGGAACAGGTTGTGTTAAAACCTTTACAGTCCAAGCAGGTGTTAAATTCTGTCCAGATACCAACGAGAGTATACTTCAGTGTATTTCAGAACATAGCTAACCCAAACTTTGACAAGGATATTGCAAGACTACAGGTGAGCAAAGGGCTTGATGCATTTTGTGGGACTGGACTGAATTTATTTAATATATATGGTTTTCTTGAAATACTTTTTACCAATGGAACTTTGATCTTATGAAAATGTTCTTAACCCTAAAGGTGGTTATGTAGGTGAAGCATCATCCTACTGTTAATAATATAAGTGTTTACATAATTAGTACTTTTGTCAAACACTGGCAAGCACTTTAGAAAGACTATCTCCTATAGTCTTCACACACACACACACACACACACACACACACACTGATATGTCCTAATATCCTTTCCATTTTGTAGACAAGTAATTAAGGATGCATGTATCTTCCCTTGGTTAAAGTTTGCAGAACATTTATTATCAATTTCCTGTGACTTTCAAAAATGACTTCTCACTGGTTGCATAGAAATTCAACTTTCTGTTTTTTCTCTAATAATTGATTATCCTGTATCCTGACTAGCTTGCTTTCTTTTCTGTAGCATGTTATGTTAACTGGAATATTGACTTTCTATTGACAGAAAAAGAAACTTCCTGGTGGTGAGAATGAAGTTCCTGCCCTGCAGCACTGTGGATTTGGTTACATTTCTGCTCCTCTCATTGTGCAGTTTGTGTTTGAATATCATGTGTGATACCTTTGTTTATAGAATGCAACATCACAAACAAAAAATGTTCTGTGTGCTATGTCATAAATACTGAGCTCGGTCCTGGATAGAGCATTGAGTAAGATGTAATCTCTGACCTTCAAGATCTGGAGGAGCTTGATTTGTAAGCAAAGAATTCCAATAATATAAAAGAGTAAAAAAAGAGGTTTGCATGAAGAAGAAAACACTCTAGAGGTGAGTCATTCATATGATTATGTGGATTGGGGGATGTTAGAGGAAGATAGGGGTAACATCTAGACCTGTCCAGTTAAGTCCACTTTATTGTCAATTGTAGATAAATTTTCTTAATTGAAAAAGTTATCAATGTACCAATTTAAACTGTATGAATGTATACAATGCAAACAGCCTCTGTCTTACCTTTTTTTTTTTTTTTTTGCCCAGGCAACAAAATCACAGCTTTAAAGAAACAAACAAAAACAAACCAAACCCTTAAATGTGTAGGTATATTCTGAACTATCAATTTTCTCCCATAGACACCAATTTTAGATTTATATATTTTTTAATGTTTTTTAAAAATTTATTTCTGAGAGAGAGAGAGTGTGTGAGCAGGAGAGGGTCAGAAAGAGAGGGAGACACAGAATCCGAAACAGGTTCCAGGCTCTGAGCTGGCTGTCAGCACAGAGCCCGAAGCAGGGCTCAAACCCACCAACCGTGAGATAATGACCCGAGTGAAGTCGTATATTTAACTGATTGAGCCACCCAGATGCCCCATGGATTTACCTTCTTTTTATCTAAGTGACTCTAATAAGACAAAAAGCAATTGAATCTATTTCATTATATTTTATTATATTTATATTTCTTTAAGTTCTCAGACACTGTAATTTGGGGGAAATTTGCTTTCATATATAGGAACAGAGTCAAATTGCAAAAGGAATCTATAGTCAGATGGCCAAAGTTCTGGTGTTCTTGTTTCATTTTTCTTTTTTTTTCCCTCTCAATTTAGACCTCGATGTCATTTGTCTATTAGCTCTATTAGGCCATTTTTCCCTATTTGGCAAGAGTCTTTAGATAAAAATTATAGCAAATAGTCTCAAGTATACTTATGTCAGAGTGTGTCAGAGACATATAATTTGGGAAGTGGAAATAACCTCAGATTATGTATAGTTAATATATCAATTTTCAAATAAAAAAGCTCAGAGAAGTGAAACGCTCTGCTTTAAGTTAAAGCTAGATAGTGACAAGGTTATCTTTAGAACATAGAACAATTTGTTTCCTTACAAAGTGATCTTTGTTCTATACCAGTGGCTTTCAAATTTTAACTGAAATAGAAACATTGAGGAACTTGTTAAAACACATTCTGCTAGATTCCACCCCCAGAGTTTGTGATTAGGTCTCGTGATGCCCAGTAATCTGCATTTCTAACAAGTTTCTGGGCAGTGCTGCTACTGGGCTGGGAAGCACACATTGAGAACCTCATTACAACAGTAGGCATCTTGAGGCCTCTATTCAGTTTCATGTAAGTAATGTTAATCCCAGACTTCTGAGAATTTACTAGGTATTTCTCACTACTAACCTAAATCGCCTTTTTTCTCCTGATAAGACATGTCATCTTTCTGTAGTGAACCTAAAGTCTTTATTTGATAATGGCTTGGTCTAAGAACTGAAGATTGTCTGATCAAGTCATTGATTATCTAATTATAGACCAGTTAATGGATTCATGCTTCTTAAAATATAGAATAATTTTTTTTTATCACACCACTCTGATTTTCTTTATTGACCCAAATTATTCTCCATCACCATTCATGCTTACTTCCCCATAACTATCTAACTGGTCAGCAGGATCTACAAATTATTTTGTCACAGTTTCTAAACCACTCATAGGTCTTCCCGCTTCCTGCTTCCTTTCCCCACCCTCTTTTACTACCTGAGTTCCCAAAGCCAGAGCAGAAGTAGTCCGTTAATGTGCAGTGGTTACATTTTTGCTTTTCTCTTGCTTCAGACCCAAACTGACAAAAATAATCCTTCTAAAGAAATCGGTGTCTAAATAATTTCAGAATTTTAGGAATATAGTAAAAAAAAATTAAATGCCTTGAGCAAATATAACTGCCTTATTTTAAAAAATGGTTTATCACCATTAGGTAATTTTTACTTTTCTAAAAATGCAATTTCATAATCAACAGCTATAATTAACACATTAAACTTATACCAGTTGCTTTCTATTAAAGGAATTCTGTATGTTTCCAGAGGAAAAAACACCTCTAACAGACAAAATTTAATCAAGATTTTGGGCATAATATTCTGAATCAACTACCTGTTCTGGTGACCTCTGGACAGATCTGTAAAGTACATGAAAAGTGAAGAATTATCATAAGACTTTTATAGTAACCCATCTTGGAAACATTGAAGGGCATCGTGTTCTTTTTAGTTGCTTTTTTCCTCTTTTATTTGTAAAGATAACTAAGAACGACATGACCACATTTTAGAGCGAGGGTGGAGCCATTATGCAACCTAAAACTGATCTTTTTTTTTTCTTGGGCATTTAAACACACACATACTCAGAGCCATGTTTGGGTAGAGATTTGTTTTGAAATAAGATTTATTTTGGCAACGTGGGAGATTGCATCTTCTGAAGCATTTTGTGAGGTTTGAATCTACATTTGGTCTTCAGGAGAGCTTCTGTATGATTCTGAAGAATTAGAGAAACCTGAGGGCATCGAAGAGAAACTGAGGGCATCTAAAGAGAGACATTGAAGACTCAGTGTCTTAGTCTCCTTAACTCTGGGCTCAGAGCAGTCTTCAGCACGCTTGGCTACCTAAGTTTTGAGGGTAAGTGGGCTCAGTGTAAAAAGAAAATGTTAGCCTCCACGTCCAAAAGTAGTAAGAATTACAAGGTGGTAGGGACACCCGGGTGGCTCAGTAGGTTAAGTGTCCAATTCTTGGTTTTGGTGCGTGTCTGTGAGTTTGAGCCCAAAGTCAGAGCCTGTATGGGATGCTCTCTCTCACTCTCCCTCTGCCCCTACACCCACCCTCAACATAAGTAAATAAAGTTTGGGGAAAAAAAAGAATTACAAAATGGTAGAGCATTAAAGCAAAAATGGAGCTCTACCGAGAGTCAAGCCCCGAGTGGCTGACGGCACAGGTCACACATCTGCGACACTGAGCCTGGCTTCAGGTTTCCTCCTGGGATGAAAGCTCAGTTTATCTGGACAGGAAAAAAAAACTCTGGAGATTCAGAGCAGAAACTATGCAAAAGTAATGGGTTTGTGTGGAAAATGCACTCGTAACTTTTGGCAAATCAAATGTGAAGTACCTCAGTGATAGAAGTTTTTCTTTATTAGAAAATTCACATGGAGAACAATGAAGTAGCAATGTGTGATTCTATTAAAATCTAATAAGGTCTTGGAAACACTATTACTCACATTATCCCATAAAGAGAAGGGTCACACGTCATAAGCCCATTATTTGTCAATTCAAATAATACACTTGATCTATGTTATGTAGCACCTATCATAATGAAATAAAAGTATATGCTTATTTTTTCTTTTACTCATAGGTCTGTGAAATCTTAGAAGAGTGGACTATCTTATTATAACATGAAGGACTGGTACTGAATACTTGAAAGCATGAGTAAATTAACCTACCTTCAAAACAAGATTATTATTTAAAATGTGCACGTTTAATGTGCACAGTTTCAATCTTTATTTTTATTTATTT